>NC_092762.1:66377526-66705443 GCF_047496795.1 Chiloscyllium punctatum
GGAGACTTTAAGGATGGTATGTCTAGGAAAACTTAACAAACAGCAAAACTCCCAACTGATCTTGGAGGAACCTGCGTGGGACAGCTCACAGCACAGGAACAGATAAGTGCATAGTTTTTAACATGTAATCTTGCTGTAAGTCTACAGGAGTGAGTAGATTGGGTACTTTCTTGATTATATGTTTTATTGAAATCTGTCTCTTGATTAAATTTTAAAGATATAAACCATAAGTACGAACTTAGCCTGGAGCACTGTCTTTTACAGCAAAAGACAGGGTCAGTAGATTGTGAATGAGCAACAGTGGCCTTTAGTAGAGTGATGTGCTCTTCTTGTCAGATGTGGGAGTTCAGGGAGAGTTTCCATGTTACTGAGGATTATGTCTGCAGGAAGTGCCTTTGGTTGTCAATCCTATCAGATCAAATGGATCGGTTGGAGCGACAGTTTAAAGGCAATGAGGAATTTACAAGAGCCAGGGGTGTGATGGATGGCAATGACAAGAAGGGAAAAAAGCCACAGATACAGTCAGATAGATGGGTTACCTCCAGAAAAGGTAGGAGGGGTAGGCAGGGAGTACAGGAATCTTCTGTGGCTATCCCCATTTCAAACAAGTGTGCTGTTTTAGAAAATGTAGGGGGTGATGGATTCTCAGTGGAATGTAGCACAAACAGCCAAGTTTATGGTATCAAGACCAGCTCTAATGTAATGAGGGGTATGTCAGGTTCCAAGCGATTGATTGTGATAGTGGACTCTCCAGTCAGAGGCACAGACAAATGTTTCTGCACCAATTGTGAAAAATCAGAATGGTGTGTTGCCTCCCTGGTGCCAGGATCAAGGATGTCTCAGAGCAGGTGCAGAATGTTCTCAAAGGGGAAAAGGGCCAACAGAAGGTCATTGTTCACATTGGAACCAACGACATAGGAAGGGAAAACAAGGAGATTCTGAAGGGAGAATATAGAAACTTAAAAGGATTTTAATATAGAATTTTAAAAGGAGGTCATTGAAGGTAGTAAGATCTGGATTATTCCTGGTGCTTCGAGCTAGTGAGGGTAGGAATAGGAGAATGAAGCAGATGAATACATGGCTGGAGCTGGTGTATAGGAGAAGGGTTCACATTTTTGAATCATTGGAATCTTTTTTAGGATAGAAGTGACCAGTACAAGAAGGATGGATTGCACCTGAGTTGGAAGGGGACTAATATACTGGCAGGGAGATTTGTTAGAGCTACTAAGGAGGATTTAACCTAGTAAGTTTGGGGTTGAGACCCAGGGAGATAGTGAGGAAAGAGATCAATCTGAGACTGGTACAGTTGGGAAAAGGAGCGAGTCAAACAGCCAGGGCAGGCAGGAACAAAGTAGAGAACAAAGTAGGACTGATAAATTAAACTGTATTTACTTCAAGACAAGAGGCCTACCAGGGAAGGCAGATGAACTCAGGGCATAGTTAGGAACATGGGACCATGATATAATAGCAATTCTGGAAATGTGACTCAGGGAGGGACAGGACTGGCAGCTTAATGTTCCAGGATACAAATGCTATAGGAAGGATTGAAAGGGAGGGGGTGTGCAAAAGAGGAAGGGGAGTGGCGTTTTTGATAAGGGATATCATTACTGCTGTACTTAGGGAGGATATTCCTGGGAATACATGCAAGGAAGTTATTTGGGTGGAATTGAGAAATAAGAAAGGTATGATCACCTTATTGGGATTGTATTCGAGGCCCCCTAATAGTCAGTGGGAAACTGAGAAACAAATTTGTTCCAGAGATCTCTATTATGTGTAAGAATAACAGCGTGGTTATGGTAGGGGATTTGACTTTCCAAATTTGGACTGTGATTGCCATGATATTAAGAATTTAGATAGAGAGGAATTTGGTAAGTGTGTACAAGAATATTTTCTGACTCAGTATGTGGATGTACCAACTAGAGAAGGTGCAAAACTTGACCTACTCTTGGGAAGTAAGGCAGGATATGTGATTGAGGTGTCAGTGGGGGAGCACTTTGGGGCCAGCGACCATAATTCTATTAGATTTAAAATAGTGATGGGAAAGGATAGACCAGATCTAAAAGTTGAAGTTCTAAATTGGAGGAAGGCTACTTTTGATGGTATTAGACAAAAACTTTCAAAAGCTGATTGGGTGCAGATGTTCACAGGTAAAGGGACGGCTGGAAAATGGGAAGCCTTCAGAAATGAGGTAACGATAGCATGGAGAAAGTATATTCCTGTCAGGGTGAAAGGAAAGGCTGGTAGGTATAGGGAATGCTGGATGGTTAGAGAAATTGAGGGTTTGGATAAGAAAAAGAAGGAATCATATGTCAGGTATAGACAGGATAGATTGAGATAATCCTTAGAAGAGTATAAAGGCAGTAGGAGTATACTTAAGAGGGAAATCAGGAGGGCAAAAAGGGGACATGAGATAGCTTTGGCAAACAGGGTTAAGAAGAATCCAAGGGATTTTATAAATACATTAAGGACAAGAGGGTAACTCAGGAGAGAATAGGGCCTCTCAAAGATCATCAAGGCAATCGTTATGTGGAGCCGCAGGAGATGAGCGAGATACTAAATGAGTATTTACAGTGGAGAAGGACACACAAGGTATAGAATGTGGGGAAATAAATGGCGACATCATGGAAAATGTCCATATTACAGAGGAGGAAGTGCTGGATATCTTGAAATGCATTAAAGTGGATAAATCCCCAGGACCTGATCAGGTGTACCCTAGAACTCTGTGGGAAGCTAGGGAAGTGATCACTGGGCCCCTTGCTGAGTTATTTGTATCATCAGTAGTCACAGGTGAGGTGCTGGAAAACTGGAGGTTGGCTAACATTGTACCACTATTTAAGAAAGGAAGCAAGGAAAAGCCGGGGAACAATAGACAAGTGAGCCTGACATCGGTGATGGCCAAATGTTTAGAGGGAATTCTGAGGGACAGGATGTACATGTATTTGGAAAGGCAATGACTGATTAGGGATACTCAACATGGCTTTGTGCATGGGAAATCATGTCTCACAAACTTGATTGAGTTTTTTGAAGAAGTAACAAAGAGGATTGATGAGGGCAGAGCAGGGGACATGATCTATATGGACTTCAGCAAGGCATTCGACACTGTTCCCCATGAGATTCTGGTACGAAAAGCACAGCAGGTCAGGCAGCATCCAAGGAGCAGGAGAATCGACGTTTTGGGCATGAGCCCTTCTTCAGGAAGAAGGGCTCATGCCCGAAATGTCGATTCTCTTGCTCCTTGGAGCTGCCTGACCTGCTGCGCTTTTCCAGCAACACATTTTCAGCTCTGATCTCCAGCATCTGCAGTCCTCACTTTCTCCATGGGATTCTGGTAGCAAGGTTAGATCTCATGGAATACAGGGAGAACTAGCCATTTAGATAGAGAACTGGCTCGAATGTAGATGACAGAGGGTGGTGGTGGAGGGTTGTATTTTAGGCTGGATACCTGTGACCAGTGGAGTGCCACAAGGATCAGTGCTCGGTCCTCTACTTTTTGTCATTTATATAAATGATTTGAATGTGAACATAGGAGGGATGGTTAGTAAGTTTGCAGATGACTCCAAAATTGGAGGTGGGGTGGACAGGGAAGAAGGTTACCTTAGAGTAGAATGGGATGTTGATCAGATGGGCCAAAGGGCTGAGGAGTGGCAGATGGAGTTTAATTCAGATAAATGTGAGGTCCTGCATTCTGGAAAGGCAAATCAGAGCAGGACTAATACACTTAATGGCAAGCTCCTAGGGAATGTTCCTGAACAAGGAGACATTGAAGCGCAGGTTCACAGTTCCTTGAAATTCGAGTTGCAGTTAGAGAGGATCATGAAGAAGGCATTTGGTGTGTTTTCCTTTATTGGTCAGAGTACTGAATATAAGAGTTGAGAGGTCATGTTGTGGCTGTATAGGATATTGGTTAGGCCACTGTTAGAATATTGCGTGCAATTCTGGTCTCCTTCCTATCAGAAGGATGTTGTGAAACTTGAAAGGGTTCAGAAAAAGATTTGCAAGGATGTTGCTAGGGATGGAGGATTTGAGCTATAGGGAGAGATTGAGTAGGCTAGGGCTGTTTTCCCTGGAGCATCAGAGGCTGAGGGGTGACCTTATAGAGGTTTATAAAATCATGAGGGGAATGGATAGGGTAAATAGATGAAATCTTCCCTGGTGTGGGGGAATCCTTAACTCGAGGGCATTGTTTTAGGGTGAGAGGGGGAAGATATAAGAGCGACCTAAGGGGCAATGTTTTCACACAGAGGGTGGTGTGTGTATGCAATGAGGTGCCAGAGGAAGTGGTGGACACTGATGCAATTGCAATATTTAAAAGGCCTCTGGGTGGATATATGATTCAGAAGGGTTTAGAGAGATACGGGCCAAGTACTCGCAAATGGGATTAGATTTTGTTACAATATCTGGTCGGCATGGATGAGTTGGACCTAAGGGTCTGTTTTCATGATCTACATCTCTGACTCATCTTGGAAAATGTCCATATTTCAGAGGAGGAAGTACTGGATATCTTGAAACGCATAAAAGTAGATAAATCCCTCGGACCTGATCATGTGTACCCTAGACCTCCGTGGGAAGCTAGGGAAGTGATTGCTGGGCCTCTTACTGAGATATTTGTATTATTGATAGTCACAGGTGAGGTGCCAGAAGACTGGAGGTTGGCTAACATGGTGTGACTGTTTAAGAAAGGTGGTAAGGACAAACCAGGGAACTATAGACCAGTGAGCCTGATGTCGGTGGTGGACAATTTGTTGGAGGGAATCCTGAGGGACAGGATGTACATGTATTTGGAAAGGCAAGGCCTGATTAAGGATAGTCAACATGGCTTTGTGCATGGAAAATCATGTCTCACAATCTTGCTTGAGTTATTGAAGAAGTAACAAAGAAGATTGATGAGGGCAGAGTGGTAGATGTTATCTATATGGACTTCAGTAAGTGTTCAACAAGGTTCCCCATGTAAGACTGGTTAGCAAGGTGAGATTTTCCGGAATACAGGGAGAACTAACCATTTGGATACAGAACTGGCTCAAAGGTAGAAGACAGAGGGTGGTGGTGGAGGGTTGTTTTTCAGACTGGAGGCCTGTGACTAGTGAAGTGCCACAAGGATTGGTGCTGGGTCCACTACTTTTTGTCATTTACATAAATGATTTGGATGTGAGCATAAGAGGGACAGTTAGTAAGTTTGCAGATGACACCAAAATTGGAGGTGTAGTGAATAGCGAAGAAGGTTACCTCAGATTACAACAGGATCTGGACCAGATGGGCCAATGGGCTGAAAAGTGGCAGATGAAGTTTAATTCAGATAAATGCGAGGTGCTGCATTTTGGAAAAGCAAATCTTAACAGGATGTATAACACTTAATGTTAAGATCCTAGGGAGTGTTGCTGAACAAAGAGACCTTGGAGTGCAGGTTCATAGCTCCTTGAAAGTGGAGTCGCAGGTAGGATAGGATAGTGAAGAAGGTGTTTGTCAGAGTATTGAGTACAGGAGTTGGGAGGTCATGTTGCGGCTGTACAGGACATTGGTTAGGCCACTGTTGGAATATTGCAATCAATTCTGGTCTCCTTCCTATTGGAAAGATGTTGTGAAACTTGAAAGGGTTCAGAAAAGATTTACAAGGATGTTGCCAGGGTTGGAGGATTTGAGCTGTAGGGAGAGGCTGAATAGGCTGGGCCTGTTTTCCCTGGAGCGTCGGAGACTGAGGGGTGACCTTATAGAGTTTTACAAAATCGTGCGGGGCATGGATAGGATAAAAAGGCAAAATCTTTTCCCCGGGATGGGGGAGTCCAGAACTAGAGGGCATAGGTTTAGGGTGAGAGGGAAAGATATAAAAGAGAGCTAAGAGGCAACTTTTTCACACAGAGAGGGTGGTACGTGTATGGAATGAGCTGCCAGAGGAAGTGGTGGAGGCTGGTGCAATTGCAACATTTAAGAGCCATTTGGATGGGTATGTGAATAGGAAAGGGTTTGGAGGGATATTGGGCCAGGTGCTGGCAGGTGGGACTAGATTGGGTTGGGATATCTGGTCGGCGTGGACAGGTTGGACCGAAGAGTCTGTTTCCATGTTGTACATCTCTATGACTCTATGACTCTATAAACACATTAGGTGTCTAATATAAACTTTTGAGTATGAAGTGCTAGATTGCATAAATGTTGACATTAGGTGTGGGATCATGTTCAAATAATGACTGAAATTGGTCGGTGTGGACTTGTTGGGCTGAAGAGCCTGTTTCCACACTGTCGGGATTCTATGATCTATGGATTGCTGATTGGCGAAAATAGCCTCAAAATCTGAAACTGCAAGTAGCAGAGTTTCAAGTCGACATTTGAATCCTGAAATACGGTTCTTACAAGAGCTCCTTTATACACAGTTCTTACATATATTAAAATTCTATTACTGCGATGTTAAATTGTTTCATCTATAGTACACAAAGGTTTGAGGGGCTTCTATCCTGGGAGACAGGAGATGGGTTAAAACGTGCTAAGTGCAAGCTGCTACTTCTGATAGGTTAAGAGTTTCTGTCCAGTCTGCTTGCATAATTAAGACGTGTTAGTCCTTTTGTCTTTTAAGTTAGTAAATGTTCGTAAAAACACTAGGCCTGTATGCTCTAAATAAGTTATAATTTACACCTACACTTAATAAAAGAATAAAGGATATTCGACGGATTACTGCAGCTGGGTTGTGAGATTTGTTTACTATTTGCTGGCGTGAGTTTAATTCATTCATGCAATTTCACATAAGTGCTGTTTTGACAGTTTCTTAACAGGAAACCAGTTAAAAGGTATTTAACAAGTATATACTAACTGGGGAAACTGTTTTGCTGTTCTGTAATCGATTCAGGTCCGGGGGATGATTGGTAAGGGCTGATTAATATTATAATGGTTCATGGACACTTGATGAGGATGCTATTAAGAGGTAGCTTTTGATATGGAAATAGAGCTGATAAGGGTTTAAGGTGAATGGGTTTGGAAATATTGCTTTAATTTTAGATTATCTTGCAATACTAAAATATACTACATAACCACAGTTTGAAGAATCAGCTAAAGAAACCGTGTTTTACTAAATAACGGATTAGTAAAGGGTAATGAATGAATGAACAGGAACCCAGTATTAATGAACATAGCGTGCTGGTGAGTGAGTTAATAAGGATAATCTATAACACAATACCTCACATTGACAATAATAGAGCATTGGTAGGGTAGTGTTGATGGGAGATTTTAATCTTAACATAGACTGGGAAAGGTGGATAAGCACTTGCCAAAAACATTGTGAATTTCAAGAGTGTGTCCAGGATAGTTTCCTACAGCAATATGTCTTGGATGTGACAAGGAGAGAAGCAATTTTGGATCTAGTAATGAGCAATGAGCCTGATTTAATTTGTGACTCTGTTGTTTGTGAGAATTTTTCAAATGGGGATTATATCATGGTCAAGATTCATGTCACATATGTAAGAGACAAGCAAAGATTGGACACTAGAAGTTTGGACTTAAATAAGATAGACTTTAATGGGATGAGGCAGAGACCATCCACAATAAACCAGAAGTCCTGTAAATAGGTAAAATAAGCAAGGAACTGAGGAGGGTGTTCAAAGAAGCATTTAATGTTATTCAGAAGCATTGTTCTCATGATAAAAAAAGCTTCACCTCACCACAAACATCCATGGACATGTAAAGAGGTGAGGGACAGGATAACATTAAAAGAAAAGGCTTTTAGAAATGCAAAGAACAGTACAGATCCCACAGAATGGGACAAATAGAAAGACCAACAAAGACCAACAAGGAAACTTGCAAGGGACATAAAAGACAATAAAAAGAGATTTTATAGTTATACGAAAGGAAAGGATCTGTTAAGTGCACGATTGGCCCACTGAAGGCTGAAAGTGGGGCATATTGTCAACGACCATTGGGAAATGGCAGCCATGTTGAACGATTGTTTTGTTTCAGTATTCAAAGCAGGAAAGCTTACTGAAGTCCCAAAGAAATTAACAGAGGATCAGGGACAGGATCTAAATAAAATTAGCTTAAGTAAATTAATAATTTGGGAAATTAATGGAACTGAAATGTGACAAATCCCATGATCTGTTTATTTCAATTCACAGGTATTAAATGAGGTAAGAGAGCACATTACTGATCTTTGCTTGTCTTTCAGAGTTCTCTGGAATCCCTGGACCTCTAGATTGGAACGTCACTCATGTCACTCTGCTCTTTAAGAAGGGTGACAAGGGAAACCAGGGAATTACAGACCAGTTAGCCTAATGTCTGTAGTAGGCAAATTGTTGTAGACTACAATCAAGAATAGGGTAACTGATAACCTCAAAACATTTCTGTTAAACAGGGAGAGTCAGCATGGATTCATGAAGGGTAGGTCATACTTGACAAACCTCATAGAGTTTTTTTGAAGTGGTAGCAAAGGTGGTGGACAGAGGTAAGTCAATAGATAGTGTCTGTATGAACTTCCAGAAGGCTTTTGATAAAGACTCAAACAAGAGATTGTTAGCTAAGGAGGAAGCCTATGGAAGTGAGGACAAATTATTGACATAGATAGGAAATTGATTAAGTGGAAGGAAACAGAGAGTTGGAATAATGGGTAAATACTCAATTGGTAGGATGTGACTAGTAGTGTTCCACATGGATCCATGTTGGAGTCTCAATTATCCACAATATTCATGAACAACTGGGATAATGGCAAATATGGCAAATATCCAAATTTGCTGAAGACATTAACTTGGGCAGCATTATAGACTGTGTTGACAATAGCACAAAATTACAATAGGATATTGCTAGATTATATGAACATGCAAAGCTGTGGCAATTAGATTTTAAGTAATCAAGTGAGAGGTTATCCATTTCGGACCGAAGAAGAATCAGTCAGGGTATTTTTTAGAAGGCACAATTTTAAATAGAGTGGATTTTCAATGAGATTTGGGGGTTCAGGTGCATAGCTCTTTAAAATGCCACAAACAAGTGCAGAAAATAGACAAGTCTAATGGAATGCTGGCCTTCACATCTAAAGGGCTGGAGGAAAAAAGATGAAGATGCCATAATGCTAGTTAGACCCCACACAGAGTTCTATAAGTGAATCTGGGCACCAAACGTTAGGAAGGATGATTTGGCCCAGGAAGGTGTGTAACAAGGTTTTCAAGTCCAGGACTTCAGGGGTTAAATTATGAGGCAAGCTTAGACAAATAAAGCCATTATACTCTAGTATTTAGAAGGTTAAGAGCTGATCTAATTGAAGTCTTCAGCATATTAACAGGGGAAAAACAGGATAAATAAAGATAAACTATTTCCATTGGTTGAAGATTCTAGAATGGTCAGGCCATTCAGGAAAGATGTTAGAAAGCACTTCTATTGCAAAGCGTAAGTTTAGGAATCTCTTCCTCAAATAGTGGTTGACAATGATTCAGTTGTTAAATTTAAATCCAAGATGGACAAATTTTTATTAAGCAAGTGTATCAAGGGATATGGCCCAATGTAGGCATATGGAGTTAGGCAATAGATCGACCTTGACCTTACTCAATAGTGGATCAAGCTTGAGGGGCTGAATGGCCTACAGCTGTTCCTATGTTCTTAAAGTTGTACATTTTGAGAATGACAAAATAAACGATGGTCCATGTAAATTAATCAATCAAATTGAACTCATTTTAGAGCATTATGTTGTATGAGTTTGCATGTAATTCTCTACCACCACCTTTCCTTATTATTTTTCTGGCTCTGTACTTTACAAAGAGGTAATAATAACTGTTGCTCCAGGACTTCTGAACACACTGCAAAGTTAAAGTGAAGTGTAGAAGTTTATAAGTGGCCAGTAAACTAACTATAACCTATCCTAACCTTCTCACCATTGAAATTCATGCTCACTATCTTACAGAAACTTAGTTTAAAATTCAATATGTATTGATGAGCCTCTTCTGAACTGGAATGCAGTTCAGTCAATAATAGAGGGCCCATTCTGGTGATAGGTAGAAAATTCCAAAATGTTGATTCAGTGATGTTGAAGTCTTTATATCCTTTAGTAAAAGGGAGCACATTCTACTTTCTGTTGAGGCGCACAGGATTCCATCCCATGCCTTGGACACCAGCTTCCAAATGTCCCCTCCCCTCACCCATTCCAGGTCCAACCCACCAACTCGGCTCCAACCTCTTGATCTGACCTACCTCTCCATCTTCCTTCCCACCTAATTGCTCCATACTTCCCACCGACCTATCACATCACCCCTACCTTCGCCCAGCTATCACCATCCCAAATACTTTTCCCCTAGCCCCACACCCTCCATTTAATTCTCAGCTCCCTCCCCCCTCCCCAGTCTTGATGAAGGGCTGTGCCTGAAACGTTGACTGTCTTACTCCTCAGATGCTGCCTGACCTGCTGTGCTTTTTCCAGCATCACATTTTATAGACTCTGACTCCTCCAGCATCTGCAGTCCTCACTATCTCCCAGTTTAAACTATCAACAGTCATGTCTCTCCCTAATAAGAGAGCAGCCCTATGGTGACTTTGACTTATATGGCCAGTTGAAATAAATAAGTAATTTAGCAATCAGTTAGACAATAGAACTGGAAACATTAGAGAATTCTAGCACATCAAAGGTATATAATAATGGGATTTCACATTTATAATTGATATTGAGAAACAATAACATGAGAGGAGGAGAGAAATTAAAGACTCATGGTGGAATGGCAATGTCCATGAGTTACGTGTAATTATCATAATTAAATAATTATTAAAATATTTGTAGTAAATTAACAGCAACTGTACCAGAAGAAAATTAGTAATTTGAAAATTGATAAGACTTACCCCTGTTTTCTCTCAACCCTAGCTCATGAAATATCTTAGTTACTCATGAGAGAATATGCTCTGAAAATCTCTGAACCCTTCAGTGAGCTGGTGCCTTGAGTGAGCTGGGGCCCACTGAATGTTGAGCTAGGTGTGAGGCAGTCAATTGATGTAGGAACGATGCTGCCCCCTGAAGGCACAAATTATGATCATTCTCACCATTTGCATTTCTCTCTCTAGGGCCATGCTGATAAGAATTGTGCGCAATGTACAGGGTGCAGGTAAAAGAAAGAACCTGCAACTTTCATGAACCCAAAATACTGCGTACCTTTTAAATGTAAAGAAAGGAATTTTGAAATACAGTTATTGTTGTAATGCAGGGACAAGCAGCAGTAAGTACCTCCGTGCCAGAAGATGTACAAAGCCAATTTTGACCAGATAGAGTCATAGAGTCATACAGTCCTACAGCACAGAGACAGGCCCTTTGGCCAAAACTGGTCCATGCCAACTAAAATGTCCATCCATGCTAACACCAATTCCCTACACTTGGCCCATATCCTTCTAAATCTTTCCTATCCATATATTTGTCCAAATGCCTTTTAAATGTTATTAATGTACCTGCCTCAACATCTTCCACCAGCAGATCATTTCATATGCGTACCACTCTTTCTGTAAGAAAGTTGCCCTTCAGGTTCCCTTTTATCCTTTCTCCTCCAAACTTGAACTGATGTCCTCTAGTCTTCAATTCCCCAACCCTGGGAAAAGGACTGAGTGCATTCACCCTGTCCATTCCTCTCATGATCCTGTACGCTTCTATAAGATGCCCCCTCAATCTTCTAAGCTCGAAAGAGAAAAGTCCTGGCTTGTCCAACCTCTTCCTATAACTCTGGCAACATATTTGTAAGTTTCTTCTCCATTCTTTCTGGTTTAATGATATCCTTCCTAGAACAGGGTGACCCAAAACTGAACACAATACTCCAAGTGTGGCCTCACCAATGTCCTGTACAACTGCAACATAACTTCTCAACTTCTATACTCAGTGCCCTGACTGATGAAGGCCAATGTACCAAAAGCCTGCTTCACTGCCCTGTCTACCTGTGACTTCACTTTCAAAGAACTGTGCACCTGAACTCCAAGATCCATCTATTCCACTACACTTGTGAAGGCCCTATCATTCACCATGAAACTCCTATCTTGATTTGACTTTCCAAAATGCAAGACTTCACACTTATCTATATTAAACACCATTTTCCATTTCTCAGCCCATTTCTCCAGCTGATCAAGGTCCTGCTGCAATTTCTGATAACCATCCTCATTGTCCACAATACCACCTATTTTAGTGTCGTCTGCAAACTTACTAATCATGCCTTGTACATTCTCATTCAAATCATTGATATAGATAACAAACATCAATGGGCCCAGCACTGACTTCTGAGGCACTCCACTAGTCACAGGCCTCTAGTCTGAAAAGCATCCTTCCACTATTACTCCCTGCTTCCTACCATCAAGCTAATTTTATATCCAATTTGCCAGCTCATCCTGGATTCCATGCGATCTAACCTTCCAGATCAGCCTACCATGTGGAACCTTAACAAAGGCCTTACTGAAATTCATATAGACTACATCTACTGCCCTTCCTGGTCATTTCATCCAAGAACTCTAACAAATTTGTGAGGCATGATCTCCCATGCACAAAGTTGTGCTGACTGGTCCTAAAACCCTGTCTTTCCAAATGCAACTACTCTTCTCAAGTAACTTACCCACCACAGTTGTTAACTTACTGGTCTATAGTCCCCAGGTTTTTTGTTGCAGCCCTTATTAAATAAGTGCTACCCGCCAGTCTTTCAGGATCTCACCCATGGCTAACGATAATGCAAAAATATCAGCCAGGACACCTGCAATGTCTTCTCTAGCCTCCAGCAGTGTCCTTGGATGCATCTGGTCAGGACCAGGAGATTTACCCACCTTCATATATTCTAATATGTCCAATACCTCCTCTACTGTTATATAGATTGTTCCCTGGATATGACCACAAACTGAAAATGAGTTCTTATATCCACCAATGTTGAAATGTCAGCATTTGGAACAAAGTCTCTGAATTTCAACTGGAATCAAAGTCTTGTATTTTTTTTCAAATATGTCTAGGTTTAAGATATGAATGAGAAGGATTTGTATGTATCCAGCAATTTTTACAACAACAAAGCACTCTATAAGGAATGAAGCACTTGTGAAGCATAGCCATGTTTGGTAATGTAGATAATTTGTAGCTAATTTGCATGCAGCAAGCTCCAACAAACAGCAATTTGTGGTGCTCCCCAGGGATTGATTCTCGGTCCTCTTTTGTTTGTCATTTATAGAAATGATTTGGATCAGAATATGGAAGACATGATTAGTAAGTTTGTGGATGAGCCCAAAATTGGTGGCATAGTAGACAGTGAAGAAGGTTTTCTTAGATTATAAAGGGATCTTGATCAAATCAGTCACTGGCTGAAAAATGGCAGATGGAGTTCAATCTGGTTAAAGATGAAGTATTGCATTTTGGTATAACAAACAAAGGTAGGATTTATATAATTAATGATAGGGCCTTGGATGGTGTTGTAGAACAAAGGGAGCTAGGGGTTCAGGCACATAATTCCTTGAAGTTTACGTCATATATAGACAGAGTCGCTAAAACGGCATTTAGCATACTTGCCTTCGTTGCTCAATCCTTTGAGTGTAGGAGTTGGGAAGTCATGTTGAGGTTGTACAGGCCACTGATGAAGCATCGTCTGGAGCACTGTGTCCAGTTCTGGTTGGCCCAGTTATAGGAAGGATATTATTAAGCTTGAGAAGGTTCAAAAGAGATTTACCAGGATGTTGCTGGGAATGGCAAGTTTGAATTATAATGAAAGGCTGGATAGACTGGAACTTTTTTCACTGGAGCGTAGGAGGTTGAGAGGTGACCTTATAGAAGTTTATAAAACCATGAGAGGTATAGATAGGGTTAATGGTAGATATCTTTTTTGTAGAATGAGTAATTTTAAGGTGAGAGGGGAAAGATTTTAAAAAGACATGAGGGGCAAAGTCTTTACACAGAGGGTGGTTCGCAAGTGGAACGAACTTCCTGAGGAAGTGATGGATGTGGGGACAATTACAACATTTAAAAGACATTTGGATAAGTACATGAATAGAAAGGGGTTTGGAAGGATATGTACCAGGAGCAATCAGATGGGACTGGTTTAAGTTTGGGATTATGTTTGGTATGGACTGGTTGGACTGAAGGGTGTGTTTCCATGTTGTATAACTCTATGTTAACAACCCGTTAATCCATCTTCTGTTACTCTAATTGAGGGAGATTGTCACAAAGCTAGTTTCTTTTGTTCTAAAAGCAGTTCCTTGGCACAAGGGGACTCTCTCCAATTTTTTTCAGAGGGGCAATAAACCGGGCTGGGCTCTGATCAGTCTGGTTTGGTACAGAGATGAAAAGGATTTTGAGAGGCCTTTTGTTTATATGTAAACAGATGAGACTTCAGGCCAAAATGGTCATACTTTGGAAGTGATCTGTATAAAGAGAAGGGAGATGTCAGCTCTCTATCTGAGTTGAGCTGAACTGAGCAGTTTTAGTTCAGTCTTGAACTGGGAAGTTCAACAGGGAGCTGTGTGGAAACTCTCTCTCTCTTTTCTGCCCTACAACTTCAATCTGTAGACATGTGTTCCATATTACTGGTTTTTAAAGGGAGTTTGCTTATTGGGACTGTTGTGGATATTCGGAACAGCATAATTAAGTCTAGTTGAATAGGTTGGGTTCTTTATACTGTTCTTTGTGTTTTATTGTGTAATTTTGTGAATAAATTGTCTGTTTTAAAATCTAGTAGTCAACCTAGCTAACTTATGCTGGGTAATTTTCACTATACACTTACCAAAACAAATTGCAAAGTTATGGTCTGGGACTGCCTGCTTAAGAATGTTTTGAGTGGTCTGGCCTAGTCCATAACCAGATATACATTGGCCGGGCCATCAGAAATGATTCTCCTGCTCTTTACTGAGATAGTGTTATGGGATCTTGCCCTCCACTTGTGATAGCAGATAGGGATTCAGTTTAACATTTTGTCGAAAGACAGCACCTCCAGTAAAGCAGAATTGATGTGTTAATGTTGATGTTTGAACTCATAACTTTTTGACGCAGGGGCAAGAGTGCTACCCACTAAACCAAAGCTGACACATACCATAGATAGAATCCCACATATGGGGGATGGATTTGTAGTTTAAGACTTGCACATTCCCACCAGAATTCTAGTCTGACTCTTTTCCAGTTGTTCTTGGTCAACAATCATTTGGCAGCAATCACACATATAGCAATGATGGTCCAGGGTAAGTAGACACCTTTGGATGTCCTTGGATGAATAGCCTTCCATAAAAATTACATAATCTATCAAACAGTCAACCATATCCCAAGATGTGCTCACACAGGATGAACTGGACTTGACTGAAGAAGGAGAAGTTGTACAACAGAACCTTATCTTCCCTGAAGACAGCAACTTCATGTTCTGCCATTAATATAGGAGAATATTCCAAGATACTAGCTGCAAGAGAGTTATTTGGATATAAATTGACATACAGCTTGCCAAAGCTAATTGTATTTAAGATGGATGAATAAAAGCTTTGTCAAAGAGTTGAAAAGGGGTCATAAAGGACAACTGAAGGAGGTGGAGTTTTTGATTGGTCTCTTGTACTTAATACATTAGTACAAAAGACCAAGGTTACAAAAAGCAGATTGGCTGGACAATGTAAGTTTAGAGCAGTCAATAAGCACACTATTATTAAATATGAGAATGTTCAAAGTTAATGTCCATTTTAGATTTAATGTGATGCATATATTTTGTTCTAGATTGTCTGCTTATTAGGGAGGACAAGGTCATTTCTTGAACGTTGGTATCTACGTTAAGTACAGATATTTTATACCCTTTTTGATAAAATGCATTTTACAAAACATTAATATTTTATTACAATCTCCTCAAGCAGCTCCACAAAGTTACATCAATCTTAACATGGTTTTTATAATGAGTCTTAGACCTTAACTTCCAAATTTAGTTTAGTTCAATTTTCTATCAAAACTTCTATTTAAGTGTTGAAATGCATTTTGTGAGTTTGTTATGTGTAACTATAGGTATAAACTGTGTAAAGGTGCTCTGACAAATCTTATCCCCAACCCAGTTCAAATACAATTTATTATAGAAAAATGGAATCTTTACTAATGCTATAATGCTGTCAAATTTGGATGTTATAAAATGTGATTATTTGACTTATAGCTCTGATACAGTACACAGCAGCATGAATTTTTATGGATGTTGATGCTAATAACTCATTGTGAAAATATTGGCATAAGCAACTGAAATTACTGTGTTGATTTAAAATTACTGCCTCCATTGAGGACAAGTAGAAGACATTTACATCCTATTGGATCAAAAATCAGTTCACATCAATGACAATCATCAGAGATATCTCTATTTTTTCAATGATCATTGTTAAATGAACTTTAAAAATGTTTTTTATGTTCGAGCTACATTAACACTATGCCTCTGAATGTCCAAAATGCAAAATGAGAAGTAGATTGATTTCATAAAAGACACCATGCCCTACCTGTGCAATTAATGAGCTCTTCCAATGCTTACTGCAATGCACATCTAGACCCAGATTTTGTCTCTGGTAAAGGTGGGAATGGATTTGGGAATCCTCAAATTTTGATATTTTTGGTTGCAAAAGCAAATGTCCTCTGCCATCCTGAAGTTGTGTTGTTTGTTTGTGCATTTACTTTGGCTCAGTAAAGCTTTGAGTGCAAAATGTATATGTATCTTTTTTGATGTCAAAGTCATCATTGTGAGGACCACAAGAAATCTGAATATCCTCTGCCCATGTCTCCATGTGCTGGCATGGATTTTGGGAGCCATAAAATATCTGCCAACTTTGAGAGCTCATGACTACTGATGGACATCCCAAACAGTTGGTAGTATTCTGATAGATAAACGTTAAATGTTTTGAAATGTTACATTTAATATGCATGTGTTTTTTATTGTAGTGATTGATTATAGGGCTCTGTTCTAATTATAGGTAATTAAATTGACCAGCATTATTTAAATGTCGAGATGCATTAAAGTCCTTCCCACATTGGGGAAAGTGCCATAATGCACACAAATATGAAGAGAATTGTTCTTGGAATTTATCTTGTCATTATTACCTTCTTTGCAATTTAAACATATAGAAATTTTTAATTTCAGGAAAGAAGTTGCCATGCTCCTAAAAGCAAAAAGCATCTACTGTGGTCCATTGGTTGACAGCATGGAACCAGATCCTTCAGTTCAACTCATTCATGCTGACCAAATATCCTAAATTAATCTAGTCCCACTTGCCAGCATTTGGCCCATACCTTTTCTCTAAACCCTTCCTGCCCACCCAGTTGCCTTTTAAATGTTGTAATAGTACCAGCCTCCACAGTTCACTTTAAATTGGAAATGGAAGGTCATCTGTTCTTTCAGTTTCAGCTGGTCTGGTGTTTCAAGTTATTGTTCTGTATAGGAGTGGCTTTTAAAAAATGCTTGGCTGAGTTCCAAAAGCTGTGAAATACATAACTTAGTTGGAACAATAGTTTGAGGTTGTAATAGACAATTTTAAAAGATTGTAATACAGGTACACAATCATTTATCCGAAATTCTGAAATCTGAAAAGCTCCGAAATCCAAAGCTTTCTTTGTGAAGTATTTTTCTACATAACAAGGTTGTTTGGTGTACGAACAAGTGACCCAAACCCACACCCACTCGACCCATGTCACTTTAATGTGATGTGGTGGTATGGCCCAGCACTGGCAGGCATCAATTGTGTCTCAGCATTCGTATTGGTCACATGTGGGTTTGCTGTTCGGTAATTTTGTAAAATTTCACTGTGAAACTCTCGTTAATTCTGAAATCTGAAAAATTCCAAAATCCAAAAAACAACTGGCCCCAAGGATTTTAGATAAAGGATTGTGTACCTGTACCATAGTCTGTCTTTATATGGTTTTTGATTACATGGTTATTTGTTTACATGGATTATTGGCCACTCAAATGGACTTAACCTATTTCTATAGGACTACGACATTTTATCTATGCAATATCAATGACAAATATCCAAAATAGTTAGATCAGACTGCAACATATTTAGTTACAATTTTTAAAAAGTTGTATTGTTATTGTATGGTTCCTAAGGACTGTACATAGAGAATACTATGGGAGTGGCTAGGAAGCATACCTGAGAACCATGGATGGAATATAGTGGAACATGAGGGAGATGGAAGACAGCAAGAAAAGTATGTGGGCTTTTGTAAGGGGGTTGCAGAATGAGGTTGCAGAAGCATAAGAATAATGTTAAAGATGGGTTATAGTCCCAAGTGGGCCTTCCAACTAGCTCACAACAAATACATAATCCTCTTGGACTGCATTGTGACTTGCAAAAACTAACTTCCTACTGACATGTGCCTCTCTGACACAAAAGTATAGTTGGAATAGGGTTCAGAGGTCAGGAAAGGGACTGATTCATGCTTTGAGAGCAGAGGAGGAAAATCCAGGGCTAGAACCTCAAAATATAATCAATTTATTCACTTTACTCATTCATTCATGAGATGTGGACTTTGCTAGCTAGGTGAGGATTCACTGTCCATCCCTAATTGCCCTTTGAGCATGTGGTGTGAACTGCCTTCTTGAACCACTTTATATACACCCACAATGCTGTTAGGGTGGGGGTTTGAAGATATTGACTCAGTGACACTGAAGGAATGGTGATTTATTTCCAAGTCAGTATGGAGAATGACATGGATGGAAATTTGCAAGTGGTGGTATTCTTATATATCTGAAGGCCTTGACATAGATGGAAGTCGTCGTGAGTTTAGACAATGCTGTCTAAGGAACCTTGCTGAATTTCTGCAGTGCATCTTATAGATGGTACACAATGATGTTGCTGAGCTTTGATGGTGGAGGAATTGAATATTTGTAGACGGTGTCAAACGTCTGAAGTGTTTTTGGAGTTGCACACATTTGGGCAAGTGGGGAGTTTTTCATCATTCTCCTGACTTGTGCTTTGCCAATAGTGTTAGACATTAGGGAATCAGGAATTGAGTTACTCACTGCAGGATTCTTAGCCTCTGATCTGCTTTTGTAGCCACAGTACTTACATGGCCAGTCCCATTCAGTTTCTGGTCAATGACAACTGCAAGGGTGTTGAAAGTGGGACATGCAATAATGGTTATGCCATTGAATGTCAAGGGGCAATGTTAGATTCTTTCCTGGCATTTGTATCTTGCACAAATCTTACTTGCCACTTTTCAGCCAAAATCTGAATATTATCAAGGTCTTGCTGCATTTAAATATGGACTGCCTCAGTATTTGAGGAACTGCAAATGGTGCAAATTGTGAAGTCATTGGCAAATATTCCAACTTCAGATTTAATGATGGAGGGAAGCCCATTAATGATGTATTTGCAGACGGTTGTGCCTAGGACACTACCCTGATGTGAACTCCTGCAGAAATGTCCTAGAGTTGAGATAACTGACCTCCAACAACCATCTTCCTTTGTTTTAGGTTTGATTCCAAACAGTGGAGCATTTTCCCCTGATTCCCAATGGCTCCAGTTTTATTAGGGTTCCTCGGTGCCACATTCAAATCACAGTTTTCACGCAAATACTCTTTCCTGAATCATAAAGTGTTAACATATATATTAAAAAAATACATTTTTATAGGAGGGAGAAGTGAATACTTACTTCCTGAAACAAAATTGCTCACAGGACTTAAATTTCAGCTTTTAAGTTCAGGTGGATGGTACTTGACAATAATCATACTCCAAATTGCATCAAAGTAGTCGTTTAATTTGAGTTTAACCACAGCTGAACAACCAACTAAGTGGTTTTGTTTATTTTATTATTTTATCTCCATAGAGTCATAGAGGTGTACAGCATGGAAACAGATCCTTCAGTCCAACCCGTCCATGCCAACCAGATATCCCAACCCAATCTAGTCCCACCTGCCAGCACCCGGCCCATATCTCTCCAAACCCTTCCTATTCATATACCCATCCAGATGCCTCTTAAATGTTGCAATTGTACCAGCCTCCACCACATCCTCTGGCAGCTCATTCCATACATGTACCACCCTCTGTGTGGAAAAAGTTGCCCTTTAGGTCTCTTTTATATCTTTCTCCTCTCACCCTAAACCTATGCAGCCTTCTGAAATTTTAAAGCGAACAGAAAATAACATAACAGTGAGTTGCTGATACATTTATTGGGCTTAAAGGTACATTTTAATGAAGAATGGAAATTTATTATAGTGATTTTGGAAATGACATCATCATATATTATTCAGTTCATGCAATATTTTTAACATGTTAACATGACTTGGCTGTGGCATATTTGACTCCCTACTGAGAAGATAAAAATGCTAATTAGTGAATATATGAGATATTGCCTATTTGTATTAATTGCTGCAAACATTATCTGCATTAAAATACATTATAAAAAAATACAAATTTCTTGAATTAATTTGCTCTTCAACTGTCAAGCAATCAAAAGAGATTCTATTGCAGACCAGGTCAGATTTAATCAATGATCCTCCATAGGACTTTTTGCTGGTAGATATAATTAATCTCTGTCACTTTGAGCAAAATCAATATCATAAATAAGTTATTACTCAAGGTGAGAAACACTGCAGTTCCTGGTAACAATGAAACTAGGAGAAGAAATGTTTGCTGAAAATAATCTCTTTTTACAAAGTAATGCCACAAAGAATAAGAAAAGAAGCAAATTTGCTAAGTTTATAAACAAAGCTGAAAAAGTATTGGAAATTCTTACGCACAAAGATACTTTCTGTCTTGCATTTGAAAATATCAGTTGTTAAATTTAAGGATTAAGCAGTACACTTCTCTACGATTTCCAGTGGTAGCCCCCATTTTCATAGGAATCTTTTTAATAGAATGTACTTATGCAATAACATCGTTCTTTGGTGAATAAATAGGAATGGTGTGCAAATGAAAGGTGAGCAGACTTGCAAGGTGAATCTGACCTTTAAAAAATAGAATGCTTTATTGATCTCAATGCATTTGCCTTTTAAGTGCAATGTAAGATTTCTTTTGTAACCAATCATCTACAGCAGAAAATAATGATTGAGTTGATGAAGCACTATTTTTGTGACAAACAACCTCAGCCTTTTCATAAAAACTTGGATGGTCAGAGCAAAAATGATTTGACAGTTATGCAGATAATATGGTGTTGTATTACTGTAAAGAACATATGATGTTCCAGTATAAAGACCCTGGCCTCACCTTCCATAGCAGTGCGGTGTGTAATCAGTCAAACATATATAGTGTTACTGTCATGTAATGTAGCCATAAAATCAATAAGCATAGAACCCAGACTATGTGTAAGTCTGATATCTTACAGCAGTATAAGTTGTTGCTAACAAACTTCAAGATAGACATCTCTACAAGCACCCAGTGATATATGTTACAAGGGCTAACATATAAGGAGCATTCAGACCATATCATATTGGTGGTAGCTTTTGATCCAAGAGACTACATTATGTGCTCCTTAAAAATATTGTGACCATACAGAGATGACAGAACTTTGTAATAAACTGATTCCTAATTGACTATCTCGATCTTCATCATACAGTTCAGGATGGTGGATGGGTTCCTGAGCTGTAAGCCCAATGAGTGACTGCCAATAAATAGTATAATTAATTTTTAGCATACATCTATCACACTTCAATTAAAAGGTGCACTTGTTATGGACCAGAATAGATTCTCTCAAAATATGTTAAGAAGGCAGCCTAGACCCTAAGCTTTTCTTATTTTAAGGGTAAATGTGAGGTGCTGTCCTCCAGATGCAATTCAATTGGTCAAGCTAATTGATGTAAAGCAAAACTCAACTTATTCATACACTACAGTTCAAATATAACTAAAGAAAATAATTGGCTTAGCTGTAATTCAATTTGAATGCTTAACAAAATAATATATAGTAACTACTACTAATTAACTGTTCCAATATAGTAACATCCCATAAACACACCCTTGGCAAAAGGCAAATTCACAAAACAAATTATCTCACATACAGTTCTGTAATCCAGGAAGAAACAGCATCAAAAGATAATTCTGAGAGAGAGAGTATAGCAACTTGGAGAGATTCGCTGCCTTCCGAGCCTGCTAAGAGCCCAGCAACAACTGCTAAAAGCTAAACCTAAAATCCCTAGTTCTGTAGGTGGGAGCTTGACCACACCCATGCAGTCTGCTTCTATTATTGCAACTTTAAAAAAAAACACCCAAGGTTTCACAAGTTGTGTATCTTATCATAGACCATTTGTCTCTCGAATGAATCCATGACAAAACATACTTCTTAAAGTCACATTATTGTTACTCAATAGTCAAAACTAAGCTTTTCTGAGTTAATGAAAGAGGATGTTTTAAAATTATGAACCTTAAAAAGATAATAAAACACAATACAAAATACACACAAACAAAGCTTTAAAAAGGAGAGAGTAACTGATGACAGGAAGAATAATGGCTGCACAGTTTAAAAGTCCTTAGAGTCCTGGAGGTGTCAGATGTTGATTTGACACCACAGTTGTTTAGCTGGGGATTGGTATCCTCAGCAGCAGTGGATTTTATAGATCTTTGAGGTCTTGGTGAATAGTTGCTTCTTTGATTTGCTGTTTTCAAGATGATGATGAATAAACAAGAAAGGAGATGTCAAGGTCTTGGTGTTACCAATCCATATTTCTTTCTCCCCTCTGCTGCTTAACAACAGCTTATTGAATAGAATTAATCTGTATATCCAAAGTCCAGCACAGTTGTTGCTCCAAACCAGATACTCCATGTGCAATCTTTCATCTCTAATATATGCTGCTTATCAAGCAGGTACAAATTGGAACAGGAGATGCCAGACACGATGACTGGTTTCAATGCTTTTAGATAAAATGGTAATTTTAGTTGAGGTGGATTTGTTTCCTCCACATTAATTTCCTGAATTTGCCTCAATCTGGGGTCAGAAAATAATTTCAGCCATGACAGGTGGCACAGTGGCTCAGTGAGTAGCACTGCTCTCTCAGAGCCACAAAGGACCAGGGTTCAATTCCAGCCTTGGGTGACTGTCTGTGTGGAGTTTGCATGTTCTCCCTATTCCTGCTGGGTGTTCAACCCACAGTCCAAAGATATGCAGGTTAGGTGGATTGACCATGTGAATTTGCCCTATATTGTGCAGGCTAGGTGGATTAACCATGGTAAATGCAGGGTTATGGGGATAAAGTAGAGAATTGAATCTGGGTGGGATGCTTTTCAGAGGATTGGTTCAGACTTGATGGGCCAAATGGCCTCTTTCTGCACTGTATAGATTCTATTCTATGATGTTTAGGTCACCGTCCTTTTAAAACCATTTTAGTCCATGAAAAGCCTCAGATATTAAATTTGAAATGTTGTTGAAAATTGCTAGCCCATATTTTACCATTATCAAGACTGAGAACCCACTGGGACAGATGAACAATGTAAAGATGGAAAGATGAATGTGACCCCAGCAGAGTCTTAAAATCAACCCTAATTGGCCTATTTGGCTGCCCATCTCTCGGAAGTGGATTGTTGATTTTCCTTGCAGCCTACATCTGGGAAACCCAACCAGAGAGGAGATAGCCTCAGGGAGCCAGTCAAAGACACATAAATATCTAAATTTCCCCACTTCCCCCAAGTCCAAACCCATGACAAAAATGAGCTGATAAACTCTGTTTCTCTCTGCACCAGCGCTGTTGTGTGTCTGCAACATTTCCCATTTCTTTGTCAGATGTCCAAACTCCTCAGTATTTTACTTTTATATGTTTTCTGCAGTGTGGTGTCCAGTTCTGTTCTGCCCACAGCTTTGTATTACAGTAACAAAACTTACAGTCATTTATATTTCAGTCAAAAAAATTCCTGTATCATCAGCAAACTTGGATACAGTATACAGTTCTCTGTTCTCTTATCAGTAAATGTCATGAATTATTAATGTCCCAGCACAGATTCTTGTGGACACCACTCATGTTTCCAATTTGAGTACAATCCCTAATCTCTGTTTTCTATTGCTTTAACATCAATAATTTTTCTTCAATTCCATGGACTTTAGTTTCAGTTAACAGTTTCTTATGGGTTACCATCTCGCTGGGACTAAAGGAAAATATATATTCAAGGTTAGTGATATCATTTACTCTCATATTCATTTCCAGCTAAATAATTAAAAACAGTGAAGAAAGTCTTTTGTTCAATGAACAACAGCATAGTTGCAAAAGGTAATAATGTACTGAATTTATAAGCGAAAACAAAATCTAAGTTCATGGATAACCTTGGACATTAAGTTACCAGGTTCAGAAACAAAAACATTGGTTCAAACTCTGTTTTCAGAAGTTGATTTATTAATTAAATGCTATTAATTTCATAGATTAAAGATCACCAATTAAGTGAAGCATAATAATTTACATAAATCACCTCATAATCGTGGAATTTGCTTTTAAAGTCTGTACTGTTTCAATGTCATATTGGTCAGAGGATTACCTTACAATCATGGTGATCATAAATCATCATGACTGATCTTACATTTGCATAGTAATTTTATAATTTTACACTGTTCCTTTAAAATGATCACTGTCTTCTAAAGATGATTTCAAGGTCAAGAACTTAAAAGTCTACCCATATCTGTATTTTTAAAATTGTGATGATTGCTTTTATGTCTAAAACCACAAAATAGTTATCATACTGGGCTGGTAATCCAGATGCCTGCCCTAGTAGAGTTTGAATCCCACCACAGCGACTGGAGAATTAAAAATTAATTGTTTTTAAATTGTTTTTAAAATAATGCATTAAAAGGCTAAATCAACCATGGTACGCATGACACTGTCATATTGTTGAAAAAACCCATCTATGTGTTTTAGGGAACGCAATCTGTTGTCTTTACCTGGTCTGATCTGTATTTGACTCCATTGCAATGTTGCTAACTATTTTGGAATGGCCCAGCAAACTACTCAATTATATTCTAAAAGGCTGCGCACCACAACCTTCTCAAGGCGAGCCTGAAATGGATACTAATTAGGGCCCTTCTGACAATGGCCACAACATATCAATATTTCTTTTTGAAAGAATTATAGGGTATGTGATAATCATATGAAATATTTTGCATAAAAACAAGGTTGGGCTATGCTTGACTCATAAATTAGTGTTTAACATTGTTTAAAATTTATACTTTCACAGGAATTATAAAAGCAAAATATACCCATAAAATAAAAGGTAAAGTTGACATAGTCCCGGAGGACCATGGAGCTGCTCTCTCATTAAAGAGAGAGAGAGAGAGAGAGAGAGAGTTGGGGAAGGTAACCACGCCTCAGGCAAGAGGAGAGGTTGAGAAGGAGGGTCCTTCATGGTAACCTCAGCCGGTGCAGGAATTGAACCCATGCTGTTTGCTTCACTCTAGATCAGAAACCAGCTGCCACCTATAAAAGACCCTGGATCATTCCAATTCTAGTTATTTAAGATCAGCAGGGAAGGAATAATCTCATGGGATCTTTCCAAATATTAAAATGCAAAAGCTGCTGACTTGGTTTTCCGGCATACTCACTTGCTTCTGGACACAAAAACATGAAGTGACTCAGAATGCAGCTGCACACGTTTAACTCACAGCCAATC
The DNA here is from genome assembly GCF_047496795.1 of Chiloscyllium punctatum. Classification (NCBI taxonomy): domain Eukaryota; kingdom Metazoa; phylum Chordata; class Chondrichthyes; order Orectolobiformes; family Hemiscylliidae; genus Chiloscyllium; species Chiloscyllium punctatum. The sequence goes on from NC_092762.1 coordinate 66,402,982, forward strand.
CTATTTTCCTATAGCCTCTGTTCTTGTTTGGATTGAAATGCAGTCATGTGCAAATGTCTGCCCTTGTCTGCTGTGGTCATGTGACCTCTAACACAAGGCACAATCTCTATAGGTAGACCTTACCTCATAAGCTTTGCTTCAATGATGTTCTTGTGCTGAACATACTGCAGTGTTGTACCCTTGAAACATGGTGTCAAAAGTGGGATTTTTCAGAGCTGAAATGAAAAGCATGGTGAACTGCCACTGAAAAACAAAACAAAAAAGCAGTGAAAATACTGCTTCAGAGAAAATGGCTGCAGATTTTCCCATACCAACTCTTCTCACAGTACTTAGGATATGTGGCAGAACTGGGACTTTTTAGAGTCATACTTCATGGAAACAGACTCTTCGATCCAACTAGCCCATACAGACCATTTTCCCAAACTGACCTAGTCCCATTTGCCTGTGTTTGGTCCATATCTCTTCAAACCTTTTCTATTCATGTACTTATTCAAATGTCTTTTAAATGTTGTAACTGTACCTGCAGCCACCAGTTCCTCTGGCAGTTCATTCCACATATGAACTACTGTCCACGTGAAAAGGGTGTCCTTTATGTCCTTTTCATGTCTTTCTCCTCTCAACTTAAAAATATGCCCCCTAGTTTGGAAATCCCCCACCCTAGGGAAAAGACTCTTGCAATTCACTTTATCTATGCCCCTCATGATCTACAGAGGAACTATACAGGAGTTCACTGAGGACAGAAGTGAATTCAGCTGTCATACTGCTCGCCAAACAATACATTTGAGTAGCCAATCAGCATTCACCAACTGGATTCAAGAGTGGATGAAAGACAAGTGTAGGAAGGTCGATATCCCTGGAATCTGGTTCTAATTTATTGAACAATAAAATGTCACAGTTAAAGATGTCCAAATTCAAGTACATGGGCCATGTACTGAGAGTGAAATGTCTTCACCTGGATTCTGAAAAGGGCAGATCTATAATAGTGATGCAGTGACCAACGAATGTAAAATCATTGCAATAATTTGTTGAATTTGTCAACTATTTGTTGAAGTTCTTGTGCAAATCATTATCAACTGATGGCAAGGACATGCAGTGATGTTGGGGCATGGAACGTGAAGCAGCACTCATTAAAAACAAGCAACTGGTGATGGCAATGTCAGTTTGGGAACTCTATGATGTCAATGATGAAGGTACCCTCCAGTGTAACGCCAGCAAGACAGGACTTGGAGCAACTACAATGCAGCAAGGACTACTGGTTGCAATTGCATCTAGCATTCTAATACAAACACAAAGGTATGTTCATGCCCAGATCGAGAAAGATGCTAGCCTTTGTCTCTGTGAACACTTTCATTAATACCATCTTGGAAGAGATAAAGTGCCAGGCAAGTCTGACCATAAGTCATTGCAAAGCTATTTCCTGAAGCCACTGCAATTTGCTGTAAAGCATCGACAAAGATTGTTACTTCAATTTCAGAGTTATCATCTGGACATAACACATAAGCAAGGGAAGATGATTCATCCTGCTGTTGACAGCATCCCTCCCAATAAAATGGAGGATGTTACAATAGAGTGTGAAATCTTCCAGCTTCAACATGAAAGCAGTAGCTCATTCTGCTCATCCAGCCAATAGAGACAATGAATATAACAGACAAGCACCTTGACCAAATCAAGCAAATTATCTGAGAAGATGCAAACCTCCAAAATTTCGCAAGGAGGAGTGATGAAAGGTTGGCCAGACAGCATTAAGGACATGTCTGCTACTATAAAAGCATATTGAGCATTTGGAGATAAATTGACAGCCCAAGAAGGCATATTGTACAAAGGAAATAGAATCATTACTCCAAAAGAGTTCAGAGAGGAAATGTTGAAATGCGTCTCTGCAAATCATCAAGGAATTGAATCAAGTCTGAGGAAGATAAAGATGTGCTCTACTGGTCAAACATGAACAACAAAGTCAAGAGCCACATCAGTCAGCATATTACCTGTCATGAGGCCCAAACTAAGGAAGCTAGAGAGCTGCTGATGACACATAACATTCCAGACAGACCATGGTTGAAGCTAGAAGATTGTTTCACCTCACAGGATCACACACACACAGCCTCCGCGCTCCAGGGAAAACAGCCCCAGCCTGTTCAGCCACTCCGTATAGCTCAAATCCTCCAACCCTGGCAACATCCTTGTAAATTTTTTCTGAACCCTTTCAAGTTTCACAACATCTTTCCGATAGGAAGGAGACTAGAATTGCATGTAATATTCCAACAGTGGCCTAACCAATGTCCTGAAGAGTCACAACATGACCTCCCAACTCCAGTACTCAATACTCTGAACAATAAAGGAAAGCATACCAGATACCTTTTTCACTATCCTATCTACCTGCGACTCCACTTTCAAGGAGCTATGAACCTGCACGCCAAGGTCTCTTTGTTCAGCAACAGTCCCTAGGACCTTACCATTAAGTGTATACATCTTGCTAAGATTTGCTTTCCCAAAGTGCAGCACCTCACATTTATCTGAATTAAACTCCATCTGCCACTTCTCAGCCCATTGACCCATCTTGTCTAGATCCTGTTGTAATCTGAGGTAACCCTCTTCGCTGTCCACTACACCTCCAATTTTGGTGTCATCTGCAAACTTACTAACTGTACCTCTTATGCTCGCATCCAAATCATTTATGTAAAAGTCAAAAAGTAGAGGGCCCAGCACCGATCCTTGTGGCACTCCAATGGTCACAGGCCTCCAACCCTCCACCACCACCCTCTGTCTTCTACCTTTGAGCCAGTTCTGAATCCAAATGGCTAGTTCTACCTTTAGTCCATGAGATCTAACCTTACGAATCAGTCTCCCATGGGAAACATTGTCGAACGCCTTATTGAAGTCCATATAGATCACAGCTAATGCTATGCCCTCATCAATCTTCTTTGTTACTTCTTCAAAAAACTCAATCAAGTTTGTGAGACATGATTTCCCACGCACAAAGCCATGTTGACTATCCCGAATCGTCCTTGCCTTTCCAAATACATATACATCCTGTCCCTCAGGATTCTCTCCAAGAATGTGCCCACCACTGAGGTCAGGCTCACCGGTCTATAGTTCCCTGGCTTGTCCTTACCACCTTTCTTAAACAGTGGCACCACATTTGCCAACTTCCAGTTTTCCGGCATCTCAGCTGTGACTATTGATGATACAAATATCTCAGCAAGAGGCCCAGCAATCACTTCTCTAGCTTCCCACAGAGTTCTCGGGTACGCCTGATCAGGTCCTGGGGATTTATCCACCTTTAACCATTTCAAGACATCCAGCACTTCCTCCTCTGTAATATGGACATTTTGCAAGATGTCACCATCTATTTCCATACAGTCTATATCTTCCATATCCTTTTCCACAGTAAATACTGAAAAAAATATTCATTTAGTATCTCCCCCATTTTCTGTGACTCTACACAAAGGCTGCCTTGTTGATCTTTGAGGGGCCCTCTTCTCTCCCTGGTTACCCTTTTCTCCTTAATATATTTGTAAATACCCTTTGGATTCTCCTTAATTCTATTTGCCAACACTACCTCATGTCCCCTTTTTGCCCTCCTGATTTCCCTCTTAAGTATACTCCTACTTCCTTTATACTCTTCTAAGGATTCACTCGATCTATCCTGTCTATACGGGACATATGCTTCCTTCTTTTTCTTAACCAAACCCTCAATTTCTTTCGTCATCCAGCATTCCCTATACCTACCAGCCTTTCCTTTCACCCTGACAGGAATATACTGTCTCTGGATTCTTGTTATCTCATTTCTGAAGGCTTCCCATTTTCCAGTCATCCCTGTGAAAATCTGCCCCCAATCAGCCTTCAACAGTTCTTGCCTAATACTGTCAAAATTGGCCTTTCTCCAATTTAGAACTTCAACTTTTAGATCTGGTCTATCCTTTTCCATCATGATTTTAAAACAAATAGAATTATGGTCGCTGGCCCCAAAGTGCTCCCCCACTGACACCTCAGTCACCTGCCCTGCCTTATTTCCCAAGAGTAGGTCAAGTTTAGCACCTTCCCTAGTAGGTACATCCACATACTGAATCAGAAAATTGTCTTGTACACACTTAAGAAATTCGTCTCCATCTAAACCTTTAACACTATGGCAGTCCCAGTCGATGTTTGGAAAGTTAAAATTCCCAACCATAACTACCCTATTAAGGGCAATAAACTGGGCCTGATTCTGATCAGTCTGGTTTGGTACAGAGATGAAAAGGTTTTTGAGAGGCCTTTTGTTCATATGTAAACAGGTAACACTTCAGGCCAAAGTGGTCATGCTTTAGAAGTGACCTGTACAATAAAAGGGGAGTGGTCAGCTCTCTAGCTGAGCTGAGAAGTTTTAATTCAGTCTTGAGCTGGTTGCAAGTTCAACAGGGAGATGTGTGTAAACTCTCTTTCTTTCTGCTCTTCAACTTCAAGCTGGAAGCATGGTTCCATTTATACTGTTTTTTAAAGGGATTTTACTTATTTGGATTATTGTGTATATTCAGAACAGCATAATTAAGTATAGTTGGATAGGCTGAGTTCTGTAGGGGTTCTTTATTCTGTTCTTTGTGTTTCATTGTGTAATTTTGTCAATAAATTGTCTGTTTTAAAATCTAGTAGTCAACCTAGCTATCTTACTCCAGGTAATTTTCACTGTACACTTACCAAAACAAATTGCAAAGTTATTGTCTGGGGCTGCCTGCTTAAGAATGTTTTGAGCGGTCTGCCTAGTCCATAACAACAGAAAACACCAAACTCTATAAAATTCACCAGCTAAGAGAAATCAACCGGAAAAGAATCTTTAAGTAGGAACAGTAGACAATTCCTTTAAATTAATAATGATTGTGGACAGTGTTTCCTGATGCTGAATTTGGAGTCAATTGTGCGTGGTTAATAGAGATAGCTATTGTTAATAGTTTGAGAATTGAGCTTCAAAATCGCACTATTGGCTTCAAACTGTTCTGTACATGGAGGTTCACTGCATGGTTACTATCACTATCACCTCCAGTATATCCAATGGAATTCCCTCTGGAAGTCTGTTGTGTTGTGATCTTGCTTTTAGACCTCTAATAGAAACAATTTAAACAATCCCAATTTCCACCCAATGATTCGAGGGATTAGAAAATTACAGAAGCAATTTTTAAAAAAATGCTGGTTGTTAAATCTCTAGAGAGAGTAATACAATTAGCATTTTAATAATTTTGAATTTAGCCATCATTTTTACTCCCTAAACCGTTCTGAGACAAAATGGTCTGAATAATCTACAACTCATAACATGGCCTTACAGATTTTAGTTCCTATACTTTATTTTAAATTAAATGACTATTCTGAGGTTTATAGTTACCATGAAATGCATTTTGTGCACTTTCCTGAATTGTTGTGATTTCATATGAATTTTAAGTTGTGAGAGATCACTCTACAGAACTCCTGGTTACAAAGCATAAAACAATAAAGTGTAGGAATTGAGATGGTTAGGGAACGAAAGCTGGGTAGATAGAAGAAAATGAATTACACAGAATGGAAGTGATGGACTTGCCCTAAGGCATAACTCAATTAATCATGTTGTATCTTACTCAATGAGAATTACCATGTTAGTGAATTTGGCAGGGAGGAACATCATTTATATATTTATTAATAATTTCTGTAAGTGCTATTCCCTTTCAGATTAATATTAAGCTTGATTTTAGCAAAAAAGGGAACAGTTTTACTGTTTTTAGCTAATCCCCTTTAAGAAGAATATGACTTGAAATATCAAGATCACTCACTCCATTTTAACTTACAATCCAGGATTTTCTTTTAATTATCAGTTTGTACTTGATTCTCGATGATTTGATCCCTTTAGGGTCATTACAATGCAAACTTTAGCCTTAGAAACATTTATGATTTCTCCAGTGTATCTGAGAATCAAACTAGTTTGTGATTTGGTTCAGCAAATGGGCTGTAAAGAAATGGGTTCCATCACGATACTTAAGATATAACAGTGATGTACGTAGTGAGATTAGGAGACTGTTTCTTTCTCTTTATGTTCTAAGTATTGTTATTTTCAATGGAGAAAGTGAGGACTGCAGATGCTGGAGATCAGAGCTGAAAATGTGTTGCTGGAAAAGCGCAGCAAGTCAGGCAGCATCCAAGAAGGAGGAGAATCGACATTTTGGGCATGAGTCCCTCCTCCCTACCTTTTATCTGAGCCTGCTGGACACACTTTCCTCATTCCTGAAGAAGGGCTCATGCCCGAAACGTCGATTCTCCTGCTCCTTGGATGCTGCCTGACCTGCTGCGCTTTTCCAGCAACACATTTTCAGCTCAGTTGTTATTTCAATATCATTTTTTGCCATTATACTGTTAAGTCATAGAGTAATCAAGGTAGGAACATATTCTATTTTGTTCATTTTTCCAATTTGAAGTTTGCCAAGCATGTTCTGTTTGGAGCCAGCAGTGCCAGATGGTAGAACAGTAACATCTTTACAGGATGAACTTGGGACCAATTACAGATTTGTTACTGATCAGAGGTATTATGGCAATGGCAACTTGGATGCTTTTAGGAGCAAAAACCTGGACAACTTCAGGAAGGCAGACAATGGCATATCAGTGAGAATAATACATTATAACAGAATTCAGTGAATAACTTTTTACAGCTGTGCTTTTTAAGTGCTATTTCCTGTAATTGACATACATGCACACATTTATAGTCCAAATAATTCTTACATAATCCCATTGTGACTGTTGGTAGGCATTTCCTTGCAGTTTAAGTCCAGAATAATTTTCCTTAAATGTTCTTGATGAAATAGAAATTTGAAATACTTCTGGTAAGTTATTTTGAATTTCAAAATGCAATGTGAATAATGCTATTAAATTAACTTACATGCTTCATAAAACAAAAATTTGAAATTTTTGCCAAAAGCTTTTCTTCAGTTACTTCAATTTTTTCACATTATTATTTCAATGATTACTGCTTGACTTTGTTATTTATCTTTTCAAAATTTCTCATAAGAACAAAGGAGCGATCTAAGTGCTTGGAGTTCCTAAATGGTTTGCAACTCTTAATCGACATAATCAAATATTAGTGTCAAGATTAGAATGGCGCTGGAAAAGCACAGCAGGTCAGGCAGCATCCGAGGAGCAGGAAAATCAACTTTTTAGGCAGGAGTCCTTCATCAGGATTCTTGCTATTCCTGATGAAGGGCTCCTGCCCAAAATGTTGATTTTCCTGCTATTCCTGATGAAGAGCCCCTGTGCAAAATGTCGATTTTCCTGCTCCTGATGAAGGGCTCCTGCCCGAAGTGTTGATTTTCCTCCTCCTTGTATGCTGCCTGACCTGCTGTGCTTTTCCAGCACCACTCTAATCTTGACTCTGATTTCCAGCATTTGCAGTCCTCACTTTCGCCCATAATCAAATACTGTCACAGACTAGTGCTTATACTGTCATAAATCCAAATGAATACAAAATATGAGGGCAGGCTAGGTTTTGTATTGCTCTCGAATACAACAATATATATTTATAGAACTACTTAAACATCTCATGGAAATGTACAGGAGCATAATGAAACAAAGTATGGTACCAAACCACTTATAAGATATTTGGTCAGATTGGGTCAAAAGTGCAGCTTTTAAAGGGTATCTCAAAAGAGGAAAGCAGGGCACAGGAGTGAAGAGAATTCCATACATTGGGATCTAAACATGAGAGTTCACAGCCATGAATGATGGAACAATTGTAATCAGAAAAGAGGCTAGAGTAGGAGATGTAGAGGTTTCTTAGAGGATTCTAGTGTTGGACGAAATGGGGGAAGGGATAAATTTATTGAGGGAATAGAACAAAAAGTTGAGATTTTTAAGATCAAAACCTTGCTTAATTCAGGGCCTTTGTAGGTCAATGAGCACTATTTTGAGTGTACAATACAATGTGTTCAATATGAGGTCTTCACTGAAGTGAATCTTAACGTGTCAGCCAACAGGGAGAGTGCCTCAAGGTAGAGGTCACATGACTCCAACAGATTTACACATGATTGCATTTCAATCAAACCTCCCTCTTTTGATACAGAAAAGGAAAAATGCATTATCATACATTTGAACACATTTTTAGAAATCTGCGTTAGCAACAATAGACACTACCATTGTTATGCCTCAACAGTTTGGAATTTCCATCAGTCTCTGTTCACACGTTTCCCTTAAATCATGCTGTTTTTTGACTGTACTCAAGCATGTTGTAATCATTGCCTGTTCATCTGGGTGATGTTGTTTCATTAGGTAGTTTTTCCTGTATAATTGCTGTTGTAGTAATTTTTATTCTTTTTCTGTTGTTGGACTGTTGTGAATCTTTGGTTCTGATGGGTAATGTGTTTTCTGTGTGTTCTGTTATGGACCAGGCTAGACTCCTCACAACATTTCAAGAAGGTGGTCCAGACCCTAACTTTGCCAGTTGATTTAAGCAAGTTTATAGTGAATATTCCAGGAGGGAATCAGATGGTCAAACCACTTAGTTTTAAACAAAACAGGAATTTATTTACAAGGTTACTGAATGAAACACAAAAAACAGAATACCAAATAACTTATCCTATCTGAAAACCCAACAGACTATCCCAACTTAGTGATGCTGTTCCTAAATACTTGCACCAATCCACATAAACACCCATTGGCACAAAAGGTAAAATCAAACAAGCTCTTACAGGTGAGAAGTCAGAGAGAGAGAGGGGGTCCAGCAGCCTTCCTTCACCGACATACACGCACACACACACACACACACACACACATACACACACACAGAGACACAGTTGCATTAAAACCAAACCAGAGAATATTTGAGCTGGGAGAACTGGCCACTCCCCTTTCATTATACAAGTGTTTTTTAAACTTGAAAGCCTTCTGTCTGAGGCAGTATCAGATAGCTGTAAACAAATTGGCCCCAAAATCCATCCAAATTCAGACTTTTCAGAACCTGTGTCATTTACAACCTCTCTGAATAAAAAGGACAACCCAACCTTGTTAAAGGAACAGCTTCATCACACCTCCTCCCTCTTAAAAAAAAGAACTGTCAATATCCAAAGATGGCTTCATTTTAAAACCCCTTAAAAAGTGGGTGATACTTTAAAACACACATATACATTGCACTGACTATAAACATGGAAACATGCACAATTACGTTCTGTTTCAGTCTGTTTTCTCCTGCCACCGAATGCCTCCGTTTCTCATTCAAGTCTCAACGATGCATCAGCAATATCATTGGATTAACTTGCTGTAAATTATGTCACCCTATTATATGTGATTGGTCTGTCTTGTAATTAAGGCTGTACTATCTCTTAAAAAACATATAAATAATGTGTAATTTTCAAATGTAATTGCGCAACTTCACCACAGAACACAGAAGCTTCAACCTCTACGTTGCTGGATAGAATTGTGTCAAGGTTTCTTAATTCAATAAACTAATGACCCTTGCTTTTGAACAGACTGCATGTGACGATTCTTTTGACTGATCTCGAACCAAGAGGCCCCTCTTGAGGGGTCATAGATTGTGTTTTCTCATCCTGCCACATGCACAATTGTCAAATTGAATGGCTGTAACAACAAGCTCCATCTAAACAGTCTGGCATTTTCATCCTTAAATTTCTCCACAAACTTCAATTGGATATGATCAGTGGATATGATTGTCTCAGATACATTACTGATAATATAAACACTGGAATGTTGTAATGCCAAGATCGAGCTCAAAGTCTCCTTCTTAACCATCGAATATTTCTGCTGATGAATGTTCAGTTTCCTGGAGAAATACTCAATAGGTCTTTCTATCTTCTTGGTGTCTTCTTGCAAGAGCACAGCACTGGTACCCACATCAATTGTACAGATAGCCACCTTGAATGGCTTTGTGTCATTAGGTGTGGCTAATACCAGGGCAGTGGTCAATACATCGATTTTCCTCCTTATTCCTGAAGAAGGGCTTATGCTCGAAACGTCGATTCTCCTGTTCCTTGGATGCTGCCTGACCTGCTGCGCTTTTCCAGCAACACATTTTCAGCAGTGGTTAATACAGTTTTCAGGCTGTCAAATGCCTTCTGACAGTCTGCTGTCCACTGAAACCTCCTGCCTTTCCTTAGCAATTCAGTGAGTAGAGCAGCTAACATTTGGTACAAATTTTCAATAAAATCCACTCAATCCCAGGAACCATAGTACTGCTCTTTATGTCGATGGTATGGGAAACTCCCCAGTTACTTTTGTTTTCGCATTCCTTGGGGTCATTTGTCCATATCCAATAACATGGCAAAGGAAGGTGATTCGGACTTTGGCAAATTCACTTTCAGCCAGGTTTATCAGCAAACCTGCCTTTGAAGTTGATAGAACAATTCTGATGGATGTTGCAAATGTTCCTTTCATGTGTGACTAAAAATTACCACGTCATCGATATATACAACACAGTTGGGTAATCCGGCAATGATATAAGTGGTCAGTCTCTGAAATGCGGCTGGCGCATTTCTCATGCCAAATGGCATGACTTTAGACTGATACAGGATTAGTGGTGCTGGAAGAGCACAGCAGTTCAGGCAGCATCAAAAAGAGCGCTGCTCGTTGGATGCTGCCTGAATGCTGTGCTCTTCCAGCACCACTAATCCAGTATTTGGTTTTCAGCATCTGCAGTCATTGTTTTTACCTTCTTCGACTGATACAGTCCATTCAGTGTTACAAAAGCCAAAATTGCCTTTGCTTTCTCTGACAAAGGTAACTGCCAGTATCCTCTGAGCAAGTCCAACTTAGAAATATAAGTTTCTTGCCCCAACTTCTCAACACAGTCTTCCAAATGCAGAATCGAATATGCATCGGTCTTTGTAACTGCACTGACTTTGCAAACATCCACACATAACCGTTGGGTGCCATTTAGTTTTGGCACCATTACAATAGGTGAGCTCCAGTCAATGTAACTCACTTCAATTATGTTGTCTTGGAGCATGCGTTCAATCTCCTTTTGAACCTGTGCCAACTTTAAAGGGCTATGCCTACAAGCATGTTGCTTAACCGGAATAGCATCTCTATCGTGTATAGTAAGGCTAGTACTTCACAGCTTATTTCCACTTATCTCCCATGTGACAGCAATAACTCTTTCAGGTCATTTTGATTTTCCTTGGGAAGGTAACTCAATACTGTATCCCAATTTTTGACAACTTTCTCAATATCCAATTTAATTTATGGAAAGTCCAATTCCGAATTCTCTGAACTTGTTTCTTCCCTCTGTGTTGTAATCAATAACACATTCTCCTCTTGCTTTCCTTCCCTGTCAAAATACCTTTTGAGCATGTTCACATGACACACTGAGATTTCTTTCTGTCTGGAGTCCCTTTTAAGTAGTTCACTTCACTCAATTTCCTTCCGACTTGATAAGATCAACTAAACCTTGCTTTTAAAGGTTCATCTATCACTGGAAGTAACACCAATACCTTATCCCCATTAGCAAAATTGTGAATATTTGATTTCTTGTCTGCTTATTGTTTCATTGTACGCTGCGATACTCTTAAATGCTGTCCAGCCAACTCCCCTGCTCTATTTAATTGTTCCCCTAAAATTTGACACACAGTCCAAATGCGTGGTCTCTGAATTCTGACTTGCTAATTTCTCCTTAATCAATTTTAATGATCCTCTCACTTCATGTCCAAAAACTAATTCAAATGGACTGAATTTGGTTGATTCATTTAGAGCATCTCTGATCACAAAAAGCACAAATGGAATTCCCTTATCCTAACCATCTGGACAGTCTTGACTGTAAGCTGTCAGCATATTCTTTAATGTCAGATGCCACCTTTCTAGCACTTCTTGAGATTCTGGATGGTATGCAGTAGATTTGCATTGTTTTATTCCTAAGCTGTCCATAACTCCCTTGAATAATTTTGATGTGATATTTGACCCTTGATCTGATTGCATATCTGTCGGTAGTCTGTATCTTGTGAAAAATTTGAGTAATTCCTCTATAATCCTTTTAGCTATGATATTGCATAATGGGACAGCCTCTGGAAATCTAGTCGACATATCCATTATTGTTCAGAAATACCAATTCCCAATTTTTGTTTGAGGTAGGGGATCCATGCAATCAATTTTGACTCTTGTAAGCAGTTTCCCAAATGCAGGAATAGGTATTAAAAGTGCGGGTTTTATTACTGCCCTTGGTTTTCCAATTACCAGACATGTATGACACATCTGGCAAAATTTAACTACATCCTTTTTCAGACCAGGCCAGTAAAAATGTCTTTGTATTTTAGCTTGTGTTTTCCTCACTCCTCAATGACCCCCAAGTGGTAGTTCATGTACCACTCGCAACACCTCCTTTCTATACCCCACTGGCAATACAATTTGATGATCTTTTGCCTATTTCTCATCTGCCCGAATATGTGATGAACTGCATTTCCTCATTAAGACATGATTTTAAATTAATAACATTCAGGAATGCATTTGAATTCCTTTCTCGTGTATGCCTTCTGATGTAATTGCTTTAAAGTTTCATCTTTCTGCTGTAACTCAGTTAATTTTCCTGAGCTAAAGATGTCTGCATCGTCAATTATCTAATCCTGGTTTGTGCTAACCATCTGATCAAACACGGTCTCTGTTAATTCCATTTCAACTTCCTTATCTGTATCTCTTGATCTCTCCTGTTTCAACTTGTGACTTTGTGACCTTGTTACCATACAGTCAGGAAAAATTCCAGGATATGTGTCCTGCAATGTTTCAGTTGCCTGAGTTTTCCACTGGCTTTTCCATCACAGGAGGCAGTACTCCTACCAGTGAATCAGCTATATCATTAGCAAGGACAAGTTGTATTCCTGGAGCTGAGAGTTTGTCCAGTACTCTTACCACGAATTCTCTACTCTTCACTGGACACTCTAACCTCACGTTACATAATTGAGCACTTTTTATCTCACTATGAATTCCTATTACTAGTAGCTTTTCTGGCAATAGTCCTTCAGAAGTACATATCTCCTCAATTTTCAGCATCACAGACTAAGAGGTTCACAATATTGTAATCTCTTTACCTGCTGTTCCTGGCTGAGGCGAATAAACTTTACCTTTACAAGTAAATGGTTTAAGAAGATCTGGCACTTCCTCTGTAACCAATCTCCCACCAGCTTGTACATTCTGATGCAGCTTTCTAGCTTCCATTGTGCTTTCAGTTACCACTCCAAAACAATTCACCGGCTTATCGTGTTTTCCTGCATTTGGCTTCCCAGTGCTTCTCCTAACCCACCAACAGTATGATTTCATGTGGCCTATTTTATTGCAGTGAAAACACTAGAACTTTTTAACTTCTCTTTCCCCTTCAAAGGTTTCCTTTTTACCCTGTGGTAAGTTATCCTTATGATCTTCACCAAGTTCTACCTTTCCCTTTCCATGTGAGGATTTCTCTTTTCCCTAATATCTATTCCTCACGGATTGAAATTGATTCTGGAAGCCAAACTTTGTTTTATGGACCAACTCATAATCATCAGCCATTTCAGCTGCTAATCTTGCTGTATTAACTCTCTGCTGTTCCTCACTAGGCTTATCTTCAGCCTTCATCTCTATCCTTTTAAGCTAATATTCCTGTCCACATGCCAGTTCCTGAAGTTCAAACGCTCTCTCTTCAGCTAAAGCGATTCATTCTTTTTCTCTTTCCTCTACTTTTAATCGGAATTCAAACTGTTTCATTTCTGTTGCCCTTTCCTTGTCTTTTGCCTCTAACTCAAGCTGCTTCATTTTCAATTGAACTTTAGCCATCTTTAATGATTCTGATGGTGATTCCAGAAAATTTAAATGTTGAGCTACTGTTGTAATTATCTCTCCTTTCCTCATAGAATGAGGCAGTTCCAACTCCAGCTTCTCTGCTAATTCCAGCAACTTGGCCGTATTTACCTTTTGTAAAACCCCTAAGGTCACTTAGAGTCATAGAGACGTACAGCACAGAAACAGACCCTTCGGTCCAACCCGTCCATGCCGACCAGATATCCCAACCCAATCTAGTCGCACCTGCCAGCACCCGACCCATATCCCTCCAAACCCTTCCTATTCACATACCCATCCAGATGTCTTTTAAATGTTGCAATTGTACCAGCCTCCACCACTTCCTCTGGCAGCTCATTCCATACATGTACCACCCTCTGTGTGGAAAAAGTTGCCCCTTAGGTCTCTTTTATATCTTTCCCCTCTCACCATAAACCTATGCCCTTTAGTTCTGGACTCCCCCACCCCAGGGAAAAGACTTTGTCTATTTATCCTATTCATGCACCTCATGATTTATAAACCTCTATAAGGTCACCCTTCAGCCTCCGACACTCCAGGGAAAACAGCCCTAGCCTATTCAACCTTTTCCTATAATTCAAATCCTCCAACCCCGGCAACATCCTTGTAAAACTTTTCTGAACCCTTTCAAGTTTCACAACATCTTTCCGATAGGAAGGAGACCAGAACTGCATGGAATATTCCAACAGTAACCTAACCAATGTCCTGTACAGCTGCAACATGACCTCCCAACTCCTGTACTCAATACTCTGACCAATAAAGAAAAGCATACCAAATGCCTTCTTCACTATTCTATCTACCTGCGACTCCACTTTCAAGGAGCTATGAACCTGCACTCCAAGGTGTCTTTGTTCAGCAAAACTACCTAGGACCTTACCATTAAGTCCTGCTAAGATTTGCTTTCCCAAAATGCAGCACCTCACATTTATCTGAATTAAACTCCATCTGCCACTTCTCAGCCCATTGGCCAATGTGATCAAGATCCCGTTGTAATATGAGATAACCTTCTTCACTGTCCATTACACCTCCAATTTTGGTGTCATCTGCAAACTTACTAACTGTACCTCTTATGCTCGCATCCAAATCATTTATATAAATGACCAAAAGTAGTGGACCCAGCACCAATCCTTGTGGCACTCCACTGGTCACAGGCCTCCAGTCTGAAAAACAACTCTCCACCATCACCCTCTGTCTTCTACCTTTGAGCCACTACTGTATCCAAATGGCTGGTTCTCCCTGTATTCCACGAGATCTAACCTTGCTAACCAGTCTCCCATGGGGAATGTTGTCGAATGCCTTACTGAAGTCAACATAGATCATGTCCACCGGTCTGCCCTCATCAATCTTCTTTGTTACTTCTTCAAAAAACTCAATCAAGTTTGTGAGACATAATTTCCCATGCACAAAGCCATGTTGACTATCCCGAATCAGGCCTTGCCTTTCCAAATACATGTACATCCTGTCCCTCACGATTCCCTCCAACAAATTGCCCACTACTGACATTAGGCTCACTGTTCTATAGTTCCCTGGCTTGTCCTTACCACCCTTCTTAAACAGTGGTACCACGTTAGCCAACCTCCAGTCTTCTCCAGTCTCCAGCACCTCACCTGTTACTATTGATGATACAAGTATCTCAGCAAGAGGCCCAGTAATCACTTTCCTAGCTTCCCACAGAGTTCTCGGGTACACCTGATCAGGTCCTGGGGATTTATCCACCTTTATGCGTTTCAAGACATCCAGCACTCCCTCCTCTGTAATATGTTCGTTTTTCAAGAAGTCACCGTCTATTTCCCTACATTCTATATCTTCCATGTCCTTTTCCACCGTAAATATTGATGCAAAATGCTCGGTTATCATTTCCCCCATCTCCTGCGGCTCCATACATAGGCTGCCTTGCTGATCCTTGAGGGGCCCTATTCTCTCCCTAGTTACCCTTTTCTCTTAAATGTATTTGTAAAAACCCTTTGGATTCTCCCTAATCCTATTTGCCAAAGCTAGCTCATGTCCCCTTCTTGCCCTCCTGATTGCCCTCTTAAGTATACTTCTACTGTCTTTATACTCCTCTAAGGATTCGCTCGATCTATCCTGTCTGTACCTTACATATGCTTTCTTCTTTTTCTTAACCAAACCCTCAATTTCTTTAGTCATCCAGCATTTCCTATACCTACCAGCCTTTCCTTTCACCCTAACAGGATTATACTTACACCCCCATAAAACTCTTGGTGACTGAAAGAGCCATTGCTATCCCAAACATTGTTTAAACCAACCAAACCAACCCTGGGATAGAACTCTATGCTACTTTCTCCCCACCCCAACCCTCCTCTCACTTATCTCTCCACCCTTCAGGCTCTTTGTCTGTATTCCTGATGAAGGGCTTTTCCCCGAAACGTCGATTTTACTGCTCCTGGAATGCTGCCTGAACTGCTGTGCTCTTCCAGCACCACTAATCTAGAATCTGGTTTCCAGCATCTGCAGTCATTGTTTTTACCTGTGGGAAATGCAGAGTTACAGGGATAGGATGGGGCAGGGGGGATTGTGGTGGTGGGTCTGGATGGGATGCACTTTGGAGCGTCTGTGTAAACTTGATGGTCTGAATAGTCTGCTCCACATTGCATGGATTCTATGATTGTTTCACATTATTGGCTTTCCTGATGGTGAACCTAGCTGATCAACAGTACAGTTTGCACTTTCTGGAAAGTGAAAATATTCAGGTCAACAAAGAGCACAAGTTTGCCATGCTGCATGAATTGCAATCAATGGCAGGTGGGTAAGTGGTCCATTGTGTTGTAAAGATACTTCATATTTAATGTTTCCTGGCAGATTTAAATTTTGAAGGATTGTGGAAAAAAATTATTCATTTCAAGCTTCATATAAATATCTGGATTGGTTTCTTCAAGAGAGCTCATTGCAAGATCACTCTGGGCCTTGGCAATTTCAATAAGGTTTTTGAGAAATCACCTGTCTGGTGCGAACTGTTGGTTCTGCTGTAGAACACTCTTGGGCTTGAAGAGTTATTTGCATCTGGTCTTCAACTGGTCGACATAAAGCCTGGGGAGAAGATATCTCCCATTTATAAAAAGAGAACAAAGTCGAGTGTGTCGTGCTGGAAAAGCACAGCAGTCAGGCATCATCCGAGGAGCAGGAAAATCAACTATTCGTGCAAAAGCCCTTCATCAGGAGCCTCGGGGGTGGAAAGATAAATGGGAAGGGGGTGACTGGGGGTAAAGTAGCTGAGAGTGCAATAGGTGGATGGAGGTGTGAATACAGGTGATAGGTCAGAGGGGAGGGTGGAGTGGAAGGATGATGGACAGGTAGGACAGGTCATGAGTACGGTGCTGAGCTGGATGGTTGGAGCTGGGGTAAGGTGGAGGGAGGGGAAATGATGAAACTGGTGATGCCCTAGGGTTGGAGGGTCCCGAGGTGGAAGACGAGGCATTCTTTCTCCAGGCATCAGGTAGTGAGGGCGTGGCGATGAAGGAGGCCCAGGATCTGTGTGTCCTTGGCAGAGTGGGAGGGGGAGTAAAAGTGTTCCACCAGGGGGCGGTGGGGTTGGTTGGTGCAGGTTGGTTGGTCCCGGAGATGTTCTCTGAAGCGCTCTGCAAGTAGGCGGCTTGTCTCCCCAATGTAGAGGAGACTGCATTGGGAGCAACGGATACAATAAATGACGTGTGGGAGTGCAGGTGAAACTTTGATGGATGTGGAAGGCTCCTTTGGGGTCTTGGACAGAAGTGAGGTGTGGGTGCAGGTTTTGCAATTCCTGCAATGGCAGGGGAAGGTGCCAGGAGGGGAGGGTGGGTTGTTGAGGGGCGTGGACCTGACAAGGCAGTCGCAGAAGGAAGGTCTTTAGGGAAAATGGATAAAGATGGGGAAGGAAATATTTCTCTGGTGGTGGGGTCTGTTTGTATGTGGCAGAAGTGGCGGAGGATGATGCGATGTATACAGAGGTTGGTGGGGTGGAAGGTGAGGAGCAGGGAGGTCTGTCCTTGTTGCAGTTGGAGGGGTGGGGTTCCTGACACCGCAGGAATTGCAAAACCGGCGCCACACCTCCCCCCATCACCTCCATCCAAGTACCCAAAGAAGCCTTCCACATCCATCAAAGTTTCACCTGCACTTCCACATGTCATTTATTGTATCCATTGCTCCTGATGCGGTCTTCTCTACAGTGGGGATACAGGATGCCTACTTGCAGAGCGCTTCAGAGAACATCTCCAGGATACCAGCACCAACCAACCCCACCGACCTGTGGCCGAACACTTCAACTCCCCCTCCCACTCCGTCAAGAACACACAGGTCCTGGGCCTCCTCCATCACCAATCCCTCACTACCTGGAGGAAGAACGCCTCATCTTCTGCTTCGGGACCCTCCAACTACATGGCAATGTGGATTTCACCAGTTTCCCCATTTCCTCTCCTTCCACCTTACCCCAGTTCCAACCTTGCAGCTCAGCACTGTACTCATGACCTGTCCTACCTTTCCAACTTCCTTCCCATCTATCCACTCCACCCTCCCCTCCGACCTATCACCATTACCCCACCTCATCCACCTATCACACTCCCAGCTACTTTCCCCCAACGCCAACCCCCTTCCATTTATCTCTTCACCCCAGAGGCTTCTGGCCTCATTCCTGAAGAAGGGTTTTTGCCCAAAATGTCAATTTTCCTGCTTCTCGGATGCTGCCTGACCCTCTGTGCCTTTCCAGCACTACACTCTCGTCTCTCATCACTAGCATCTGCGGTTCTCACTTTCGCCTCTTGCTGTGTTCAGGATGAATTTTATTTGATATTTTTTAAAAGAGTGATTGAAGGAACATTTCAATATTATGATTCCTGGGCAAGCTGTACCTGCAAAGACCTCAAGGACAACTTGACAATATATGCCAAAAAATCAGAGCATCAACCTTCAAACCATTCTATACTTTGCATGTGTTGCAGATATTAAGGATGATAAACATTTATATTTTGATGTTACCAACTGGAATAATAATGATAAAACAATAATCGTACTTATTAAGAAACTTACTTGTTTTTATTTAAAATCTGACATAAATCAGGTATTTAATTGGACATCTTTGTAACTACAAAAAAATATTTTTATTTCATGTAGAGTAATAGAATGAGATCAACAGTGCACTCCTCCCACCTAGGTTGTTAAATTGTGATCCCTGGGAATATAAAACTCTGCACCGTTGTGTTGGAATGTCCTTGGTCTAGGGAGCTCAACAGAGAGAGATAAAACACAAAGGCTAATACATAAGCAGTCAATTGCTATTTTTTCCTTAAAAATAAAAACCTTTGAAGACAGCCCTTTTTTGAAGAATAAAAATCAATTGCAAAACATAAAATCAACGAATAAAATTTCAAGTGTGTCCAGAGGGGCTTGCCTCGAAGCTCTCACTGAGGAATACATTACTAATTTATGCTTCTAATATTTGATCTTTCCCCTTCAGTCTTCCGTTTGCTTATTAATTTTAATATGTGATCAGACTGAAGGAATGTTAGAAATACCCGCATCTTAAATTAGAACTGGTGTGTGTAAGTACTCATTTTATTGCAAGGACTGTTCTTGAGTTGCCAGGTTATTTAGAGCTAATGTCAGTTTTTATGAAGCTGTTAATGAAGCTTTGTTAGTTTAGAATCAGAGCCCAAGTAAGGGAAAGTAAAATTATTGAGAAAGTAGCATGCGAATACACTATACAGTTCTTAGCAGCCTATCTAAATTGGTGTTGCCGAAAACTTGTTAGCAGATCATAAATCTTCTCAGCTGTATGGCAGAGAAACCATGCAACAGGGAGAAAGAATTTATGCTTAAATTGAAAGTACAGAAAGGTAAATGGAGTTAATCCTGCATAACATTAGCATAACAGCTACAGAAATATGGTTTAAGTGCCATTAATGTATTTTCTCAGGGCTACAACTCTTCAATCAAACTCGTGGCAGATAAACAAGCAAACCTTTGTAGCAAGTCAGCACTGCAGATGCTGGGGATCAGAGTCAAAGAGTGTGGTGCTGGAAAAGCACAGCCAGTCAGGCTGCATCTGAGGAGCAGAAGAATTGACGTTTCGAGCATAAGCTCTTCATCAGGAATGAGGGGTGGGCCCAAGGGGGAGGGGTGTGGGGCTGGTGGAAAGGTAGCTGGGAATGCGATAGGTAGATGAAGTTGGGAGTGAAGGTGTTAGGTTGGAGAGGAGGGTGAAGCGGTTAGATAGGAAGGAAGATGGACAGATGGGACAGGACAAGAGAGTGAAATGGGGAAACTGGTGAAATCCACATTGATACCGTGTGATTGGAGGGTGCAAAGGCGGAAGATGAGGTGTTCTTCCTCCAGGTATCGGGTGGTAAGGGTTTGGTGGTGGAGGCGGCCCAGGACCTGCAAATTCTTGACAGAGTGAGAGGGGGAGTTAAAGTGTTTGGCCACAGGGTGTTGGAGTTGTTTCGTACATGTGTCCTGGAGATGTTCTCTGAAGCGTTCTGCAAGTAGGCATCCTGTCTCCCCAATGTACAGGAGACCACATCAGGAGCAACGGAAACAGTTGATGACGTATGGAAGTACAGGTAAATCTCTGATATATATGGAAGGCTCCTTTGTGGCCTTGGACAGAGGTGATGGGGGAGATGTGGGTGCAGGTTTTTCAATTCCTGCAGTGACAGGGGAAGGTGCCGGCGGGTGGAAGGAGGATGGGTTGGTGAGGGGCGTGGTCCTAACAAGAAAATCGTGAGGGAAATCTTTACAGAAATGCAGATAGGGGTGGGGAGGGAAATATATCCCAGTGGTGGGATCTGTTTGTAGGTAGCAGAAAGGGTGGAGCATTATGCAATGTATCCAGAGATTGGTGGGGTGGAAGGTGCGGACAAGGAGGTTCTATTCTTGTTGCGCTTGGAGAGGTGGGGTATGAGGGTGGAGGTGAAGAAAGTGGATGAGATGCGCTGGAGGGCATCATCGACCACGTGGGAGGAAGAATTGCATTCTTTGAAGAAGGAGGCCATCTGGTATGTTCTATGGTGGAATTGAGAATAAGGGATAGCATTTTTACAGGAGACAGGATAGGAGGAGGTGTAGTCCAGGTAATTGTGGGAGTCAGTGGGTTTGTAGCAGATGTCCGTGTTGAGTTGGTCACTGTTAATGGAGGTGGAAAGGTCCAGGAAGGGGTTGGAGGTGTCCGAGATGGTCCAGGTGAATTTAAAGTCAGGGTGGAATGTGTTAGTGAAGTTGATAAACTTTTCAACCTCCTCAGGAGAGCACAAGGTGGTGCTGATACAGTCATCGATGCCGCGGAGGAAAAAGGTGGGGAATGGTGCCGATGTAGCTCCAGAGGATGGACTATTTCTCATACCTGATGAAGAGGCAGCCGTAGCTGGGGCCCATGCAGATGCCCCACCAATCTTATCTCGACATATTTTGACACCATCCTATTACCCCTCCCTCCCTGTCCAGGAACTCCCCACCTACGTTCGGGATGCCACCCACGGCCTCAACCTCCTCCATGACTTTTGTTGCCCTGGCCCCCAAAGCCTCATCTTCACCATGGACATCCATCCACCATGACGAAGGCCTCCAAGCCCTCAGTTTCTTCCTCTCCCTTTGAACCCACCAGTACCCGTCCACTGACACTCTCATTCTTTCGGCTGTTTGATTCTTTCCCAGTTTACAAGCAGTCTGTCTGATCTCTGCAGCCAGAAATCACTGTAAACTGAAGAAAGCCAGTTTATTTGTCTTGAAACAATTGTTGTAAGATGTGGCTGTTAACTGATAAGTCAGAGATATTATACGACTGAATTGGCCATCTTGTTTCTCCCACCAACCAGTGGAAGCAAACAGAGAAAGCCAACTGAACCTGGCCATCAAATGAGTCAGAAAGATAATCTCAGCAACAGGACCTAGAAACAAAGACTACTAAACTGTCTTTCCAGTGTTTCCCTTCGATTTATAATCATTTTACGCCAGGTGGAAGTGGGTACTGCAGATGCTGGAGATTAGAGTCAAGATTAGAGTGGTGCTGGAAAAGGCACAGCAGGTCAGGCAGTATCGCAGGAGCAGGAAAATCAACGTTTCAGGCAAAAGCCCTTCATCAGGAATGTTTTACCATCAGGTAGTGTCTATTTTGCCCTGTCTATTGATCAGTTTGGTTGTTTATAAGATGGATTTTGTAAGGGAATTGGAGTCTTATTGGCGATATTATAATAAAGCAATTTATAATTGTTTATCTGTAACTAGAGTCTAAATATTTGTGCAAACTAGCAATTATTGTGCTGTACAGAAATCTGGTCCATGCTTTCTGAGAATCTCAGCTTGAAAATCAAGTAAATTAGGGAACCTTGCGACTTTTAAAACATCTTTAACTTGCTTGACGCTGGGAGTAGCAGGGCCTGATTTTCAGTGCACTACCCCAGTGGATCATAACAAGGCACTTAAATGGGATATATCACAGTCATTGTCTAGATTAGAGTCGTGCTGGAAAAGCACAGCAGTTCAGGCAGCATCCGAGGAGCAGGAAAATCGACGTTTCAGGCAAAAGCCCTTCATCAGGATAGCATTTATCACAGTCATTGACTAGTGGCTTGTAGGTTGTGGAAACATTTTGGAAAGTCACGAGGTGAGTCACACCACAGAAAATTGAGCAAATAAGCTGCTTCAATATTCACAGAATGAAATGTCCAGTAGTTTCTGGTCAATGGTGACCTCAGGTTGTTGGAGCTTGATGGCGGTAATGTTATTGCATAGCAAGGGGAGTGGGCTATGCTGTCTCTTGCTGGAGATGATGATACCCTATCACTTACATATTGTGAAACAGTAGTAAGGGAGCATGGGAGAGAATCAACAGAAACACCAGCTGGAGGGAGAAAATTAATGGGTTAAATTATATTACACTGTATAATACAAATCTGACAGATTGTATAAAAAAGACATTGCACAGGGCAAGACAGTGAAATTGCATGGGAGAGACTGGTACAAGCAAATGGTGAATAAAATGTGAGGGAATTAAAACAGATGATGTTGGGAAAATGCCATTAATCCAGATATGCTAAAAATGTGTTGCTGGAAAAGCGCAGCGGGTCATGCAGCATCCAAGGAACAGGAGAATCGACATTTTGGGCATCAGCCCTTCTTCAGGAAGAAGGGCTGATGCCCAAAATGTCGATTCTCCTGTTCCTTGGATGCTGCATGACCCGCTGCGCTTTTCCAGCAACACATTTTCAGCTCTGAACTCCAGCATCTGCGGTCCTCACTTTCTCCTCAAAGATTAATCCACATATCCCAAGAAAAACAACACAAGTCTCTTCCTTCCAAAGAAGCTACAACTCAAACATCAACATATCTGAAGGTCAACAGACACATCCAATATCACAATCACACAATAAAATTGCCACTATTTCTTGCTATCTGATGATGGTATTTTTGTAATGTACGAGTATGTGGTTTGGATGAACATAAAATCAGGCTTGCCTTTACAATGAATAAAAGAAGGAATGCTTGATAGAAAGTCAGAATGATACAAATGAATACAGTGAACCTTCAAACAGAAATCAAATGGAGGGCTCCACAAGTGAAAGGCACAAACTGCTATGTCATCTGAAGTGCTCTGTTCAATGGACCTTTTAATGACTACATCAGGCTATTGGCATATATTTTCTCACATACTATTACAGTGACTAATTTATTTTACAATATGCGTAGGGGTCAGTAACTTTCATGTTTAAAATGGGCAAAATGAAAGTTCTAGGGCCCTTACCAAGCAAATAAAGCCACATGGTTCCATGTTTTAAACAAACAACAATAAATTTGAACCATACAAGAGTAAAACAGTAATACAAACTACAACACATGTACTACATACATTCTAACGCTCAGAATTAACATGTGGTGAATATACAAGTATTACAATGTTTTTGCTGATTTTAACCAACCAAAGTTGGAGCTCGAGAGACACCCAGTGGGAGGATTGTCTTAGTGAATCCACCTGTTTTTAATCGCTATATGCTTGAGTGCTATATGCATTTGTTTGACAATTCCGCATTTGCTCAATGTATGCATAATCGGAGCCTATCGGTGTCATATCTTATGCAAAAATCAACTTCACGATGAGAAAGTGTTACTTGTGAAAAAAAATCTTCATTTGTATCCATCTTTTGCTTTGATCAAGCCAGCAACCTATGACGGTTAACATTTAAGGGACAGATGGTTCCAAAAATCTGTTCGAAAAGTTGTTTGGTGGCAATGTTCAACTTTACCCAGCAATAGGGGAGGGGCACATTGCCAGCTTTTCATTAGGTCACTCTGGACATTTGAAGGTCACAGAATAGAGGTTCAAATGACAGAGAGAGAGATGTAGACTCTATGTTAAGAGTGTGGCAGTTAGCTGTGCTGCTGGGAAGGCAGCTGAAATACACAAGATTCTAAGTAGGGGACACAATGAGGGGTCAAGAGCAGTGGGGATGACTCTGTATTGTCAGAACTTGTTAGGAAATTCTAGGAGTTGATAGGAGGCTAAGTGTTGGGTGTCAAGACTTAGAAAACATCTTGTGAACTGAGAAACTAGGAAGGTCACTGGCTTTCTGTTGGGTGAAGCCCAAGAGATGTGCAGAAGAAGCCTGCAAGCATTAATACTTCAGTGTAGCTGAGAAAGTGAAGGTTAAAAGCTTGCAAAGTTTTTGCTGATTTTAACCGAGCAAAGTTGGAGCTCGAGAGACACCCAGTGGGAGAATTGTCTTGGTGAAGTTAGCTATTCATGAAGAGCTAGAGGTGTTCTTGTGGATGAATGTGGGAGTACAGTTTTAGTGTCTCTGGAAATTTAGCTCCCAGAAAATCAGGGGGACCCAGAACAGGAAAAGATGTTGAGGCAGTCATGATGGAAGAGCTGTTGAGAGGGTATTTCACAGCCAGATTCGGGAAAAAAAAGACTTGTGATCCCTTACACATTTAGAGATTTGAAAACCCACTGTAACTTAAACATCTGGGAAACTGATGAAAAAGCTGTGGGCTGTGTCTTGATCTCATTAATTATTTGTATGTGCTGTGGGATGTTCAATCGCAGCCTATCCTCTATATTTACCTAATGTTAATTCTGAGTGTTGGAATGTAAGTAGTACAAGTGATTGCATGGCAAAAAATGATCATTGTTTGCTCAAAATGATGGAACCCATATGGCTTTATTTGATTGGTATTGGGCCCAGAAATTACACTTTGTCAACTTTAAAAATGAAAGTTACAGCTCCTAGGCAGCTCATAATATATATTGGATAATCCAGCCATAAAATAATTTGGAGGTTTCTGCAGGGCTCAAAATCCACAGCCAAATATGAGAGCTAGGACTTGTTGATGTTAAGACTGTTAAGATCTTCATCACGAAATTTCCTGTATATGTTGAAAAGCGAATTGAGTTGCTGCAACTTTTCCAGAAAGGGCTGACTTATCCCTAAATGATTTGCAAGAATGAACAAAGTCTAGATTAATAGTATTAGCAAAAAAAATTGGAGTCGGAGTTAAAATGCAGCCTAAAAAAGGATAGCTAGTTGAGGTACAAACAGAATCTAGGATCAGAAGGAGAGTCTAACCCAGACGGAATACTGTTTGAGTTGGCTGGAATTCAGTTGCAACGATGCAGCATGAAATTTAAAAAAAAAGAAAAATAAATGAGAAACTTGAATTCAAAAGAAAAAGGCAAATGTTTGAACTTACCTCCAGAGAGAGAAGTCGACATTGGAAGAAAGACACAAGGAAAGAGAAAGAGAACTTCAAAGAGAAAGAAATCAGAAAACATGAATTGAATATTAAAAAGCGGTAAGTTACATGGCTGAAGGGAAACTGGTCGAGTCAATAGAAATTATAGTGTAGTAAGTAAAAATAATGTTAGAAAACCAATATATTTTCATTGCTATAAGACAGAGCATGCAAAACCAAATTTTGGGAAGTAGAACAGTAAACTGGTGGGAGTTGTAGGGAGTAGAAATTGTCATCACAATGGGTTAGAACCCCAAAGTACCAAAGGCATTGAGTTAAAAGTTAACAATGTGTTTTTTTTTTCAAAATAAATCTACTACAGCCAAAAAATGGCTGCAGGTGTAAATTCAGTATCTTTCTGGTAGATTCCTCTATGGGACGCATGGAATCGAGTGAAAGGCAAACTTCAACCAGGGAAAAAAATGTAACAGGAAGAGATAACAATGGGGCTGGCTATCTCCTCCCTCTCAGCAAAAAGCCACATCTTGCAGAACCTGTGTCCTGGCCTTCCAGGAATATACGAAAGAGGTTTTAAAAACTGACTGTAACTCTAATCTGTGTATGTTAGTGGCCCAAAGTCCTAGTATGTAGATTAATGTACTGGGAGGGTCATAGGGAACAGCCACATGAACAGCCCTCCTGTGCAGGTGAAAAAAGAAAAAAGACTCACTTCCATTCTGAGTACTGCCAGTCTCACTGCCATTAGGAATCAGGACCAAAAAGTTCGAATCAACCTTTTAAAGCCAGGAATCTCAAAATTGATTTCAACTACCCAAGATCAACATTATTGGTAACGTCCACAACTATTGCAATATTCAACTACGAGTTCTTCATAACCAATTCAGAAACATTTCTTTTTTTTAAAATTTTTTTATCTTTTTGATCTTACGTTTTACATCTAACCTGTGTATGGTGTTACTATTTCTTCTTGCATTTAGTACATAATAAACCGATTTTCTTTGCATTAATTCAAGGAAATCTGATTAAATTGGCTCCTATGAAAACATTTGTCCATTTGCATCAGGGAGAATGGCATCTAAAAGGCAAAAAAATTCTTTTTAAAATTACCTTGTTATGAACGACTGAAAATGTGGCTGAAAAACCAAGGGTAACCAGTTCATATTTCTCCACGTGACAGTTTAATGTTTTGCGGTATTCTATCTGGAAGTGCAACAAATTGAAGAACCTCACCCAGGGACTTGGTATAACAAACTGAAGCACACAGACATGTAGAGGGGTGCAATGCAGTCTGTGTGGAAATTCAGTGGCAAAGGGTTGAGACATTATTGATTTTTAGCTCAAAATCTGATCAACTTTAAATGGAGACTTGAACAGCTGAACACAAAGAGACATGATCACTAAACCATTTGAAGCGCACACCTGATTAGTTTTACACTGTAGCCATGTGATCAATGTGAGGAAATATATGGGTGATGGGTGCGATTGTAAAAGGTGTATAAATATGTAAAGCAAACTGTGATGAGGGATCAGTTTCCCATGAGCAATATTCCCCACATGCAGACGACTATGTAATAAAGTCTCTGCTTTCTTTGAACTTCCAACTGTCTGTGTGTTAAGTATTGACTTGAATGTACTTTTATTTGAAATTATTTTCATTTTACTTCACATTTTTGTTAAAAGGTAATCCAAATATTTTAAAATCACAGGATGTGAAAAGTATGGATGGGCACATGGAATTTCAAGTTACAAAATCTGCAATCTTGCTTGAGTTTTTGTTTCGTAAAGCTCGAATGTTGACTGTATACTGTTTTCTAACATCCAGATGTGTATAATTGACAGCTATACATCACTTCAGATCCAGTGTCTCCTGTTTGCCTCCAAACTCAGGATTATTACATATTAAGAATATTGACCTGTGCCGGCCTGTGTCATTTGTGAGGATTCTGTCCTCCCAACCCAAAAGTATGATTAGGAACTATAAATTTTGCAGTGATCTGTTACTGGGGAAACCATATGAAAACCAAAGTGTTATTTAAATTCTATGAACATTTGTAGAATCACAATTGCCTTCGTCTAAAGGTTTCATCATGAGTGTCATTGTGCATGGACACTTCAATATTTGTAAGGGCACATCTTAAGAAAAACCTAAATCAGTACTTAAGTTTCAATTAAATGTACAATTTTGACCTGTATGCAGTGTCATCTTAGTAAAGGTTTTTTTAAAAAATCACTTGATATACACAGTAGAGTAATAGGAATACGGTCAGAGTCTTCTAAAAGAATAGTATCATAAAGAAAATGTTTGTTACAAAAGTGACAATAGTGCATATGACATGTGTTCCCTCAGAATCTCTTATAATGAGGATGGGATTCAGGTTAGTCCAGGGAATCCCTCCTTGAACACTGCCACAGCAATCTGGTTACTGAAGGTCACAGAGGTTTAGTCTCAAAAAGAGAAGTGATTCCTTATTCTTCCAACAACATAGAGATGTACAGCACGGAAACAGACCCTTCAGTCCAACTCATCCATGCCGACCAGATAGCCAACCCAATCTAGTCCCACCTGCCAGCACTTGGCCTATATCCCTCCAAACCCTTCCTATTCCTATACTCCTCCAGGTGCCTTTTGAATGTTGCAATTGTACTAGCCTCCACCACTTCCTCTGGCAGCTCATTCCATACATGTACCACCCTCTGTGTGAAAAAGTTGCCCCTTAGGTCTCTCTTATATTTTTCCCCTCTCACCCTAAACCCATGCCCTCTAGTTCTGGACTTGCCCACCCCAGAGAAAAGACTTTATCTATTTATCCTATCCATCCCCCTCATGATTTTATAAACCTGCATAAGGTCACCCCTCAGCCTCCAACACTCCAGGGAAAACAGCCCCAGCCTTTTCAACCTCGCCCTGTAGCTCAAATCCTTCAACCCTGGCAACATCCTTGTAAATCTTTTCTGAACCCTTTCAAGTTTCACAACATCTTTCCAATAGGAAGGAGACCAGAATTGCACACAATATTCCAACATGTGCAAACAAGATAATAATTTGAAGAGCTATTGGGGCAGGTAAGTCATTGATAGTGACTGATCATACTGTGTGTATTCCAGAAGATTTAATGAAAGAATAAGTATTACTACAGGGGTCTTTATGAAACTTATCAACCTGTTCCCTTGTATCAGGTTAACCTAAGAAGTGACTTACCAGACAGAATTGTTACTGCTGGAATTGTTCCTAGGTGACCTTTTGAGGAGGTAGATTTTATACAGCGTGATGATTCAGGAATTCTCAGCATTTCTAAGAGTTTGAAAAGAATTGGTTAAGGTGAAAGAAACTGAGAATTTTTAGTTACAACATCCTGGACTGTTTCCCACTTGTGGAGTAACTATAGCCAAGCTCTTTAGGCTAGATGGGATTAAATAGAAAGATGATTAGCCCAGGAGCAAGCATGTTAGTATCAGCAATGCAAGAATGTCAAAAGCAGAATCAGAAACCGATCTGTGTGGAATCAGCTTTCAGGTGCTAAAGATGAGTTTGTTAACGAAAAGTGATGACAACACTTGAATATCAGTCACAGTTAGAAAAACACTTGAATGAGGACTTGAAAACTGTAGAATTTTAATCAAAACAGATTTTCAATTAAAACCCAATAAGTTTTCCAAGTAACAGAAGTAGTTCTGAAATTTCCTTCTGAAAAATACCATCTACCAAAGGAATTCCTAATAGTCATAGAGTCATGTCCTTCCTATTCAAGTCCTTACCCAAAGGACATTTAAATGTTGTAACTGTACCTACATCAACCATTACCTCTGGCAGTTCACTCCACACTAACCACTCTCTCTGTAAATAAAAGTTACCTCTCACATCCTTTTCAATCTTTTTCCTCTCACCTTAAAAATATGCTCCATTGTTCTGAACTCACCCATCTTAGGAAAAAGACTTTTGCTATTCACCTTATCCATGCCCCTCATGATTTTATAAACTTCTTCAAAGTAACCGCTCAACCTCCTATGCTATAAATTCCTAGCCTATCCAGCTTGTTTTATATTTCAAGCCCTCCGTTCCTGGCAAAATCCTGGTAAATCTTTTCTGAACTCTCTCCAGTGTAAGAGTTGTCATCCTTCCTATGACAAGGCAACAAGAACTGCACACACAATATTCCAGAAGAGGCCTCATCAATGTCCTGTATAACCCCAACATGATGTTCCAACCCATATACTCAAAGATCTGAACAATGAAGGCAAGTGTGCTAAACATGTTCTTAATCACCCTGTCTGTGAAGCAAATTTCAAAGAATTATGAATCAGTACTGTTAATTGATTGCAAAGAAGCCCATAATGACAAATTATTTAACTCCGTCTTGAAAAGAGCAATGAAAGTTTTGAACTCCAGTGGAGGCTGGAGAATAAGGAAAATGAGATATGCAGTATGGAAGACTAGGTCCAGATTTACTTCTTTTAAAAAATATATTTTTATTGAAAAATAGATTTTTTGATATTACAAATACAAAATAATACAATTCAAAACAATACAAAGAACAACAAAAAGTAAAAAACCCAAACCGCCCTCATGTACAAATAAATTGCATATAGAAAAATATATATATTAAGAAAACCCCAACTAACTACTTAACTAAATAAATAATAACCAACAAACTAATAATAACTCAGCTCAGCCAAACAAAATACTCATACATTCACAGTATCCCCTCCCCAGATGCTGCACCCGTAAAACACAATCGTTACGGCTATATAAACGCCCTTAGTGCAGCAGCCAAATCAGTGTCCAGGTATTCCAAAAAGGCCCGCCATGTCTTATAGAAATTTTCAGTTTTGTGGTGTACCATACTGGTGAGAAAATCCAAGAGGATATGCTCCATAACAATCTTCCGCCAACCCAATAGGCCTGGGGGATTTTCAGACACCCAACCTAACAAGATATTCTTTGTTGTGCAGAAAGTGAGGATGTTGAAAAGATTTTTCTTATGCGCATCTACAGGTAACACATTGGGCAGGCCAAGAAGAGGAGAGATCAGATCCTACTCCACCTTTACACCCAAAATCCTCTCCTGCCACAGTGCTCCAGTATGTTTGAAGCTTCTCACAGGACCAGAGACAAAGGGCGAGTGCGCCCGTACCAACCTTGCACTTGGGACATATTGAAGGTATGGTTTAAATTTTGACAAACGACACAGAGCCAAGTGGACGCTGTGAGAATCTTCAACTGTAAATCATGGATCCTATTGTAAATTGATATCTTTCTTGCGTTTTCCCAAATATCTTCCCATGTCTCTGAGGAGACCTCAAAGCCTAGCTCTCTCACCCACGCCTTACAAAGTCGATCAAACACATCTGAGGGGGCACTCCCCAATTGATGATATAAAGTGCTTACAGAAAGTGTACTCTTAACACTGAGTACCCTCCTCTTTATATCGGATTTGTCGGGATCTGTCAAAAGTGTAGTTGTTTTTGAATAAAATCCCTAACATCAAAAAAATAAAAGGTTCCTATTAGATAGCTCGTATTTCTGTGCTAACTGATCAAAGGACATCATCGTGTCTCCCTCAAATAAATCACCCATGCAAAACACACCCCTAGCTGCCCAATGTTTGAATCCTGAATCCATTAACTCCGGTCAAAAATCCGGCATACTCACTATAGGTGTAAGAGAAGATATTTTGCCAATATTGCCTTCCCTCTGCCGAATTGCCCTCCATGTTTTAATAGTATTGATAACTACTGGGTTATGGCAATATTCCCAAACTGTCCTCATTTTGTCCAAAATCAGCAAGCTAATGGGGGAGGCAGCCTGCCGGAGAAGTTTTGATATCTAACCATATTGATAACTCAATAACTCAAGAAAGATAAAAAGTGGTTAGCACTGCTGCCTCACAGCGCCAGAGACCTGGGTTCAACTCCCGCCTCAGGCGACTGACTGTGTGGAGTTTGCACGTTCTCCCCGTGTCTGCGTGGGTTTCCTCCGGGTGCTCCGGTTTCCTCCCACAGTCCAAGGATGTGCAGGTCAGGTGAATTGGCCATGCTAAATTGCCCATAGTGTTAGGTAAGGGGTGAATGTAGGGGTATGGGTGGGTTGCACTTCGGCGGGTCGGTGTGGACTTGTTGGGCCGAAGGGCCTGTTTCCACACTGTAATCTAATCTAATCTAATCTATCAACTAAGCTCGCTTTAACATCAAGGAGATCCACTCCCCCCACTCTGTAAGGCAAATACAGTTTAGCTACTTTAATAAGGGGCCGCTTACAATACCAAATAAAAGAGCTGAACCAGCCAGTCTCCTGAATGTTTGTTTATCAAAAATCAGGGGGATCTTTCATAGAGGATACAACAAACGGAGGAGAATATTCATCTTAATAAGTGCTATCCAACCCAACCATGAGACCGGAAGTGCCCCTCATCTTTGAAGGTCTTGCTTGATTTTGTCAAACAATTGAACAATATTAGCTTTGAACAACCGATCCAGAACTGGAGTAATGAATATGCCCAAATACAGAAAACCCCGCTGTGACCACTTAAATGGGAATAGATATTCAACCTCAAGACCTAGCACCTTCTTAAGATCATCATAGGCATAGCCTCTGATTTTGCAAGATTAATCTTGTACCCCAAAAAGGTGCCAAACACATCGATGCATTGTATCAGGTGAGGCATTCAAACTGCTGGATTTGACAAAAAAAGGATATTGTCTGCATACAACGAAATCTTATATAATTTTGACCCCATTTCTGGAGTCGATATGTTCAGATTTCTATGAATGGCCTCTGCCAATGGTTCAATCACCAATGCAAAAAGCAATGACAAAAGGGGACATCCCTGCTGGCTGAACCTAAAAATGTTAAAATTGCTGGATCGCACCTCATTGGTGATGACCACAGCAAGAGGGTCTCTGTAGAGAACCTTGACCCATCTTATAAAAATTTTGCCCCAGCCAAACCACTCCAGAGTACAAAAAGGTACGGCCACTCAACTCTGTCAAATGCTTTCTCTGCATCGAGAGAAATCACCAATCCCTGTATTGACTGTTGTTGACATGCTTGAATTACATTAAGCAGCCTCCTAACATTATTGGAGGATCTGCAGCCCTACATGAAGCCCATCTGGTCCTCTTTAACAACAGAAGGTAACACAGTCTCCAGCCTTAATGCAAGAGCCTTAGAGGGGATTTTAAAGTCCACACTTAGGAGTGAAATGGGCCTGTACGAAGCACAGTCCTCCAGGACCTTCCCTTTTTTAAGAAATAAGTGAAATATTGATCTCTCAGAGATAGTGGAAGACAATCATGGCTGTATGAGTCATTGAACACGTTGAGCATCTGAACTGATATTATGCCTATACATTCCTTATAGAATTCGCTGGGAAGCCCATCAGGACCGGGTGCCTTTCCACACTGAAGCTGCTGCATAGCCTCTTGCATCTCTTGCTCTGATAAGTGGGCATTGAGAAAAGACTCTTGTTCGGGGGTCATGCCCGGGAGCTCCAGATCCTTGAAGGACTCCATTTTGGCCTGCTGCTCCTCACAACCCTCAGATTGGTATAATTCAGAGTAAAATCTCTGGAATGCCACATGAATCTTTTTGGAGTCACATGTTAGTTTGCTCAACCCTTCCCTAATCGCTGTGATGGCTGGGGGGCGCTCCTTTTCATGGCTAGATACGCTAAATATTTGCCTGGCCTGTCACCATGCTCATATTACCTTTGCTTTGCAAAAGTAAGCTGCTTCTTTGCTGTCGGCATGAGCATGGAATTCAATGCATAACACAGTGCCATAATCCTCTGGAGTTTGACCAACGAGGGTCTGTCATAGTAAGCCTTCTCAGCTGCCTTCAACCGTGCTTTGAGGAGATGTTGCTGCTCATCCTTCTCCTGCTTCCTACTGGCAGAGTAGGAAATAACTAACTCCCTGGCATAGGCTTTGGCAGTTGCCCAAAGGACAAACAGGCTACTAACTGAGTCTGAATTAATGTCTAGGAGCACCCTAAATTCCTTAGAGAAGTACTCTTCAAACTTATTATCCTTAAGGATGAAAGGATCCATTTGCCAGTCCCTCAGGCCCACTTTAGCGTCCTTAATTTTAACCAAGTACACTGGATTATGACCGGAGATGGTAATATTACCAATTGTACAAGATGCCACCAAGTCCAGGGCTGCCACGGGTGTCAGAAAAAAAACACAATCCTGGTATGACATCTGTGAGGATTGGAAAAAAATGTAAAATCGCTGCCTGTAGGGTGGAGATGCCTCCAGCCGTCCACCAATCTGAACACTGTACACAGATTTCCTAGTTGTTTAGTTTGTATAGAGGATATGGGATGGGGAGGTGGGGAGGAGGGGAGGAGTGCATTTCAGCAACCTGACTACTGTAGGACCCATAAGACAATTAAAATCTCCCCCAATAATGATATGCTGGGATTTGAGACTGATCAATTCAGAAAACGCATCTACCAGAAATTTGAGGGAATGGGCCGGAGGGCAGTAAACATTTAATACACCATATTCTTCCCTGTTTCCCAGGGCTTGGAGGATTACAAACCTCCTGCGTCTGTCTTTAACACACATAAATGGGAGATTCCTACTAACCAATATAGACTCCTCCCCGACTTCTGGTATTAAATGCAACAAGGGGTACATTGGGTTCCATGAGATCAATTGTGTTAGGGGACTCTCCAGTTAGAGGTACAGACAGATGTTTCGGTGGCCAACAGCAAAAAAAGCAGAATGGTGTGTTGCCTCCCTGGTCCCAGGATCAAGGATGTCTCAGAGGGTGCAGAATGTTCTCAAGGGGGAGGGGGACCAGCAGGAGGTCATTGTACACATTGGAACCAATGACATAGGAAGGGAAAAGTTTGAGATTCTGAAGGGAGAATAGAGAGATTTAGGCAGGAATTTAAAAAGGAGTTGAGTACAGGAGTTGGGAAGTCATGCTGTGGCTGTACAAAACATTGGTTAGGCCACTGTTGGAATATTGTCTGTAATTCTGGAGCCCTTCCTATCTGAAAGATGTTGTGAAACTTGAAAGGGTTCAGAAAAGATTTACAAGAATGTTGCCAGGGTTGGAGGATTTGAGCTTTAGGGAGAGGTTGAATAGTCTGGGGCTGTTTTCCCTGGAGCGTCGGAGGCTGAAGGGTGACCTTATATAGGTTTATAAAATTATGAGGAGTATCGATAGGATAAATAGACAAAGTATTTTCCCTGGGGTGGGGGAGTCCAGAACTAGAGAGCATAGGTTTAGGTGAGAGGGGAAAGATATAAAAGAGATCTAAGGGCCAACATTTTCACGGAGAGGGTGGTGGTACGTGTATGGAATGAGCTGCCAAAGGAAGTGGTGGAGGCTGGTACAATTGCAACATTTCAGAGGCATTTGGATGGGTATATGAATAGGAAGGGTTTGGAGGGATATGGACCGGGTGCTGGCAAGTGGGACTAGATTGGGTTGGGATATCTGGTCAGCATGGACGAGTTGGACCAAAGGGTCTGATTCCGTGCTGTACATCTCTATGACTCTATGAGATCCTCGACAGTAGTAATATCTGGTTTACTTCCGGTGCTGGGAGCTAGTGAGGGTAGGAATAGGAGGATAGAGCAGATGAATGCATGGCTGAGGAGCTGGTGTATGGGAGAAGGGGTCACATTTTTGGATCATTGGAATCTCTTCTGGGGTAGAAGTGACCTGTCCAAGAAGGATGGATTGCACCCAAATTGGAAGGGGGACTAATATATTGGCAGCGAAATTGCAGAGAGCTGCGTAGGAGGATTTAAACTACTAAGGTGGGGGTGTGGGACCCAACGAAATAATGAGGAAAGAGATCAATCTGAGATTGGTACAGTTGAGAAAAGTGAGCCAAACAGTCAGGGCAGACAGGGACAAAGCAGAGAACAAGGTAGGACTGATAAATTAAACTGCATTTATTTCAATGCAAGAGGCCTAACAGGGATGGCAGATGAACTCAGGGCATGGTTAGGAACATGGGACTGGGATATCATAGCAATTACAGAAACATGGCTCAGGGATGGGTAGGACTGGCAGCTTAATGTTCCAGGATACAAATGTTACAGGAAGGACAGAAAGAGAGGTAAGAGAGGAGGGGTATTGGCGGTTTAGATAAGGGATAACATTACAGCTGTACTGAGGGAGGATATTCCTGGAAATATATCCAGGGACGTTACTTGGGTTGAACTGAAAAATAAGAAAGGGATGATCACATTATTGGGAACGTAATATAGACCCCAATTTCAGCAGGAAATTGAGAAACAAATTTATAAGGAGATCTCAGTTATTTGTAAGAAAAATAGGGTGATTATGGTAGGGGATTTCAACTTTCCAAACATAAACTGGGACTGCCATAGTGTTAAGGGTTTAGATGGAGAGGAATTTGTTAAGATTGTACAAGAAAATTTTCTGATTCAATATTTGGATATACCTACAGAGAAGGTGCAAAACTTGACCTACTCTTGGGAAATAAGGCAGGGCAGGTGACTGAGGCATCAGTGGGGGAGCACTTTGGGGCCAGTGATCATAATTCTATTAGTTTTAGAATAGTAATGGAAAAGGATAGACCAGATCTAAAAGTTGAAGTTCTAAATTGGAGGAAGGCTAATTTTGACAGTATTAGGCAAGAACTTTCAAAAGCTAATTTGAGGCAGATGTTTGCAGGTAAAGGGATGGCTGGAAAATGGGAAACCTTCAGAAATGAGATAACAAGAGTCCAGAGACAGTATATTCCTGTTAGTGTGAAAGGAAAGGTTGGTAGGTGTGTAGGGAATGCTGGATGACTAAAGAAATTGAGGGTTTGGTTAAGAAAAAGAAGGAAGCATATGT
Source organism: Chiloscyllium punctatum (assembly GCF_047496795.1). Lineage (NCBI taxonomy): Eukaryota > Metazoa > Chordata > Chondrichthyes > Orectolobiformes > Hemiscylliidae > Chiloscyllium > Chiloscyllium punctatum. Next base: position 66,439,234 of record NC_092762.1, read on the forward strand.
CAGGTATAGATAGAAGAATTTATTCAATCTATCTTAAGAGTATAAAGGCGGTAGGAGTATCCTTAAGAGAGAAATCAGGTGGACAAAAAGGGGACATGAGATAGCTTTGGCAAATAGGGTTTAGGAGAACCCAAAGGGCTTTTACAAATACATTTAGGACAAAAGGGTAACGAGGGAGAGAACAGGGCCCCTGAAAGATCAGCAAGGTGGCCTTTGCGTGAAGCTGCAGGAAATGGGGTAAGATACCAAACAAGTATTTTGCATCAGTGTTTACTGTGGAAAAGGACACGGAATATACAGAATATAGGGAAATAGATGGTGACATCTTGAAAAGTATCTATATTACAGAGGAGAAAGTGCTGGATGTCTTGAAACGCATAAAAGGTGGATAAATCCCCAGGACCTGATCAGGTGCACCCTAGAACTCTGTGGGAAGCTAGAGAAGTGATTGCTGGGCCCTTTGCTGAGATATTTGTGTCATCGATAGTCACAGGTGAGGTGCCGGAAGACTGGAGGTCGGCTAATATGGTGCCACTGTTTAAGAAATGTGGTAAGGACAAGCCAGGGAACTATAGACTGCTGAGCCTGACCTCAGTGGTGGGCAAGTTGTTGGAGGGAATCCTGAGGGACAGGATGTACATGTATTTGGAAAGGCAAGGACTGATTAGGGATAGCCAATATGGCTTTGTGCGTGGGAAATCATGTCTCACAAACTTGATTGAGTCTTTTGAAGTAACAAAGAAGATTGATGAGGGCAGAGCGGTAGATGTGATCTATATGGACTTCAGTAAGGGGTTCGACAAGGTTCCCCATGAGAGACTGGTTAACAAGGTTAGATCTCATGGAATACAGGGAGAACTGGGGCGGCACGGTGGCTCAGTGGTTAGCTTTGCTGCCTCTCAGCGCCAGAGACCCAGGTTGAATTCCTGCCTCAGGCGACTGTCTGTGTGGAGTTTGCACATTCTCCTAGTGTCTGCGTGGGTTTCCTCCGGGTGCTCTGGTTTCCTCCCACAGTCCAAAAATGTGCAGGTTAGGTGAATTGGCCATGCTAAATTGCCCGTAGTGTTAGGCGAAAGGGTAAATGGGTCAGGGTGGGTTGCGCTTCGGTGTGTCAGTGTGGACTTGTTGGGCCGGAGGGCCTGTTTCCACACTGTAAGCAATCTAATCTAATCTAAACTAGCCATTTGGATACAGAACTGGCTCAAAGGTAGAAGACAGAGTGTGGTGGTGGAGGGTTGTTTTTCAGACTGGAGGCCTGCGACCAGTGGAGTGCCACAAGGATTGGTGCTGGGTCCACTAGTTTTCATCATGTTCGTATCCAAATCATTTATGTAAATAAGAAGCATAGTTAGTAAGTTTGCAGATGACACCAAAATTGAAGGTGTAGTGGACAGCATAGGAGGTTACCTCAGATTACAACGGGATTTTGATCAGATGGGCCAATGGGCTGAGAAGTGGCAGATGGAGTTTAATTCAGGTAAATGCGAGGTGCTGCATTTTGGGAAAGCAAACCTTAGCAGAGCTTATACACTTAATGGTAAGGTCCTAGGAAGTGTTGTTGAACAAAGAGACGTTGGAGTGTAGGTTCATAACTCCTTGAAAGTGGAGTCGCAGGTAGATAGGATAGTGAAGGCGGCGTTTAATATGCTTTCTTTTATTGGTTAGAGTATTGAGTACAGGAGTTGGGAGGTCATGTTGTGATTGTACAGGTCATTGGTTAGGCCACTTTTGGAATATTGTGTGCCATTCTGATCTCCCCCTTATTGGAAGGGTGCCATGAAACCTGAAAAGGTTCAGAAACGATTTACATGGATGTCGCCTGGGTTGGAGGATTTGAGCTATCGGGAGAGGTTGAACAGGCTGAGGCTTTTTTCCCTAGAGCACCGGAAGCTATGGGGTGACCTTAGAGGCTTATAAAATCATGAGGGGCATGGATAGGATAAATAGACAAAGTTGCTTCCCTGGGGCAGGGGAGTCCAGAACTCGAAGGCATAGGTTTAGGGTGAGAGGGGAAAAGATATAAAAGAGACCTAAGGGGCAACTATTTCACGCAGAAGGTGGTATGTGTATGGAATGAGCTAGTGGTGGAGGCTAGTGCAATTGCAACATCTAAAAGGCATCTGGATGGGGATATGAATAGGAAGAGTTTGGAGGGTTATGGGCCTAGTGCTGGCAAGTGGGACTAGATTGGGTGGGATATCTGGTCGGCATGGAGGGGTTGGACTGAAAGGGCTTTTCTGTGCTATACATCTCTATGACTCTAAGACTCTAAAAGATGAAAAGTAAACCCGATCAAAGCCATTCTGCTGTAGTTTCAAGTGCTCCTTATCATCCAAGTGTGTCTCTTGTAATAAAGAATATCCACCTTTTCCTTTCTAAGACTCGAAAGTACCTTTTTCCTCTTAATTGGTGAGTGACTCCCCTTGATGTTCCAGGTAAACCATTTAATCAAGTCACTAGCCATAACCTTCTGCAGTAACATTAGATTCCAGAGAGGAAGAACTTGAATTACAAATTGCCAAGTCAGTGTCGCAAGAACCATTGTACGCAAAAACTACATAAACTAAAGCCACTACAGTTAACAAACCTACAAAGCTATCAAAGACTATATATACAACAAAAAACAAACCAACATATAAAAAGTGTCAATGGCGTTGAATAGGGGAACTCAACCCCTGCCCAAAGGGGGCATCTACATATCCCAAAACACAACTTCCTTTCCTGCGGCCAGTACTGTAGCCAGGGCATTTAAGTAACTGATCAGGGCATAAACCACCCGTAAGTAGGCATCTAGCCATGCTAACCATTTTCTCTCCTCCCAGCTAGACTGTACCACAAACAAGCAGAAAAAGAAAGAAAATACACCATAAAATGACAATGTGAACAAGGAAATTTGGAAAGAGAAAAAGGTAAATACCCTACCCATCCTTGGGTATAACTTAACTTAGAATTTGAAAGTACACATCTCAACAGCCCCCAAACATAGTTTAGATCAGATTATTACCAATAAAAAAAGGAAAAGAAAGCCCTGGCCAGACCTCCTTTTTTTTAGAAAGAAAAGCGGAGACATACCCAAAGAATATTACTATTTGTACATACTAAATTGTTCAGATTAATTTGTCCACAAAGTCTCTTGGCTTCTCCAACATGTCAAAGAGAATGTATGGATCCATCTAAGCTGATCAGAAGCACTGCCAGATACCTCAGCGTTCTGGATCCCAAGCTCCCTCCGTCTTTTCTTGATGCCATCATAGGATTTTCTTTTCCAGATCACCGTCACTGAGAAGTCCTGAAAAAACAATCTATGAGCCCTCGTAAACTAGCGCCTTTGGATCCTTCCCCTGGATTTTGGAAGCTTCCACGATTCTCTCTTATCTCTATAGTGATGAAACCACACCAAGACAGGACAAGGACATTGACCTGAACCTGAACTCCATGCTGTGACCCAGTGAGCTCTCTCAATCTTCTCATTCCAGCTTCCAAGTTAAGGAATTTCAGTAACCAGTCCTCAAATTCCACCGGCCGCTCACCTTCATTACCCTCTGGCAGAACAACGATCCGAATATTTTTTCTCCTGTCCCTGTTCACGAGGTCATCAACCTGGTCAAGCAAAGTACGGATCTTCATCTCCAGGGCCTGGATCCTATCCTTGGAGGAGCCAGTATCAGCTTCCACAACTGTGACCCTGTGTCTTACCTCATCTGTCCTTTTCTCCAGGTCTCCCAACTGTTGTTCATGCTTTTGCAGCATGATAGAGATCGGGGTTACCTTTTCCTCTCTCTGCTTGCCCAACATCTCAAGAATTCACAAGCTCCTTCACCAGGACCTGAGGTTCATGCAGGCTGGGGCGCAGGCCCAGCCTTGGATATACCTGCTCCCTTTTTTAGCATGCCTGGATGGTGAAAACAGAAGTAAGTTGCTCTCCAACAGTTTCCTGGTACTCCACAGCTTTTCCACTTACAATACGGTGTACAGCTCTGCCACATGAACTTCTTAGATCTCCACCATCTTGGATTCCCCAATTATCAGCTTTTGATTTGATTTATTTATTGTCACATGTACTTAAGTACAAGGAAAATCTTTGTTTGTGAGTAGTACAGGCAGATCATTGAAAGCAAGGATATATGGATTCTAGGGTGCAAAAAAAAGTTGGACAGAGTAAGATATACAGTTTACATTGCACAGGATGTGCATGAGGCAAGATCAACATTAATGACGTCAGCGGTTTTTTGAAGTTAGAGAGTTCACTCATCAGTCTACTAACAGCAGGGAAAGCTGTTCTTGAACCTGCTGGTGCACGTGTTCAAGCTTCTGTATCTTGGGTCTGACCGAAGATGTTGTTGGAGAACATTATTGGGGTGGGATGCGTGTTTGATGATATTGGCAGTCTTTCCACTGTAATGAGCTGTGCAAATGGAGTCCATGGATAGAAGGTTGGCTTCTGTGATGGTCTGGGCTGTGCACGCCACCTTTTATAGTATCTTATGGTCCTGGGCAGAGCAGTTGCCATACCAGACCGTTATGTACCCAGACAGCATACTTTCTATGGTGCATCTGTAAAGGTTGATGAGGGTCCTTAGGACATGCTGAATTTCCTGAGCTGCCTGAGGAAGAAGAGGCATTCTTGTGACTTCTTGACAGTTGCATCTACATGGAAAGTCCAGGAAAGGTTGTTGATTATTGTCAGTCCGAGGAACTTGACGTTCTCAACTCTCTCAACCTCTGCTCTGTTGATGTAGATGGGGGAATGCTCTCCTCCATTCTTTCTGAAGTTAATTATCAGTTCTTTACTTTTGCTGGCATTGAGATTGTTACCATTGCATTACATCACCAAGCCCTCTAGCTCCTTCCTGTATTCTGACTCATCGTTGTTTGATATCCATCCTACCCCAGTGGTGTCTTCAGCAGATGGCCTTTGCTCAGAATTTGGCTACATAGTGGTGTGTGTTTAGAGAGTACAGTAGGGAGCTGTGAACACATCCTTGGGAGGTTGCAGTGTTGAATATTATCGTGGAGGACATGCAGTTGTCTATCTTCTCTGATTTCAGTCTATGGGTCAGGAAGCTGAGGATCCAGTTGCAGAGGGTGGAGCTGAGACCCAGGTGTTGGAATTTTGAGATCAGTGTGGAGGGGATAATGGTGTTGAAGATGGAGCTGTAGTCAATGAGCAGGAGCCTGATGTAGGTGTCTTTTTTGTCCAGGTGTTTCAGAGATGAGTGTGGGGCTAGGAAATGGCATAGGCTCTAGATCTGTTACATCGGTTGGTAAATTGTAGGGACCGAGGCAGGCTGGGAGACTGGAGTTGATGTGGGCCGTGACCGACCTCTCGGAGCACTTCATGATCGTGGAGGTCACAGCTGCTGGGCGGGAGTCAATAAGGCACATTGCATGTGCTTTCTTAGCTATGGGGATGAGGGAGGGAGAGGTTGAAGATGTCAGTGAATACCTCCGCCAGCTGGTCCACGTAGGAGCTGTGTGTATTGCTGGGGACTCCCACCAGGCCCGTCACTTTCCTTGGGTTGACTCCCAGCAATATTGATTTGACATCTGTAGCGGTGCAGAAAGGAACAGGTGTGCCTGGGGCTGTCAGGGCAGGTAACATCGCACCGCTGGCACTCTGCTCAAACCAAGCAGAGAAAGCATTGAGGACATCATGGAGGGATGTGTCATTGTCCACTATCTTGCTCTGCTTCATTTTGTATCCTGTTATGTTGTTTATGCCTCGCCACAGGTGGCAGGGGGAATAGTTGGTCCGGTTCTGTCTCTTGGTATCTCTGATCAGGCTTTGTGGTGATCATATCTGGATTTTCTGTATAGGTCTGGATCGTCCAACTTGAATGTTGCATGCCTGGTCTTCAGTAGGGAGTTGGGTCCCAAATTCCAATTTCCTATCCCGCTGCCAAGACTGCAGCCAGGGCACTTAAATACCTGAACTGGGTATAAACTGCTTGCAAGTAGGCATCGAGCCATCCTAACCATTTTCCCTTCCCCTAGCTACAGCCGCACCACAAACATAGGTGGAAAACAAAGAAAATACTCCATGGTTAGCAAATGTGACAAAGAAATTTTGAAAATTAAAAGGGCAAATACCCCACCCATCCTTTGGTATAACTTAGAATTTGAAAGTACACATCCCAACAGCCCCCAAACATAGTTTAAACCAGATTATTACCAATAAAAAAAAGGAAAAGAAAGCCCCAACCAGACTTCCTCTTGCTTTTTAAAAAAAAGACTTACCTAAATAACACTACTCTTTGTACATACTAAATTGTCAATATTAAGTTAATTTGTCCACAAAGCCTCTTCCCTTCTCTGACATGTCAAAGAGATGTACGGATCCATCTAAGGTGATCTGTAGCACTGCCTGATACCTCAGAGTACTGGATCCTGAGCTCCCTCAGTCTTCTCTTGACACAGTCATAGGATTTTCTTTTCTGGATCACTGCTGAGAAGTCCTGGAAGAACATGACCTTAAGAGCCCTCATAAACTAGAGCCTTCAGATTTTTCCCCTGGATTCTGGATGCTTCCACATTTCTCTCTATCTCCATAATGATGAAATCGCACTAAGAGTGGTTGAGGATGTTGACCTGAACCTGACCTCCATGTTGTGACCCGGTGAGCCCTCTCATTCTAGCCTCCAAGTTAAGGAATTTCGGCAACCAATCCTCAATAAATTCCACCGGCTACTCTCATTCCTTACTCTCAGGCAGACCGATGTTACGAAGATTTTTTCTCTTACCCCTATTCTCAAGGTCATCAACCTGGTCAAGCAAATTACAGACCTGCATCTCCAGGGCCTGGATCCTATCCTTGGAGGAACTGGTATCAGCTTCCACCACTGTGACTCTGTTCAACCTCATCCGTCCTTTTTTCCAGGTCTCCCAGCTGTTGTTTATGCTTCTGCAGCATGACAGACATTGGGGCCAGCTTCTCCTCTATCTGCTTACCCAACATCTCATGAGATTTTGTGAGCTCCTTCGCCAGGGCCTTAAAAATAATCAGAGTCTGAGGATCCTGCAGGCTGGCCCATGGGCTTGGTCTTGGATGCTCCTCCTCCCTTCTGTGGCATCCCTGGATGGTGAAAATCCTGGTAACTTGTTTTTCTACAATTTCTTGGGACCCCACAACCTTTCCAGAGTACTAGGATATTGCGAGGTTCTAGGTTGGGTGGGTTAAAAGGTGGCTCTGCTTGTGCTGCGGAATGGAGCTCTGCAACGCGATCCTCCCAGATCGCCGCCATCTTGGATCCCCAGATCCAGATTTTAAAAGCAACTAAGGAACACTTCAAGAAACAGAACGAGAAGCTGATAGGTAAACTGAAAGAGTCTAAAGTACAGTCAGTAACCAAGGAGAAAGTGTTCTGAAATGAACAGAATACCCATGTGAAATGGTCAAACTTATATCATGGTTCAATAGATGACTCTGAAATCAAGGCAACTGAACTGAAAGGAACAGTTCCTAAACTGAATGAAATTATCAATCAACTTCAAAAGGAATTGAATAATAACCAAATGTTTGAGAGAAGTTATAAAATTAATTTTCCCTAATCAGTGTGAATAAAATGAAGACTGTGATACATTGTTTAGATTCACCGGAAATGCTTTGAACAGAAATACAAAATGCTCTTTAGTACAGATCTATTCGTATGAAATGACATAACCTGTTATTGGAGGAAGTGATTTGTGGAAGATAGTTTTGAACTTTGTTTTCAATTCGAAATGCATGCTTTTCATTGCAACTTTAAAGGACCAATTGAAAGTACATTTATGTTAACAAAGGTGAAGGCTAAGAAAAAAAAAACATTTTTCGGCATTCACATTGAGAAATTTATGCAAAAGTAATACGTGTCATATAGCATGAGTAATAAGAATCCATATGCCAAGAGGGGGAGACCATCAGACCACTGGTTTGCAGTCACACCAGAAAAGTGCCCAGAGATGATGGGTCTGGAGGTGGGAAATGAACGTAATTAGGCCAGATGGTCATGGACCAGGATCCAGTCAGCTTCCTGATTAAGTTCCTGGCAGGAAGGTCAAGCTTGTCTTTTCCACTTTGCAGTAAATTGAGGCCCTCAAGTGGTCAATTAATGATCAGTAAGGGCCTCATCCCACCTGGGCTGCAAGTACTTCAGCTCCAGACAAACTAGAAAGAGTTTGGCAATGTCATCACCACAGGAACTGACATCACCAACCCAAGGAAACCTAAACACAAATAGAAAGCAGGCCATGCAACCAGTGCTTCATCCAGAGGCTCACTGATATTACCTAGTATGGTGACAAAACAACTGAAAATGAACCTTCCAGCTCAGCAAGCAAACCTACATCCAGAACCTCAACCTGAGCTACCAACTTCTTAAGACTTACTAATGCAGATGGTGTTGGCAATAATGGCAAAACAACATTGAGAATTTACAATTGTCTTAAGAAGCAGGTACTGTAGTGAGTTTTCTCTTTGATGCACAACAACCCTCTGATGACAGAGCTCCCACAATGATATTAGATTGGGAATTCCACAATTTGAGCAAAGTCAGAATGGTTGTGTTACTCATGGGGAAGCAAGAAGGTAATAATATTCCCATGTAATGCCTGACTAGTTTACTTTGAAGAGAGAAAAAGGTTTAATCAGTAAGTTAGCTCACTGAGCTGGAAGGTTTCAGATGTTTTGTCACCATGACTAGGTATCAAAAAAGAAAGGTTAACAAATATGTTATTGAGATCACACAGATTTACACAATTGTCATTTTTTAAAAAATGTTGCAAAATAAAACAAGATACATCTAATGTTTTCTTTTGTCCTTAAGGATGGCACCTAATTTGAAGGAAAACAGAGAAAATATTTTAAGGGCACTCTGAAGACCTCATTGAAAAAGGGACAAATTGGTATTGGTGCATCAGAATCTGCAAGTAACCACATTGGGTGCTCTAGCTCTTTCAAGAAGCTGGAAAAGAGCTAGACACCGAGTTTACCAACTGTGCTGCAGAAGAGTAACTAAACAGAAGGATAGGGAATAAAAACACTTAAAAACCCTTCCCATTCAGCAAGACAAATACAGTCCTCTCGGGCCAATGATGAGTAGCTCCAGGATCGAATAGCTGAGTCATCAGAAAACACACCAATCCTGAAGCCTGGCGGAAAGCAGTCTTTGTTACATGGCACTGATGATGGCAAGTGGCATAATGCACTAATAATAAGGTAACCATGATAATCAATCAATTAGGTTCAGAACTACACAGGTGGTAGAGAATTTTGGAGGGCATATACCTCAAGCATATTACAATTATCTTGTAAGAATCTTTTCAAATATGATGTATGAATGATATGGTTCCTCCCTAATGTGATTTCTGTAAAAGTAGTCTGTTAAGTAGTACAAATTAAATTTAAAAATCCAAGACTGCTAAACTTTAGACAAAAATGTTTTGGTTTAGTACATTACTCCCCTTATAGCTTCCACAATGACTATGATAGATATAGCAAAATGAACCCTGAAAGTTATTCTTCAGTGAAATTGGCATATGGGGACCTATTGGGAACTGAAAGTAACTGTAGATTGTTCATTAAAGCCAGAGTTGACACAGGGCACACAGACACAGGAAGGCCACTGAGCCATAAATTGGTCACATAGCACACAAAATGGCTGCTGAGCCATTACATGGAAAAATACAGCAAAGCATACACAGATACTGTTTGAGGCTAACAGGATACCAGCACAACTGACGCAGAGCATAGATGATTAGTTTAAGGTAGGTGGGGGAGAGAATACCCTCAGTAACATCTACTGCCAGAGTGTCTGAGTCCAGCCACCACCTTCAATAGAAATGTTAACTACCTATGACTGCTTGTTCACAAGTGTTAATACTTCAGATCTGCAGTGATGGAAAACTATCTTCTTTCTTAGGAAAAACGATCACGACCACTAGAATGGACAATCATTTTTGTAATGTTTTTTTCCTCAACAAAGCACGCTGTACAAACAAAGACACAATACTTGAACTATTGTATTACAAAATGTATAAAATATCATGACGTGCTCAGAGAGCGAGAGGCGGCTCACAGCTGAGAGCCATGCTAATGTATGTCTTTCTCTCCCCGGAGCTCCAGTTTCTTTACCCAATAAACTCAGGCTTTGAAACCAGATTCTGACTGAGACTGGCAATTCTCCCCACAACAACTGACACTGCGAGCAGGGTCTCCTATTCCCGGTGCTCTGATCAAAGGCCATGATTGGGAGCCAAGGTAAGAGACACTTTGAATCCGCAAACGGGAAGAGTCAGACCGGGCCAAAGACACAGTTTAAAAAGATATACCATTGTAATGTGTAACTTGTGCAATAGTACTGGATTGTGGAGTGCATGCCTGTGGAGCGTAAGTGGGAAAATGTACTAACTGGTGTGATAACCGGCTGCTTGTGCTGAAATGACCAGAGGACAAGGTAGTGCCTGTCTCAAAAATCCCTGCCTTAAATCGTTTAAGAGGGGTAGCCCCCACACAATGTTTGGGAATTGAAGTGGACATTGAGGTGCCAAGAGTATTAGGAGTTGTAAAGCACAAGTGGCAAAGTCGGGTAACATTGGACTCTATAGGGGTGAGCAACGCAGAGTCCAGTTAGAGCCTAGTCGAAGGTTGGGTGCTATCTGTTACAGAGGAACCTCGATTATCCGAATGAGATGGGTGGCCATCATTTCGTTCAGATCATTGATTATTCGGTTAATTGATTTCCTCTGGGACTTGGATATTTCTGTGAAGTCTGCTTCCCGTTCAGGAGACTAGGCAAAAGCACACCGAGCGCGAGACCCACCAACTGCTTGCCCCTGCCCCCAACCCCATCCTCTCCCAATTCCACAGCCCTGTCCGGCCCCCCCCTCTCCGGGGCAGCCGGACTATACACCAACAGTAAGACTGCTGCTGCCATTGTGGGGTAGATCTCTAAATAGCGTGCGCACGTGTACACACACACATTTTTGACAGGTTCCACCTCAGTCCTGCACAGGACAGTGTTGGAGAAGGGGGGTATAGGGTTCAACCCTGTGTAAAACTCCAGGGAAGGGGAGGGAGAGAGAGAGAGAGAGAGAGAGAGAGAGAGAGAGAGAGAGAGAGAGAGAGAGAGAGAGAGAGAGTGAGAGAGAGAGAGAGAGAGAGAGGGAGGGAGAGAGAGAGAGAGTGAGTGAGTGAGTGAGTGAGTGAGGTGGGGGGGGGGAGGTGGAAGAGAGAAGAGTGTGGGCGGGAGGTCAGGCATTTAGAGACGGTGCCTGGACTGTTCTCTGCAGCATTTCAGTGAGCAGAGTTTGTTTTTAATCATTGTACCTGTGAACAAAACACGCGATCAGGGTTGAAACAGCTCTTTGACGTAATGTTTCTATCAGGACCTTGAGATCCCTTTTGGATAATCCAATATTTGGATAATTGATATTCAGATAATCGAGGTTCTTCTGTATTATTTTGAATTGAAGTGAAGTGGTGAGAAAAAGGAGCTGATCACTGACCAAGAGCCAAACTTCAGAGGAGCAGCACGTTACCAAAGTGGAAAGCATAGACACTGAGTAACCATGCTACCCTGTTAGCTGAACGATAGAACTTGAATAGCGGGTTGGCTGGGAGGGTAAGAAGTCCTGTCCCGGTAGAAAGCACACTGGACCTATCAGGCAGTGTTGGAACAGTTGAGGTGGCAGGGAGGGTAGACAAGTCCCAGTAAGAGAGCACACTATTAAATCGACATTCCCAGCCAACCAGTAGGTACTAACTAGTGATGGTGGCCAGGACGGTAGAGAAGTCCCATTGGTAGAGAGCACAACTTGCTAGGGGGCTGCTACAGCCGTATGAACAGTGCTAAAGCAGTATTTGGGGCCAGGGGTAGAGAAGTCCCACTGGTTAAGGACACTTTACTGTTGGTGGTATCCGGGGGTACACAATCTGTAAGATGGCAGAACAGGATTTTCAAGGGGATACTGCAGGTTCCCATATCGACAGATAGATTAGCGCTGATAGAACAGATGCAGAAAGAGGGTTGGGACCCATCCCAGACATTAGTACATCTAAATTGGATTAACAAACAAAAACAAAAACAAAACTAAAAAATATAGGGGTAATGTTAGTATACCAATTCACAGGCCTAATTGAACAAGTAGGTGCCTCGAATAGCAGGTGGAGAAAAGGCCAAGAACGAATTGAGGAGCTGGAGGACAGGATAAAGGAGCTAGAACAAAGATCAGAAAAAGTACAGGAGGAAAGGGAGACTAACTCACTCCCCTCCTACAAAACTGTACAGCAGAGACCAACTGTTACCTCAGCAGAGTAGGATGTGTAATCTAGCACCAGTCACAACAGGGGGACAGAGTTGCAGCCAAAAGCAAACTATAAACCCTTTACCTCAGGGGAAAGGCAACAGATCAGCCCCAAAGTGAAAACACGAGGTTCTGGGAAGGGCTAGACAGTACATGGGTAGGGCACCAACCACACTTGAGGGATAGACACCAGCTGGTCCGGCAGCCTGCCCAGCAGACAAATGGAGACCAGGTTTTTTTTTGGGGGGGGGGGGGGGGGGGGGGTGGGAAAGAGGAGAGAAGGAAGGTGGACATATGCCATTACCCTTACCAAACTATCCTACTACAACTGTGGCCAACAGGGACACTTTGCCATAGACTGTAGGGCCCCACAGGCAGGGGACAGGCCAAGGAATGGCATAAAGTACTGCAGCCACTGTAATAGAGCAGGGCATACAGAGGCAACGTGCTGGGAAGAGCATGAGGAGCCCCCATCAAACACCAGTTAAGAATCCAAGCACTGCTGAGCGCCAGTGAACTGCCAAAAGAGGCTGCAGTAATAAAAATCAAAGCACACCAAAAGGATCCAAGAATGATAGTCTAGGCTGGATGTAATTTTAGGGGAACCAAACCGCAGACTGAGCAGCCCAGCAAGCCTTAGAGCAGGAAACTGTTGTGGAGGTTCCAATAGCAACAATTTAACTAGTGAAAGATGCTATTCATATACAGCAGCTGCAGGAGGACTCCCTGCAGGCAGAGAGAGAGCAATGGAGAATGCAGGGAGCACTTAAAAGGGGAGGACGGTGTCTGGAGGCAAGCAGACAAGGTAGGAACACCAGCGTGCATACAAAACACCTTGCTTGAGCTGCACCATGGGCTCTCACATACAGGCAGCGAAGTTATGATAGCAGGTCTAGGGAGAGAGTTGTGGTGGAAGGGAATGGGAAGAGATTGAGCCAAACACTGCTGTAGATGCGTGGTTTGCGCACAGCACAACCAGGTAGACCCATAAAAGTTAAGGTGTGACACCAACCAAGGCTAAGGGGACCCTGGAAACACCTCCAAATGGATTTCACAGGGCCACCACCACCTTCCTATGAGAAAACACGCTGCCTGGTCTTCACAGACCAGTTCACCTGGTGGGTAGAGGCATTCCCCACCAAACACTGTACTGCTACCACTGTAGCCAGGATTCTAGTAGAGGAGGTATCCCAAGATGGGGTGTACCCCTACAGATAGACTCCGATCAAGGTACACATTTCATAGGCAAAGTTATGAAAACAGTATGCCAGCTACAAGGGATAAAACAAAAATTTCATATGCCCAATCACCCTCAGAGCTCAGGGATAGTAGAGAGAATGAACAGAGCCCTTAAAAATGTTTTAGCTAAGGCCATACAGACATCAGGAAGGACATGGGCTGAAGTGCTGCCAGCCATACTAATGAAATTAAGAGCCACCACGAATCAGACAATCGGACTAACACTCTAAATTAATGACCGGGCAAGCTATGCAATTACCAGAGACCGTTAGAACGAGTGGGACCGATGTAGGTCCGCTAAAAGACAAAATTTGGAGATATGCACTGGAATTAAGCACCCAACTAAAAGGGATGCATAAATTGGTAACTGAGGGACAAGAGCAAAAGGTCAAGGCAGGTGAACTCAAAACTTTTCTGATGTCCCAACAGCTGGGAACCGCACCCTCATACGAACCCTGCCTGACAAATCAGGCTTTGCCCCAAAATGGAATGGGCCATACAAAGTTATAATCAGTGGTGACACCTGCAGACATTAGGGAAAAAGGCACATGGAAACACTGGACCCAACTCAAACTGTAGAAGGACTCCTATGAATGGACTAATATGATTGACCATCCCCTCAGGCACAGACAGGAACTGCAAGACAGTGACCAAGGGGACAGCACCAAGATCACAACCAAGCAAACCACCCAGAGGCATGGATCAAACTGCTGACAAGATACAGAAATCACTTACTGGATAGGATAAATAGACAAAGTCTTTTCCCTGGGGTGGGGGAGTCTAGAACTAGAGGGCATAGTTTAGAGTGAGAGTGGAAACATATAAGAGACCTACAGGGCAACGTTTTCATGCAGAGGGCGGTATGTGTATGGAATGAGCTGCCAGAGGAAGTGGTGGAGGCTGGTACAATTACAACATTTAAAAGGTATCTGGATGGGTATATGAATAGGAAGGGTTTGGAGGGATATGGGCCAGGTGCCTGGCAAGTGGGACTAGATTGGGTTGGGATCTGATCAGCATGGACGAGTTGGACCGAAGGGTCTGTTTCCGTGCTGTACATCTCTAGGACTCTATGACTATGTTGCTGACCTCCGGGTACCTCAAAAAAAGGGACACCGACTATTAACCTCATTTCACTCCAATCATGTACCTACTCGATTATAGATTAGATTACATTACATTAGATTACATTACATTACAGTGTGGAAACAGGCCCTTCGGCCCAACAAATCCACACCAACCCGCCGAAGCGCAACCCACCCATACCCCTACATTTACCCCTTACCTAACACTACAGGCAATTTAACATGGCCAATTCACCTAACCTGCACATCTTTGGACTGTAATATATATTATATATTACTGTTTCTAAGTGTTGTGATAGCCGGGAGACTGTCGGGATTTGAGGATAACCTCTTTTACAAAACCCACCTAAGTCTACATGGGAACCGAACAGTCTGTTACCCACTGGCATGATTGGTCAAATCCTTATTTGTGGCTACCCGTGTGGACCCCTCGTGACTTATATACAATAGATACCTCGGGCGTGCCATGCAAGGGACAGCCAGGAAAATACAAAAGAGGACCCCAGGTACCCACTCTGTTTCATGGGGCAGGGATGGGGGTGTCTTTATACCCGAGTAGCTAGAAACGGTTCATGAGTGCAGACACAATGTACTCACCAGCACTGTACAATCACCCGGGGACAACTTACCTGCATCTGCAGCAAGCAGGCATGCTTGAAAGTGACCGCGGGAAGACAGTTTATATGCAGGCAGTGCAATGGCACTCATCAGCTCTGCCACATGGACATACCAGTTTGATACCTACCAGCTGGTGGGAACAAATGGGGAGTCAGAGGAGAAGTGGGTAAACAAGTAGGCCCACAGACAGGACACTATGCTATCGGGCAGTGAAGGGATTTGTTTTATTATTTAAGGGGATTTATGCTACTGACACATCAAACCTCCCAAACCTTTTTGCAGTAGGAATGATAGTACCCCTCACTGAACCATGCCCCAGCAGGGGACATGTTCGGAGAAGGATAGTGACCTGGGAATTCTGCTCTGATTGGCAGATCCCCACCACGCTGGGATCATCATTAGGGTACAGTTTTTAAGATCTCTGTCTTTGGAGGTTCACCAGGGGTCCTCAGCACTAAAAACCGAAACTACATTGCATGTGGATTGACAATCTTAGGGAACAATACATCAAAGGCTCTACAAGCAATCAATGGTGAATCGGCTGAACCTACAGCAGGCACATTAAATGCGGTAGATTATCAGTTAGTCCAGCAAGGGGGAGTATGGACAATCATTGGTAACAAGTGTATAACCTGTGTCTTTGACGAAACTTAGAATATTACACAGGCAATCAAAAAACATTCAGGACCAGCTAGAGGACTTCAGACAAGGCATGAAACTTCAAGGCTCCAAACCAAAAAACCTGAACAATCTACCAGAGATTACTTTCTTACTGGCTTTTTGTAGCAATAAAATAAAAATAACTGCTGGCTTATTACCAGGTTCATGTTGCATGTGCAGATGGAGCATAATCACAGATTGCTTGAATAATTTATATTTCACCCACCACAAAAAACAGTACGGTGGAAGTGAGTACTGCAGCTGCTGGAGATTAGAGTCTAGATTAGAGTGGTGCTGGAAAAGCACAGCAGGTCAGGCAGCATCCGAGGAGCAGGAAAATCGACATTTCAGGCAAAAGCACTTCATCAGGAATGAGGTGATTCCTGATGAAGGGCTTTTGCCCGAAACGTCAAATTTTCCTGCTCCTCGGATGCTGCCTGATCTGCTGTGCTTTTCTAGCACCACTCTAATCTTGACAAAAATCAGTACGACTTTTTTTTTGAATGAGCGGTCTGTGCTTCAAACTGTATTTCTAACCTTCATCACAATTCAGGCTTTTACCACTTAATTTGCGCTCAAGGCAAAAAAAATTTTTAGTTAGCCCCAAATCCAAATCTGTCCACATGTGGATCCTTAAATGGAATGTCTCTAAGTAATTATCTCTAGGGTAATTGGGGCTGGCGACAGTGAATAAACCACATTTGACATAAAATATTCAAAAGAACTTCACAAATATATTAAACAAATTTTGACACCAAGATACATAAGGAAATATTAGGGCAAGTGACCAAAATGACAATTTGTCAAACAGGTGAGTTTTTGGAGTACATGTTGGGAGAAGAAAGAGAGATAGAGAAGCAAGACAGATAAAGGAGAGAATTCTAGTGACTAAGGGTTTTGGTTGCTGAAGGCATTGCCAACAACACCCGAGCTATGAAAATCAGGGACATTCAAGAAACCAGATTCGGAGAAGTGCAGATCTCTCTGAGGCTTTTGTAAGAAGTCACAGAGATGCAATGTCGAGGCTAAGGCCACAATGGGATTTGTAAACAATGATGAGGCTTTGCTTTACTGCAAGCCAGGTTGGGTCAACAAAGACAGGGTTGAGGGGTGAACAAGGCTTGGTGCAACACAGGAGGAGGACAGTGCCGTTTTGGATGACATTGTTTATATGGAGAACCGAAGAGGGGAAGCCAACCAGGAGAACCAGGGTAATGTAGGCACGGATGAGGGTTTCAGCAGATCAGTTGAGGCAGAAGTGGAATTAGGCAATGCAAGTGGAGATAGGGAGTGTCAGTGAAGATAATAGCCATATGGTCTGAAAATCATTTGAGGTCAAATCTGATAACAGGGTTACAAATATAGAACATAGCACAGGACAGGAACAGGCCCTTTGGCCCACACCATGTCTGTGCTGACCATGATACCATTCGAAACTGTACTTGGTTCCTATCCCTTTATTCCCTGCCTGCTCATGTGTCTGCCTAAATACCTCTTAATGTTGCTATAGTATCTGTTTCTACCAACTCCCCCGGCAGAATGGTATAGCAGCCTCCCAATTGCTAACTTGGCCACACAGCAAGGCATTTGGGTATATTGGCCAAGTAAAATTCTGAAGCCACAAAACCCATACCAAACAGTGCAAACACAGCAGCCAAGTGTTAATTATATTAGCATAATATAAAAGGCAACAGTTATTCTGGACAGACACCCCCCACAATTTATCCACTAAAACAAAGGAGGCACCAGACAAAGGCACTGGGTCCTATTACACAAAAACTAATAGTACCATGCCATCTAAATGATACGCTTTGAAACAGAGTCTATCTCCCTGATTGGTCAGAACTATAGAAAGCTCCAGAAAAGGATCTAAAAGGTTTAAAAACAGGGCTCACTGGCAGACCTCACTCTTAAAATCTTTGAAATTGCCGGAGGCAGAGATCAGCTGACCAGAGGGAAAGAGGAAGAAGGCAGCTATGCAGACCCAGCAACAGACCCAGAGAGTGCGCAACTATGTAAATCTACAAGAGACTCAAAGTATTTTAACCTTAAAGGTCCCAATAGGATTACAGAGAGGATGTTTAATATTAGATAGTGTAACTTTGTTCCTAATAAAGTTGGAACTGTTTTGTGTTGCTATCAGCTTGCCTTCATATTCATTTGACCGCTTTGGCACTGTGGGATGAGACAAAAAAACTGCAGATGCTGGAATCCAAGGTAGACGAAGAGGAGGCTGGGAGAACACAACAAGCTAGGCAGGTGGAGGTGTTGGAGAAGTCGATGTTTTGGGTGTAACCCTTCTTCAGGGCTGGAAGGCATAGGTTTAGGATGAGAGGGACAATATTTAAAAGGGACCTAAGCAACAGTGTTTTCCACACAGACGGTGGTGCACGTATGGAATGAGCTGCCAGAGGCGGTGGTGGAGGTTGCGACAATTAATGTTTAAAAGGCATCTGGATGGGTATATGAATTGGAGGGGTTAAGAGGGATATTGGCAAAATGCTGGTAAATGGGACTTGATTTATTTAGGATATCTGGTTGGCATGAATGAATTGGACTGACAGGTCTGTTTGCATGCTATATAGCTGTGACTATAACCGTATGATTGGTGAAAAGGTTACCTCAGAAAATAGATGGACTTTGGAAGCCTAAAGGGTTTTCATAAGGTTGTGAAAAAAGACATGATATTGGTCTCCAATTTCAACCAAATGATACAGCATTCGTCAACATCCTGCACTGAGGTGGTTCCACTTTAAAAGTGAAGCCATATTTGATTGGTGCAAGTAATGAGGTGCAAGAGAAGGCAAATACAGTGACTAACTATGACCTATTTTGTATTAATATTGAGACAGCATTCGATTGACTTTTTGAGAGTACTCCTGGTCTTCATCCTGATAGTTATCAGCTCTATGGAAAGTGCACCACGAATCTTTGATCACGATAATTTAGTACAAATATAGCCCAGTGTGAGAGATCAAGAGAAATGTGTTACTTGGGAGTTGTGCAATAGAAATTCCAACAAAGCATAATATTTCAGATGCTACAAGCTGTAGTTGGATACAGGCTGCTGCTCAATTAACTCACAAACCAGGAGTGTTAGCAGTACAAATGTTTTATTGCTTAGCATCTTATCAAAGGAATATATTACACAATAATTGAGGAGTTGCTCCACATATGTCACTCCCAACAATAAAAGTATAATTTTAGTTTACACATCAGATCCATTGTTCTCAAGTGCAATCCTAATTGCTCACCTTCTGTTGTGACAATACTCTGGCTTCAAGAGGTGTATTTCTCTTTTGTTATAAAATAAAGAGGTTGAGACAGGTGACGAGCAGTCTGTTCCAAGCCAATAAACAGCTTGAGAGATCCTGGCGGTTTATTTCAAAAGCAGCTGTAGTGGGTAAGGTCAAACCCCCACAGAACCAGGAATTTAGTTTAGCTTTCAGTAGCTCTTTAGGTTTGGAAGCTGCTATACATGTCTCTCTGCTACAGCAAAACACTTTTGTTCTCTATTGCCCTCTCAGAATTTTCTCAATTTCTTTCCTCCTGGACTGGAGAAACATTGCATGGGAGACAATCGATTTCACTGAGTTTGCCTCTGCCAAGAGTGTGTTTATGGGATATCTTGGAACAGCTAATCAATGGTAGTTAGCATATGTATTAGCTTGTTGCATATTTCAATAGAGGTTATAGCTGGGGCTTGGTCTGGTCCATAACACTGCAATGAAATTTTGGTTTCATTTTACAACCTAAAGTGGCAAGTCTTTTGAAATACATGAAAAAGGGATAAGTGTAAGAACGCAAGAAACAAGAGTAAGCAATTCTGAGGCATTCTTTACATTCCAAGACTTCTTTTGTTTCAGGCAATGAGCTTACTTGATTTAAATAATGAGCAATAGAAGTTGACCCAAGAATAGAATGTTAAAACAGATGGTTGTATTCAAACCAGACCATTGGATATTCAGCTTACAAATCTTATGGAAAGACAGTTCTTCACAAATCTGAATTCTGATTCAAACTACGTATAGTGAGAGAAATTTGGCTCTAACTTATAAATCTTACACAACACTACCAGGACAAAGGCATAAGATTTTAGATATACACTTGCATTAGGAGGATATCTATCTCATGGTTTCAAAGTATGCTTCATGATACAAAGCTTAGAAATACAAGAGGGGGGTTTAACAGATCTTATGAGGACATAATACTAGTAAAAGTGGCTGACATTGCAGAAAGTCTGAAGTGATGTTTGGAAAGGGAGAATGAGAAAAAAGATTGGATCTTTAAGAGTACAAAAATAAGGACATGATAAGTCTTTATACAACACTGGTTACACTTCACCTGGAGAATTGTGACCTTTGTGGGGCACCATAGTTTGGATGACAATGTCAAGGCCTTGGTGTGCAAGCAAACAATGATACTAGGAATAAAAGAATTCAGACACTTGGGGAAACTAGAGCAGCTGCATACTTCTCTTTATAACAGAGGAAGACCAAGTGGAGATTTGATCATATGGCTTTGGTAGAGAAAATCAGGAGAAATATTTTGTAGTGTAAAAAGGAGTTTTAATTAGAAAATGTCAGACATTTTCTTACGGCCTTGCTAATATTCTTTTAATAATTCACATTCAAACTTTAAAGTGGACGGTTTACTCCAAAGCAAATAAAGATTTCCACACTTTTTTTCCAGCAGAAGTTGCACATTTGAAGCTGGATTAATAAATTTTATAATAAACATTTATACTGTTAATTGCCTAATTGCTGTTTAAATATTTTAAGTATCATTAAAGCAGGACCAATGTGATCAGTTGCTAATCTCTTTTCTTTAAAAAAACCTTTGAAAGGATACAAATAAAATTGTACTTGGAATTACCTACTTTAATATTCTTTACAAAAATCTTAATTTTCTTTGTAATAATCCTTTAAATGCTGCTAACTTATTTCAGTGAAAATAGCCGAACAAGTGTGAAAAGCCTGATTTGCCCTGGTGTTAAAACATACCCCTTTCAATGTGAATGCTACAAGTTTATTAAAACAGCCTAAGGCCATAAACTGGAAAAAGACGAGTTTTTACGATTAATACCCCTTTCTGAATGAGGAAGTATATGTAAAGCAGCAATTTAGTAGCATCTTCAACAAATAACACCCCAATGTTTTTTTTATACAGCAAATACAAGATCATCTGAGAAATTAATCATAACACAGTTGAATTCCAATTAAAATTTTGAATGGAGAGTTGGTCAATAAGCCATTGGAGAAAATGGTAAATAAACAGTGGGAGGCATGAAAAAAACAAATTTCAAAACGTTCAATAAGAATGCATGTCATGTGAAACAAAAAAAAAATCAGAAGAAACCAACCATGATTTCTGAGGAATTTTTCGGATAGCAATGGACACCCTTTAGAGACATGAAATATTGCAAACAATGTTAGTAAGCTTGAGGAACAAAAGTACTTTAGGAACAACAAAGGATAAATAATGTTGATAAAAAGGAAAAAGAATACTGGGGTCCCACAAAGATTGACAGTTTTTAAAAAACTCTGACAATACAAAAATGGAAATCAAACTGGACAAAATTTGCTGTCATCACTTTAACTGTAATTGATCAACTAAATTCATTGCAATTCACACATTAATCAGGCAGAGTATTTGAAATTTAAAAATTTTACTTTAAGCAATTGACATATTGCATATCGCCATACTTCACATTGCATTATATAAAAACATGGAACTTTGTGAAATTTCATTCTTACAAATTGGCCTCTTCTGTGCAGGATTGCTTATTTCTCAACCAACGGTTTTGGCTCTTTGATTTGCATTCACCAGTAGGTGCATTCCACTCAAAGTCCCAAGCACAATTGATACTCAGGGCACATATCTATGAAACGTTTCTCAAGGTCTGAACAATTCTGATGGCACAGACTCCCTTCTCTGATTACCTTAAATGTGGTGTGTTCTAGTAAAACTAGAACAGCAAGAATGGGTCTTGTCCAATCCAAAACTCCCCAATCTTCCTGTTCCAATGTTCTGTCCTTTCAAAATGCATGAAACACGCAATGTAGCACAATTAATCATCTCTAATTACAGAGACCTGCTTCAACATCAGAAAATTGTCAAAGTTAAATGTTAAACAAATTTTGCGTCTGTCTACACAATAGAAAATATAAATTACACAGGAATAGCCTGTTCACTGATGCTCAGTTTACGTTCTGCCTGGGCCACTCAGCTCCTGACCTCATTTACTATTTTGATTGAAACAAAGACACAAGACCTGAATTCCAGAGGCGAGGGAAGAGTAAGTGTTCTTCAAGGCTGCATTTTATCATATGTGGCATCAAAGAGTCCTGGCAGAACGGAGGTCAATGGGAATCAGGGGAGAACTTGCTGATTGAAGTCATCTGGCTGAGTCAATAAAGTGTGACACTGCAAACCGGAGGAGGAACATCTCATCTTCAGCCTCAGTAGTCTACAACCATATGGCCTCAACATTGAATTTACCAGTTTCCCAATCTCCCCTCTCTCCCCTCCCAGATCCAGCCCTCCAACTTGGCTCCACCCTCTTGACCTGACCTACCTGCCCATTTTCCTTCTCACCGACCTATCACAATCAACTCCTACCTTTGTCCACCTATAGCCACCCCCCCTCCTCGGTTTCTCAGTCCCCTTCGCCTCCCTGGTCCTGATGAAGGGTTATGCCCAAAACATCATCTGTCTTGCTCCTTAGATGCTGCCTGGCCTGCTGTGCTTTTTTCTGCACTACACTTTATCATCTCTGCCTTCTCCACCATCTGAAGTCCTCACTATGTCCTAGTCATCGCTGGCACAAGAGAAGGTGGATACGATTGTCAAAAATCAGTCAATTCAGCTCCAGGTCATCTCTGCTGAAGGTCCTCAGGGTAGCATCGGAGGCCTAACCATCTTCAGCTGCTTCATTAATGACCTTCTCTCCATCCAAGTATAAATCAATGATTCGTACCAACAAAAAAAAAACTGAACTCTGGAGAATTAAGTTACAAAGACTAAGACACAAGGGAGACATTAGCCATGGAAACAAATGGGAGACTAGCTGATAAGTGAGTGAAGTGTAACACTGATGCAGATAAGCTAGGGTTCTTCATCTTTGGGAATAACTCAAGAGGTACGTTAAAGTCATACAAACTACAAATTAGGATAAAGAAACAAACCTGAAAAATGCTTCAGACCCGTTTCAGCGGCTGAACACCTCAAGAGTAGGCATCATTAAGTATTTCTTTAGAGTTGGCAATGAAGAACAGACAAGTCCAAAATACAAATGGCCAATGAGGCTACATCAGAATATTGCTCTCTCCATAGAATTAAATGGAAACTTCTGGCAACCTCAGCATCCTGATTCTTAATTGGATTTGACACCATACATGCCCATCTCTTGGGCTGTCACCTTTCAGCTGTGTAATATCACCTGCCTCTAATCTGAAATCTTCATACCATGATCACTTTAGATTCAACTAATAAAATGCTCCCAAATTTCCAAGTAACATTTCTGACTCAAGATCCAGACAAGGACATTTCTAATGAGAAAGAATCCTCCCATCTCTGTATTATGTTCAAAAACATTACAAGTACTGAGTCCATGAGCAACATCTTGGGGGTCACCATTGATCAGAAACTTAATTGGACTAGCTATATTATTACTATGACTCACCACCACTACTCACCCCATATCCCCAGACCCTACTGATCACATACCCAAAAGGTAAAGTCAGGAGTGTGATGGAACCCACCCCAATAGTTTGGATAAATGTATCTCTAATGACATTCAAGTAGTTAGATACCATCCAACATAACTCCTTACCCCACCCCGCCACCATAATGACTTCCTCCATCATTACACGATGACAAAAGTATACATCAAATAGATATATTGAAACAAGTGTCAAAGCTCCTTCAAAAGCACCTTGCAAAGCCGTAACATCACTATCTAGAAGCAGAGTTGCTGCTAGGAAATATCATTTGTCACTAAAAGTTCCCTTCTTCCAAATAACATCATCCTGATGTGGAACTGTATAATCACCACTTTGCTAGGTGAAAATCCTGTAACATCCTACGTAGCAAAACTTTAGGTGTCCCTACACATGTTCATCAGACTTGGACAACAAAAATCAGCTTTGCTAACAATGCTCATACACCAACAATAATTTCTTAAAAAGTTCCTTACTCTCTCAACTTTAACTTGTCTAAAACACTGCTGCAAAATCCTCTTTCACCAACTTATAGTCCACACTAACTTCATGATGCCAAATCCAATACCTCCAACATGAAAATTTCTCTTGCTTGTTTCCATCTTTTCATTCTATCATTCTGTGCAGTCCACCAATACCTTCTAGAGTTTCAGTCTGTTGTGCACCATTCCACTTCACTAAGTGGGCCATACCCCGAGCTCACTGGACCCTCTGCTCTAGAAATTTTCCTAAACCCATCAAGCCTCACTATTTATTACATTTCCTTAAAATCTACCTTAGATGAAAAGTTTTTATTCATTGCCTCTAAAACCTCCCAGGTTTTTGCATTCAACTACCTTGTAAAAGATTTGAATTTTTAAAAAATCTATACTATGTTGCTGCTGAAAGACATCAAACTACACCAAGATAAATAGCACCACACCAGCAAACTAAGTAGATTGGGAAATTTTCTCCAGTGGTTAACACAGGAACCAACTTTCAGGCAGATCAATGATGCAAAATGTGATGTCAAGGACATCTGGATGCCACAATTAAAATCTAAGTTTGCTTTAGTTGGACAAAGGTAACAGAAAAGCCTTCACCATATAAATGTATGTTGTAACATGAAATTTTCCTTTAAATAAAGATACATAAAAGAAAAACAATCCAAGTCAGAAAATAAAGGAGAAGGATAAAACAAAGTAAAAGGCAAGATACAAATAAGAAATCGTTCAAAGCAGAAAGAAAAATAGCACTTGCAACATTGACTTGAACAGAATATCAGAATTTTACTTATGTAATAGAAGAAAATCAAGATTGACAAAATCAATCCAACTCTCCACCAAATAAAGCTTGAAGGATGACAAGAACCATACCAAGAAATTTGTCAACTTCACAATTTATCTTTGTTTGGCTTGCATAATTCAGCACTGAATGCTGCAAATGTATTAAGCAAGAAATTCCTGTATTGTACTAAACATTCCATTGTTCACAAGGGACTCATGAATTGATTCAATACCGTGCTGCTTTATGCTGTTGACAGTCTATCCCAGAACACTCAGTCCCAAACTTTCAAGTGCACTGCAATATACAACTGCATATAAAATAATTAAACTAAATGAGCTAACTGACAAAGAAATTGTCAAATTGCAGGCAAATTTGATCATATCAATGAATTAAACAAGCTTTTATTACTTTTAAAATTAGAGCCATGCATTACAATACAACCACAGAGTATAGCCCACAGCATGCGTGCTGACTCAGCAAAAATTCCCATCATTATCATGTTCAGTTCTATGAAATTGTGCAAAGTTGTCATTATGCAATACTATTTTATATTGAGAAAGTGGCCAATTTAAAACCTTCTTAATCTTTAATATTGTGCATTAGAATACTGGCCATATATTTTAAAACACACAGCTTGTCGATTCACATTTAAGTTTTTCTGGTTAGCCAAGTAAATTGTTTTAACACATTGTTATAACAGTTGAAACAAAATCTCCAATTTCCAGGCAGCATCCAAGGAGCAGGAGAATCGACGTTTCAGGGATAAGCCCTTCTTCAGGAATGAGGAGGGTGTGCCAAGCAGGCTAAGATAAAAGGTGTGGAGGAGGGACTTGGGGGAGGGGCATTGGGAAGGTGATAGGTGGAAGGAGGTTAAGGTGAGGGTGATAGGCCAGAGAGGGGGTGGGGGCGAAGAGATTGGGAAGAAGATTGCAGGTCAAGAACGCGGTGCTGAGTCCGAGGGTTGGGACTGAGCACCCACACCTCCCCTCTCACTTCCCTCCAAGGCCCCAAGGGATCCTTCCATATCCGTCACAAATTCACCGGCACCTCCACACACGCAGTGGCTGAACACTTTAACTCCCCGTCCCACTCCGCCAAGGATATGCAGGTCCTTGGCCTCCTCCATCGCCAGACCATGGCAACACGACGCCTCGAGGCACAGTGCCTCATCTTCCGCCAAGGAACCCTCCAACCACAAGGGATGAATGCAGATTTCTCCAGCTTCATTTCCCCTCCCCCCACCTTATCTCAGTCCCAACCCTCTGACTCAGCACCGCCTTCTTGACCTGCAATCTTCTTCCCAACCTCTCTGCCCCCACTCCCTCTCCAGCCTATCACCCTCACCTTAACCTCCTTCCACCTATCATGTTCCCAACGCCCCTCCCAAGTCCCTCCTCCCTACCTTTTATCTTAGCCTGCTTGGCACACCCTCCTCATTCCTGAAGGGCTTATGCCCGAAACGTCGATTCTCCTGCTCCTTGGATGCTGCCTGACCTGCTGCGCTTTTCCAGCAACACATTTTTCAGCACTATCACATACATTACTATTATTTGCATACAAACCTGAAAAGGGAGTTCAGCAAGTTGGTCAAATTGGAGGGCTTGTTGTTTGATTCTGTTCTCTCAGCAGGAACTAGTAAGCAAACATCACCCAAACCCAGGAGATTTAAAACCATCACCAGTATTGCCCTGGCTGACATTTAAGTGGTACCAGGAAGCAAGCCCAGATACTTCCAGGCCTGTATGTTTCAGTATCACACTAAGACTTAAAGCAATTAATATTCAAAAAAAAGGACAGAAAACGCCATTTAGTATTATTATTCATTAGGAAATAGTGAAATCCATTAAGGGTTGTTGATAGGGCAGTAGTCATCTTTTAGCATAGAGAATGAATTAGTTTCTGCAAAGGGTCAGGATCGATAGGATACTTTCAGTCGGCAGTGTGTGACTATGAGGTTCAAGGGTTAGTACTGGAGGTTTCTTTCTGCTATTTACAATCTATATTAATGACTTGAAGATATCGAGCAATGTAACACCAAGTAAAATTAAAGTTGGGAGGATATCACTAGAGGCTGCCAAGGGGTGGAGACAGGCTATATGAATCACAAAAAAGGTGTCAGTTGGAGCAAGGGGAAATACAATGCTACTTATTTTAGTGGAAAAGGATATTTTAAAATGGTAATAGCCAGTTAAATGTTGATGTTCTGAGAGATTTGAGTGCCAAAAGCTTAAAGTTAGTATGTAGATAAAGCATAAATGAAACATTGGCCTTTATTGCAAGAGTGTTGGAGAACAAGAATCAGTGTTGATTTTGGATTTCCTTACTGAGAGGATACACATCTTGGAGGTGGTACTACTTAGGTTCAGTAGGTTGTTCCTAAGAAAGAGGGAATTTCTATGATGTGGCTTGTAAATGGGCCTACATTTCCTGTGGTTCAGAAGAATGAATGGTGACATCACAAACAGAAAAGACTCCAAAAAGGCATAACTGAGTGGGTATTATCTACTATGGCTGTCAAGTCTAGAAGTCGAAAACAATCTTTAATTACTGCCTCCTTGCCCTGAGACTAAGATATCGAGGAATTGTTTTTCACCGTCGTGAATAAGGTTGAGAACACAACTTAACACTTCTTAGAATTCACCACCACAGAGGGCAATGGATGCTAAGTTGTTGATTGTATATTTAAAGCAGAGACAGACTTTGGGCTTAAGGTAAATCAAGGAATGTGTTAACCTTCCAAGGAACTTTAAAGTTAGATATCAACCATAACTTCATTGAACAGCAGAGCAGTTTCGAACGACTATGACCTGTTCCGGTTTCTCAGAGTTAGAAAATATATCAGCAGTCAGAAGCCTCACGTAAAGCATTAATGTACTCAAGTCTAACTTGCTCCTGCATGCTGCTGCTTTGAATTTGACAGCATTCCCAATAAGCAGTAAACTCATATTACAGAAATGTTGCAGATAATTGTTGTTTAGGTGAAAAATAATTGGGACATTAGGTGACAGATGACTTAACACAAAGCACCTACTTTCAAAAAGAAAAACTAATCCTCATTTACTTGACATTACAATTCTAATACCAAATCAAAATACTGGTTATTTACACATCTGATTTCACAAGAAACTATAGACCAGTTAGTTTAACATCTGCCCTTGGTCAAATTGTTAGAATCAAATATCAAGGAAGCAAAACAGGACAAAAAGACACTACATTGGAGTCAGCACATTTTTAGAGGGGTGAATTGGGTTATGACAAATTTGCTAGAGTTCTTCAACAACATAACAAGCAAAGTGGATAATGGGGATGCAACTGTAGTATATGCCACATAAAAAAATTAACATGCAAGTCAAGATCAAATGGGGTTGCAGTAATTTATTAGCTTGTCTAACCAACAAAGCAGAAAGTTGGGACAAATTGGTTATCTTCTGATTGGCAAGATGCAATTAATTTGGTGCCCAGGGTTTGGGCCTTACAGCCCAAAAGGTATATTAATGGTTTGGATGCATGTTAGAAAGTATCATACCCAAATTTGACGCTAAAATAGGTGGGAAATTACAATTAAAATTACTTTTGCAAATGGATAATTAGATGAATGGGCCAAAAACTTGGCAGTTTGGAGTTTAACATGGATAAGCGAGAGGCTATGCGTTTTGGTCGGAATGACAAATTATCGAAAAGAAGAACAACTTCAGCGTGCTTTGATGCAGATGGATCTCGATACTATGTGCACAGAATCACAGGAAACTCGTATGCAGGTACAACACGTAAAAAAAGCAGGCAAATGGAATTTTGGCATTTATTGCTAAAGGAAGCTATTAAAAGTTGGTAATGTTGCTACAACTGTATAAGGCATTAGTGAGAGCACACCTGGAGAACAGAGTACAGCTTTAATCACATTACTTCAGGGATGTAGTGTATTGGAGGTCATTCGGAGGAGGTTAATGAGATTGGTTCCAGAGATGAGGGATACGGCTTATGAAGAATGATTGAAAAGTTTACATCTATACTCTCTAGAGTTTGGCACATACAAGATGATAACGTACACATAAAAGGATTACTCCTCTTGTAGGGCAATCTAGAGCAAGACGGCATAACTTTAGGATAAGGAGTAGCAGATTTAAAACAGATGAGGAGAAATTACTTCTCTGAAAGGGGTGCGAATCTGTGGAATTCACAAACTGTGGGGTGGATAGGGCATTAAATAAACTTGAGGAGACAGATTTTTAATTAGTACCGGCTGAAGGACTATTGACAGCAGTGGGGAAAGAGAAGTTGAGATTGGTTATGACCATATTAAATGGCAGAGCAGATTCAAGGTGCTGAACGATCTACTCATGCTCCTAGCTCTTGGACTTCTTTCTTAAAACAGTATCAAGACAAGTATTAACAAACATGAGACAACATTCTTATCTGTGCACTATAAGAGCCAATGTGTAAATGAGATAACACTGTGACAATACAAAAATGAACAGGTACTACTGAAGAGCAAACTATAAAATTGTTGTATCCAAGTGTGCAGAACACAAATGTTTGAGTGGAAGAACAAAGTAGATTTGATTTACTTCACCGTTATATATAACCTAAAACTCCACAACTGGGTCTTTTTACATCATGGCTTATCTCAGCAGGTAAATGGACGTTGATGCATTTTTGGTTAAAAGCCCTCATCAATCTCAGTTACTAAAAGCTATACATTACTGCGTGCACTTACTTTGACATCTGAGATACTGAACATCTAACTCAAACCTGCATTAGAAATTAACCAAAGAATAAGAAAATCAAGATATCAAACTATTTGGAAACAAGGCAAATTTTGCATTACAGAATATTTTATTGAAGCAAAACGTTGACCATTTGACACTACAAGTGTCAAGTAAAGTTTAATTTATTTTCAATTGTTATAGATCACTGAAGGATAGGAGCACTTTCAATTATCTTTCTCCGCACAATTTGATGGGTAATCAAAAGAGGTAATGAGAGATGATGGTTGCACTTTGAGATTTTAAATGTTAATGTTTGTTCATTCACGTCATTATATAGTAAATATAGCAGCATCAATTGTGATAGCCCTCCCCCAACAGTCTAATTATACCATGTAGTTGATGCAAGGTTTTATTTATAAACATGTTGGTAGCTGCTTGGCTAAGGCTAGCCCATTTCAGTTTTCTTCTAAACACATCTTCTCCAAGAAACCTTTCACATTCCCTACTTATTTAAAATCATGTGTGTTGTCATTACACAGTGCCAAATCAGATCTCAAGAAATTTTCTTCATATCCCTCTTCTATCAAACGGTCACAGAACAAAATGGTTTTCTTTTCACACAATTTACTGTAAAAAGCTTTTATTAAGAAGGTTTAAGTCAAAAAATAAAACTCTTAATACAATTTCATACCGTCAAGTCAGTTCAGCAAATATATATCAGTACTTTAGCCATGTAAGGTTAAAGGTCCATTATCTTAAAATAAAATATATTTAGTTTTTAAAATTTATTCAAATAAAGTACATTTTCAATCCTATAAATTCCCTACATATACATAGTAAGAGGTAAACAAATGATAAAACTTGAATATTTAGTAATTTGTACTGGTGCTGTCACAATTAAACTCTGGTGTTATAAAACATACAACCACTTGGCTTTTCTCAGCTATGTGTACAAGATATATTCTATGCATTAAAAAATAAAATGCTAGGTAGAAATTTTAAAAACTCATATCTGCAAAGTGCGGCGGACCTTTCCTTTATTTAAATCTAACTGAATACTGTCATAGTAACTTTGACAAGCAGTACACAATCAGCACATGTGGTTACAACTGCTCAACAATATCTAACTTATTCCAAAATTGCCAATGATGACTGGGTTAAAATTAAAGCTAATTTGTAAACATCTCCTCTAGGAAATATAGTCTTCCAGTCGAAATAAAATAAGGTTTGTCTAGGGTATATTGTACAGCGGTTATTCTGTTCTTTGTGTTGCCTGCAGTACTTGCTAGGACATGATGCCGCTAAGAAAATATACGAATGGCCTGTGATGCTGGTTTTTGGCAGACAGGGCACTTGGGCTCGGCTTTCTCACATATGCGGTTGGCACACTCCATACAGAAGTAATTGTGACCACAAGGAACAAGTGCTGCAATCACTTCGCTCTCACGGCAAACTACACAGTCGCGGTTGTTTTTCTGCCTGCTTTCAGAACCACTCGAGTCTGTGGGAGAGCCAGATGTTGCTGAGGTACTCCCTGGGAGTGAAGATGATGAATAGCCTGGACTGTTTGAAAAGGCAGACAGGGTTGTCTGGTTAGGCAGCCATGCTAAATTAGCTAAAGGATCACTTTGCACACGCCTAGCCAGTGGATGATCGAGTGTACTACTATCAGAAATGGTGGGTGATACACGAAGAGTAGAAGAGCCACTAATGCTGTTAGTGCGTCTCTGGACAGTTGAGCTACCATTAAAGGCTTGAATAGGATTGCCATGCTCAAATGGAGACCAGATCATGCTGTGAGGCCCACTTAAGCAATCAATGGCTGGATACTCCAAGCCCACATCACGTTCATCCGAGTTGACAGAGGTAAGTGACTCCCCAAACGTGAAACCACCACTGCCTGTACTGAATGGACTTGTTGGACTGGTATCTGCTAATCTATTGCTGTAATAGGAATCAGTGGAAGTACTTCCCAAAGAACTTAGGCTGTCATTTCGAAAGGTAGCAGCAGATCTGCGGGCTGGGTTGGGGGCTTTGGACCAGAGGCTTCCAGTAGTGCCGATGCCGTCTAAGCTTACATCAGTTCCATTGGAGTGAAAGTCATTGTCTGCGGTTAAGTCGATAAGTACTCCAGTTCTCATTGAAATATGAGCCTCTATTTCCTCTCTGGCCCGATCCACATTTTCTGGCATGCCTGTGACCTCAAAAACTGGTTCTTTGTCACGACTTGGAGTGACTATGTATGTATGAGTTGTTTGCTGAATTCGTTTTATGGTAGCACCTTTAGGTCCTACCACAAGCCCCACCACACGATAAGGCACACGCACCTGGATTGTTGTCTGTCCTGGCAGGTTTGGAGGTCCTGCTACAGCTCCTGCCAGTCCATTTGTTTTGTTGCGAGATGCTCGGATCATCGAGAAATGTTCTGCTGCTGAAAGAATCTCTCTTTTAGCCATGGCTACATCCTCCTTTCTCCCAGTGACAATAAATACAGGCTCTTCACCTCGAACAGGAGTTTTTATGTACGTGTTTGTCTTAGCACGAAGCGCCTTAATTTTGCAACCTTTGAAGAGAAAAAAAAGTCATAAATTTTAGCAAATATCAGATCTTGATCATTATAAACACCCAAGCATATTTTGCTTCCTTTAGGCAGGTTGACAAAAGGTAGAGAAATGAAATACAGATATGAGATTCAAGGCTTTTGTTTTCCTTTGTGACAACCAGGAAACTGAAGAAATAGTTAGAAATATGTACACACGTACATATAAAGCTGCAATTCCATTATATAAACACCAATGCATTTTTGACATGGTTAACTTCTAATTTATGCTGTAATCAGCATGAAGGTAGTGCTCATATTAGAAAAGCTCTTGGGATTAAGTTGCCACAGCATTCTTAAGAATTTAAGAGCAAAGCTTGCAAGTACAATGATTGTGCTCTATAGGTTATACCAAATGCAAATATTAAAAATTGCAAAGATATATCCTATTCTTGGCAAGCCAACATTATTAAAACCATATGGGCAAAGTAGAGCTGCTGGCTTTTGGTTTTGATAAATCAAAACTATGTATGTTTAGGCTAAAACTGGTTAAAAAAGGGAACTTAAATAATCTGCAAAAGAAAGTTCCATGTCATGACAAAACAAGATACTGTGAACTAACGTACAAATAACTGACATCTGAATGCTAAATATAGGATTCAGTATAGATACATATATAATTCATTAACCTCAAATTGGCAAAATTTCTTTCAGATGGAGATAACACTAGCTGCATAGTAATAGGTATAGTAAAAGATGCACTTGTGAAATTGGGGTACAGGCATTGAAACAATGTGCACACTGTTTTACTCCGTGATTAGCCAGCATAGTATTGAGCTGAGGAATACTTGTGTAGTTACTGGCCTCAAGAGAAAATTCTCTTAACACTGGTATTAGGATTTATTACAAAGATATAGGAAAAGCTAATTTCAATCACATTATGCATTGTAGGAGCTAGATATAGTTGTTAAATTTCAAAGGGATTAAAGATTGTGGAGAAAGCAGGAACAGGGAATGGCGTTTGATGATCAGCCATGGTCACACTGAATGGCAGAGCAGACTTTAAGGGCCAAATGGCCTACACCTGCAACTACTTTCTGTTTCTATATCTTTTAGAGTAATGCTGAATATATATAGTAGCATCTTTAGCAACCATGATGTACTTTGTATTTAGTACAGAAAGAGATTGACAATATCAACGTTTGATTAGATTTCTGAACACAATCCTCCAGCCATATACTACGATATACCAAAACATCACACAACGAATATGAGATTTGACAAACATCAAATATGTCCTCGCAAATACTCTACCACTAAGGACACTGTTTGCACTGTGTTGCATTTAAAGGTCAACTAGCAACATTTAGTAATACAAGCAGGTCTCAAGTTGCTTTGCTCAGGTACTCTGATATTGGTGGGGGGGGGGGTTCTAACTTTTACCATGGCGTTATTGCAGTCCCACAACATTGCTTTGCTTTTCATTTTTAACATTCTTTGGCCCAGGTGTAATAAACATCCTCTCAGCAACACAAAATCTTCTTTGCAAACATAATTAGTTTAGAATGCTTTTACACATCACATTCAAGGATAGCATTATGCTGAAGGCAAGGGCCAGAGCCGAGAATGGAACATTTTTCTGCTGTGGCTCCCATCAAAATTAAAGGGCTCTAACTGCATAGTTTTACTTGATTTTTAATTTAAGATGTCACATCAACTACCCCCTACCTGCCAATTTAATTCCAGAATTGGTTTATCCATATTGGTTGCATAATGTTTTGAAGCAGAAAGGTGTAGACTCAAGTTCTGTGTGGACTGCAGTACAATACAGCTCACATTCTAGTTCAGATAAAGATCCAATAAATTATTCATAAAATCACAATGGTTACAAAGGGAGGCCATTTGGCCCATCACATTTGCCCTGTCTCTTTGCCAGAATTTATCTAATTCTATTCTCCTGCCCATTTCTGCAAGCCTCAAAATTCTCTCTCCAAGTAATAATCCAATTGCCTCTACCTCCAACTCAATCTCAGGCAGCACATTTCAGGTTATAACTATTTGCTACATAAAAACGTACTTCCTCCTGTCACTTTGGATTCTTGGGCCACTTGCCGTAAAATAGTTGTAGAGGAAGTTCTCAGCTCTGTGCTGGTTCCTGCACAACAACCAATATAATTTTTTTTGCAGAACTTGAATGCGTACAAAACTATTTGCAAAGTTGTACATTGTACGTAACAAGTTTTGAGACCCTGCTGAAATGCAGATTGGCTATTTAAACTCAAGTTGCTTACCATAAACATTCAAGTAGCTCTTGAATTATTTTTAAAAATTGCTCCCAGGTCACTGTCTACAAGATCTCAGAAGCATTATTGAATTGTATAACACAAAGACCATTCATGGTTTCCCCTCATTACTGTTTTGATCATAATTTTGAACATCAAACTTTAAAATCTTTATTGCTCTAGGTGCAACAATCTGTTTAAATCTTTTTTACCCTGGAACTAGACTTAATACTTTAGATGAATTTAGGTTTTTACTGCAATTCCTCACTCCTCATGGAAGCATTCCTGAGAATCTCCACTTTAAGTGAAGCATGGTTTCCTACAGAAATCAACATTAAAGGCACAGTTAGGTTCTTGCAGACAATTATTCCTCAAAGAAACAACAAATGAGTGGAAATAGGGTTATATATTTTGCAGTACTGTGTACTGCTTGAAGCAACTTTTGAAATGCTAGACAGTTAGGTACTTTATGATCTTTGTTAACATTAAGTTGAAATGGTGTATGTTCCCAAATACTACATTTAAAAACAAAATCTCTAAAATATTTAAATCTAGAACTACGGCGTAACTCTTCAATGCAAATAAACTACAAGTGCATTAAAATTATACTAACTAGATTAAATTTTAATTGACCGGAGGGTTGATATGGATTTGGTGGGCCAAATAGCCTGTTTCAGCACTGTAGGGATTCTGTGATCTAATACCTCACAATGTGAGAAGCTGGTTGGTGCTGATAAAACTACCTGCACCAATACATTCCTCCACTAGGTGGAGCCCAGAACTTCATTGCAAATTCAGACTAGAAGCCGGGACAGAAATGGACATCAGATTTTTCCAGACCAGAAAATGATGGCAGGAATGGAAGCCAGGAGAACAGGTGGAAGGCCATGGAAAAGTGTTAAATGCAGCAGGCCACAGAACAGGAAGTCTGGTAAATAACGTTAAACTGAAAACTAAACATTAAAGTCAAACCAGTCTTTTTGATTTAACAATGAGAAAGCAAAACATTAACCAAGTGAAATTTAACAGGGGCTTGCTGCATAGATTTAAAATATATTTTACTACAAAGAAAATCAAGGTGAAGAAATTCATTCCCAGTTAGATTAGTATAATTCTAACAACTTGCATCCTACCTAAACAGCTCAAACTATCTCAGTTTCACATATCACGGAAGGGAATAACTGCACTTATTCTTAGTTCAATACCACATCCCTGACAATTCACATCCAATTTCTTAATGCATCATCCTAAATCATATTGTTCCTCCTTAACAAATACCTCACACCAAATTAAAATTGCTAATAACAGGGATGCAGGGCAAAACAAGAGCCCATCGATGGCTTATGCTCCATCTGATAGGGTGAACTTCAAACGTATCACAGTTCATTGTGGTCTGTGGAACTTCTGCACTCATTGCATCTTTTCCTGCCCACCCGATTGTGACATTAAAATCTGGAAAATACAAAAAGTGATGCACGCATAACATTATGAACCCAGGTTCTCTGTATATTCCAGTCAATGTTCTGTTTTTTATTTGCCCAGTATCACAATTTGAATCCCCATGTTAGTATAGTGCACATGCAACTCTGTAGGAGTCTATGAAATGAAGATAGGAACAATGTTAGCCAAATAGAATGAGACCATCTCTCAGTGGCTATCGGTGTAACAACGCAAATGGCATATGAGCAAAATTGAATTCTGACAGCATTGTATGTAAATAAAAGTATCAAAACCTTCCCAACTTTGTTAATAGCCTGTTTATTCCCTGAATAAAAAAATCTTTTTTCAAAACCTTAAATACTTACTTTTAAAAATGTTTTGGATTCTGTATTCTTGAATGTGATGGATGAAGCATTGTTTCCAGTATTGTCACCCTAGGTCGGTCAGTTATCTACAGTGCAAAGTTCTCTTTCAGTCTTAGTCCTCTGGACCTGTTCACCACACAACTTCACACCAATTGCTTCAAATTCCCTTTATCTAAGAGGCAACACTACATCTCCAGTTTCTTACTTAGTAGAGTCTCTGAAGAAACTCAAACATATGATTTGTCAATAATGAGTCAGACATATGTCAAATTTCAGGTTTTGATTTCATTACTTATATTTTCAGCATCACTAATCTAATACTTGTATAACTGGAACTTTTTGTTTCACTCAGTGGATCTGCAGTGTTCTTGGGGCATACTCATGCCTCCTAAAGGTGCAGGCTAGTGCAAGGTATGATGACATAACTACAGGTCGCTCTCTTTTACTTCATTTAAATGGGTGTGTATTCAGATGCAAGCCTAACCACTGACTGAGCTATTCCATCACAAACTGTAGGCTAGTGTAAGCTAAAGGTAGATCATGTAAATGCTTCTGCACATTTTCTCAAAATTGCATTTCTAGCAAGAAGCAACAACTTCATGAGCAGCAATCCAGTTGGATTTTTCTGGTCTCTAGTCTTGAAGACAAATTTTAACCATTTTTCTGTCCATTGCCGACTCAGTTGAGATCAATTGAGAGAGATGAGGATGCTGAGTCCTTCTTGCCTTACATAAAGTGCACTGAACTAAAGCAGTACAGAGTTCTATTTAAAGCAATGAAAGCCCCTATTTGGGGCAGCACGGTGGCTCAGTAGTTAGCACTGCTGCCTCACAGCACCAGGGTCCCAGGTTCAATTCCAGCCTAGGGTGACTGTCTGTGTGGAATTTGCACATTCTCCCTGTGTCTGCGTTGGTTTCCTCCCACAGTCCAAAGATGTGCAGGTTAGGTGAATTGCCCATAGTGTTAGATGCATTAGCCAGAGGGAAATGGGTTACTTTTAGGAGGGTCGGTGTGGACCTTTTGGGCCGAAGGGACTGTTTTCACACGGTAGGGAATCTAATCTAATGCCGTTATGATTCTGGTTTAGCTGACTGCACATTGCAAATTTGACCAGTGGCTTATTAAAAGGTTCGGAATTCGGCAAGACTAAAATTTATATAACATTGCAAATATCTGAGACCGGTCATTTGGGCAATGTGAATTCTGGAATAAAGGATATCGAAAACAAAACTGCACATTTAGCATTTGCCCATCACTCCAAAGTTATATTATAAACTGAGGATTCATTTGCTTCATCTCAAAGCATTCAGAGGACCTCCCTAACTTCAGCAGCAAGAGATTTAGTAATCATATGCTCAAGAGTGCAATACCATGGTGCAGTTTTATGCTCTGGACCTAGCCACAAGCAACTGGAGTGGTCCAAACCCCCAACTTTGGGATCAGGCAAAAGACTGTCACTTATAGCTTAAAAGGTGAAATGATGGGATTTCAAATCGCAATGCTGTTCAGGATAGCATGATTACCAGAAACAGAGGGCCTACACAGCTGCAGGGTGACTTACTTCAACACTATTCCCATCAGTATCAAAGCATTATTGAGTCAAACAAAACAGAGTCCTAGAGAAACGCAGGACACCTGGCAATATCTGTTTTCTCTACAGAGTTAATGTTTCAAGACCAGAAGTGTTAACTTTATTTTCTCTCTCCAGATGCTATCAGATCTGCTGCTTTTCTCCAACACTTAGTTTCAGATTTCTCACATCTGCAGTTATTTTTCATTACCAAGTCAATTTTTATTATTCTATAAACAATCATACCATGGAAAATATACATAAAATGTAGGACATTAACACGGTCACTAACCCAAGCTTAACATTACATCTTTAAGTACATACTAAAGTACTACATACTGTGTAGCACTTGCACAATGAATCAGATGGAGCAGGACAGTCTTAAATTCTAGAATCAATTATCTTTTCAATTTCAAGTTAACTTCAAAATATGCTATCCCATAAATATCACTATTGTAACAGAAATACATACAAAGGCTCAAAGAAGGTCCCAAAAAGAGAACATTCCACCTATGGATATACATTAACATAAAACAGAGGTGATTTACAATATAAAATGTCAACAGAACATAGATCTGTCTTAATGCATAAATTTCTGCTTTAAACTATACCAAACAGAATTTTGCCACAAGAATGTACTAAGAATGTCCTACTGTAAATGTATTAGGAATTTGGTATAACTTATGTTGCTTAAAACACATGAACTGTTGGTTTTGAAGTTTTATCTGTTCTTCTGCAAATTTTCTCCAGCTACTTTTTGCTGGTTTCACCTTTTCCATCTTCCTATGCCTATAAATATGGCCATCAACCCAAACACAAGTTATCGCTGCACTCTATACCAATGATCTCAAATGTACTTGTCAACAAATTAACATGACTTTATGGAGTATAACTGCAAAATTGTAATATAAAACCTCACTGCCACTCCCAACTAAGTTGATTTACTACAGTAGCTCCCCCCCCCCCCCCCCCAAAGACCCGAAATAACTCCACATTTTTAGATCAGAAATTTGTGAACTTATTCTTTTCCCAAGATCTGGACCACTGAGTGTTGTTGCTACACCTTGTAAACTAACCAGCTTTCTCTCCACCCAATCAATCCCTCTCTCTATAGTTTCAGTACACTGTCTTCATTCTCAACATGGTCATTCTTTGCAAGGCTGACCAATTGCACCCCTAACTATCACCCATCTAAACTGCCAACCACAAAACCTCATCTTCAGTCAGCAACAAATTCAATGGCAGAACATCTGACTGAGTTAGGTGGTTATGGGTTCCCACTGAATCCCCACTCCAGAAACTTGAGCAACAGAATCCAGGTACATACTACAATATACCATGTAGGGTGCCGAATGATTAGATGTCAAACTGAGGCCCTGACTGTCTCTCAGGGTAAAATCTACTCCAAAATAAAAGGAATGAGGTCCTAAAGGCAGAATAGAGAGACTAAGGTTGCAAGTTAAAAAGCAGGACCCCGAAAGGTGGTGATCTCAGGACATGCTAGTCAGAGCAGAAATAGCAGGATATATCAGACAAAGACGTGGCTGAGGAGATGATGCAAAGGGAAGGGTTTCAGATTCCTGGGGCACTGGTTCTAGGGGAGGTGTGACCGCTACAAACTGGGCAGGTTACATCAGGGGAGGATTAGGACTGGTATCATCAGGGGAGTAGTTCCTAGAGTGGTGGGGAGGCTTCGAACTAAAATATGAGGGAAATGGAAACCAATGCCAGGAATTAAAAACAAAAACGGACAGACAGAAAGGGGAATTAGAAAAATGAGAGAGAAATCAAAGGTCCAGGATCAAACAGGGCCACAGTGCAAAAACAAAGGACAAATATTGTGATAAAGACAAACGTTAACACTTTGTATCTTAACACATTTACAGTAAAAATGAATTATTCATAAATAGATGAAAATAGGCATGAATTATTTGGGATTACAGCGACATGGCTGTAGGGTGACCAGGGATGGGAATGGAATACCCAAATGTATTCAGATCTTAAGAAGAA
Organism: Chiloscyllium punctatum; assembly: GCF_047496795.1. Classification (NCBI taxonomy): domain Eukaryota; kingdom Metazoa; phylum Chordata; class Chondrichthyes; order Orectolobiformes; family Hemiscylliidae; genus Chiloscyllium; species Chiloscyllium punctatum. The sequence continues at coordinate 66,479,014 of NC_092762.1, forward strand.
CTGACAAAAAGGAAAGGGAGGGAGACTTACATTGTTGGTTAAAAAGGAAAGTATACAATAGTGAGGAAGGATATTAGTTCCAATAATATGAAATTAGTATGGGTAGAGGTGCAAATAAACATGAGTGGGGGTCACATATAGACCCCAAACTGTACAGGTGATGTTGGAAGTGACATTAAACAGGAAATTAGGGATGGAGAAAGTGAGGACTGCAGATCAGAGTCAATACGTATGGTGCTGGAAAAGCACAGCAAGTCAGGCAGCACCCGAGGAGGAGAGTTGGTGTTTCGCGCTTAAGCTCTACATCATTCCTGATTAAGAGCTTAAGCATGAAACGCCGATTCTTATGCTCCTCAGTTGCTGCCTGACCCACTGCGCTTTTCCAGCGCATTTTGACGGAGGAAATTAGACTTGCTTGCAATAAAGGAACATCTGTAATTCTGGATCAAATAAGTAACAACACAATACAGGAGGAATCCCTAGAGTGTTCCTTACAATAAGGAAACAAGAAAATTTATAATGGGGAACACAGATGGCTGACTAATTGAATACATACTTTGACTTCACAATGAGAGAACACAAATAACAGACAGAAATGTTGGGAAACATGGTTTAGTGAGAGGGAGAAACCTGAAGCAAATCAACATTAGTAGGAAACAGTGTTGGTGGAAGTGATGGAATTGAAGGCTGATAAACTAGAGACTCTGCTAACTTACATCCCAAATTACTTGGTGATCCTAGAAATAGTGGATACTATGGTGGTCATCTTTCAAGATTCTACATACTCTGGAATAGTTCTTACAGATTAAGAGGGTAGCTAATGTAATTAAACATGGGAGGCAAAGAGAACACTGGAAATTATAAACCAGTTAGCCTGATGTTGATATCAGGAAAATGGACTGGTGCCCATTATAAAAGATTTAATAGTACAGCACTTGGAAAACAATGGATTGGACAGAGTCAGCATGGATTCACAAAAGGGAGATAATGTTTAACCAATCTATTAGAATTCTTCAAGAATGTGACTCAGTTGATGAGGGGAGCCAGTGGATGTGGTTTATTTGGACTCAAAACTTTCAACAAAGCCACACATAAAAGATTAGTGTGTAAAATTAAAGCACATGGGATTGGGTGCAGTATATTAAGATTGATAGAAAACTGGTTTGTAGAAAGTCTTTTTCTAAATGGCAGGCAATGACCAATGGGGTACTAGCAGGAATCAGTGCTAGGACCTCACCTATTCACAATGTATAATGATCAGAATTAAGGAATGAAGCGTAATATCACCAAATTTGCAGGTGACACTAAGCTGGGTGGAAGGGTGAACTATGAAGAGGATCCAGAGATTCAGGAATGATGAAGAGCTTATGCACGAAATGTCGACTCTCCTGCTCCTCGGATGCTGCCTGACTGGCTGCGCTTTTCCAGCACCACGTTTTGATTCTCATCTGCAGTGTGATTTGGACAAGCTGAGAGTGGGCAAATGCATACTAAATGCAGTAAAACATTGATAAATAAGCAGTTATCCACTATGGTGGCAAAACAGAAAGATAAATTATATGAACAATTATAAATTGAGAGGGGGAATGTACAACAAATCCCAAGTGTCTCTGTACACCAAAGGTCAGCACGCAGGTGGTCAAGGCGGCAATTGGTACGTTGGCCTTCATAGCAGGAGGCCGAGAGTATAGGAGAAGGGATATCTTGGTGCAAACATACAGGACCTTGGTGAGACCAAACCTCGAACAGTGTGCAGTTTTAGTCTCCTCATCAGAGGAAGGGTGTTGTCAGAGGGAGTGCAGCAAAGTTTACCAGACTGATTCCTGCAATGGCAAGACTGATGTATGAGTAGTTGAATTGGTTAGAATTATATTCACGAGTTCAGAAGAAATGAGGGCAAATCTCAGAAATCTCAAATTTTAAACAGGACCAGATAGGGTTGATGTAGGAATGATGCTCTCTGCATCCATTACCTCATCTTTTCATTCCTTATTTTCCAAGTTCTAGCCTACACATCTTGGTCTTACAGTATTATCACCATTCCTTGTTTGAGACACTACAATGGACTTGTGCCATGCCAAAATCACATGGTTAACATGTTATATGAAAGTAATCTTTGTACTTGTCCAATTTTCTGCCAACACCTGAGCCAATAACCATTTCAGCTGGTCTCCTCTGCAGTTCTTCTCAACACAACTTTTTTCCTAATTCTGCTATAACCTTTGCCATGCAAAGATTAAACTGTCAGCAACATTTAAGCCATGTTCTAATCTATCACAAGAATTCAACTTTGGACTGGTCTTCTTAATTACATGATACTCCAAGATATATCAAGGGGCCAATTTACACATGCATGACGACAACTCCCAACTCTATGTATATCTAAATACTATATAAGCACAGATGTTATTATTGCCTTCCAAACCAAATTAATTCTCCTTGGCTTACACCAGCCCATATCTGCTTCTAACTTTGAATCCACCAACTTCAGCTGCCAGACCAAATCACTGGTAGTTCGCTTAAACCCCAAGTTCCAATTTTATTGTAACCAATCCTTATACTTCATCACAGTAACATAATCCATCTGCCCCTGCTGATTCAAAACATCTTACTTAATGCACCGTGATTCTTGTTGCAGTATCTTCGAGACATTCTAGATATTCACCCTCAACACTCCATAAATTACAGTCAACATCTTATCCTAATGTGAAAATCTAACAGGCCTCATGTTGTCCCCACTCCGTGAACTCTTGGTAACCTAAATCTCATATTCTGAACCACCATGTCTCACTCCCCTTCAGGTCAACCTTACCCCTAGCTTATGCTCGTGATCACCCTTCAGCAATACAAACAATGGATTAATTCTGCAGCCATGCCCTTTCCTACTTTGCCAGTAGTTGTCTAACACTCCACAGTGCTTTCTTGTTCTTGCTGCGTAGTGTCCCGGGCAGTTTCCAACTGCATTCCTTTCTTTCACTAGCCTTCAACCTTCCCTTCCACAACCCAATCCTCTCCCTATTTTCAAAAACGATTTTGCTCATTGATTCAAAGTGATTGTGGTGTGGTCTTGTGCATAGACTAGTTTTCATGTTTGCACTCACCACTCATTCTTCATCCCTGAAGTCAGAGCTGATGATTCAGTGGGGCTTGGAAGGCTGTAGGGAACTTAGAACAGGACGCACTGAGGATTCCTGAGGTGGTGTACAACAGCAACCTTTGCATGTAGTTTCCCTTCCCCACATGCAAAACACATTTAGGACCATTCACTACACGACTAGAAAGAAAATGATAGCTGTTCAATGCACGCTTTAAATATGTGTTCATTAGTAGTAAGAAAGTATATTCTCTCTTTTAGAAATAACATTTTGTGGCAACAAAATTCATCCCATCAATCTCACCTCTGCTTTCAAAGGGGAGCTGCAAGGGAGTTGCAGCCTGGGCAACCTCTCTCTCAATGTGGTCATTCTTTTAAAATTAATATATAATTCAGTAAAAATACTTTTACATTTTTGAGCAATTTCAGCTCCTGGTGAGGTTTAGCTACTTTCAGGTGCAAAAACAACAAGTGACCTTCACATACTTCAGTCAACTGCAAAGTACAGAAGATTAGAAGAATACCAGAATAATAGTGCACACAGTTTCTGCTAAATGAATAGATTAAACGGAAACAAATTTTACTGGCAAAGTGCTTAAAAGGACAACGACATTAACACAACAGACACTATGCAATCATGTTATTTCCAGACATTTTACATTCTACATTACACATAAATCATTGCAGGGCAATCTAGTCTGCATTCAATACTTTCGCAACAATTACAGACTTGATCCCCCTCATTTCATCCTTCACATTACAAAGGTTCTGTGACTGTGCAGACCTTTATGGAGGTTAAATTCCTATGATTCTTACAATTACTACAGAATTCAGACAAAACAAAGATTTGGATTTTCTTCACAATACTTAATATGTTTTCTGTTTTGCAATACTGCTTGAATAGTCAGTATTTGCAGATACACCAAGTCTTATTACAATACGATAAATGTACCGTTACTGAAAACATCACCTAGCAAATGAAGTTCAGTGTTCCATAATAGGAAGTATCTAAAATTGAATATGAAAGCCTACATTTCCTAACCACAAAACTAACTAACAGGTTAATTTGAACCTCTTGGATTCTGCACAATGTCACTATTTTTACTTCTAAAATTTTAATCTACTACTTCATAATTCAACAGGATGGATCATTTCAAAGAAGTAAAATATTCAAACTACTCCACTTGTATCATCAATTTTGCACTTTCTATACTTAGGATTTCCATGTACTAATAGTTTTCCTCTTCATATAAATACAGGTAACAGAATGTCAGATAAGCTTGCAAGTTTAATAAATACTCTGAACTATATTTCAGCTGCCAGCTGAGTGCCTCAAGTTTTTTTTTTAAGATCTCCACTAGTTTTTTGTAGCTTTCCATGGTAACACAGGATAAGATGGAAGGACAGAAGGAAGGAATTCAACTCATTGAGTCTGCTCCGCGACTCAGTAAGTTCATGGTTAATATGATAGTCCTTAACTCCACATATTGCCTTTTCCCCATAAACCTTGATTGTCTTACTGATTAGAACTTTATCACAGCTTTGAATATACTTAACAACTCAGCCAAGACAGCCCGCTGCAGTAAAAAATTCCAGTTTCACTGCCCTCAAGACAAAAAATTCCTTATCTGCCTTAAAAGGGATACCCCTCTGGTCTTAGATCCCTTTACTGCATCTACACTGTCAAGATTCCCCAAGAATCCTCTATGTTTCAATATCGTCACCTCTCATTCTTCTAAACTCAAATGAGTACATGCAAAACCAACTCAAGAACTCAAACAGTCTTGCCATTTCCAGGATCAGCTTAGTGAACCTTCTCTGAACTGCCAGCAATGTCAATATATTTTTCTTTATGATTTGGAGATGCCGGTGTTGGACTAGGGCATACAAAGTTAAAAATCACAACATCAGGTTATAGTCCAACAGGTTTAATTGGAAGCACACTAGCTTTCGGAGCGACGCTCCTTCATCAGGTGGTAGTGGAGGGCTCAATTCTGTGCGTTAGGATTGAGCCCTCCACTACCACCTGATGAAGGAGCGTAGCTCCGAAAGCTAGTGTGCTTCCAATTAAACCTGTTGGACTATAACCTGGTGTTGTGATTTTTAACATTTTTCCTTCGACAAGGTGACCAAAATATTCACACTATCCAACTGTGCTCTGACTACAGCCTTATACAATCTTAATATCGAGTCAGAATCATACAGCACGAAGATAGGCCCTTTGCCCCAAACTGGTCCATGTCAATCATAATGTCCACTAATGCTAACCCCATTTCCCTGCACTTGGCCCACATCCTTCTAAATCTTTCCCATCCATGTGACCAAATGCCTTTTAAATATTGTTAGTGCACCTACCTCAACCATTTCCACTGGCAGCTCATTCTATATGCATACCACTCAAAAAAAAGGTGGCCCTCAGGTTCCCTTTTATTCTTTCCCCACTAACCTTAAACAGATGCCCCATAGTCCTTAATTCTCCAAACTTGAGAAAAAGACTGAAGATTGAACTTTTGAGATGGCGGACGAGAACTTCTAAATCCCACTGCACTGTAGTTTTCTGCAGTCTAGCGCCATTTAAATGACATTCAGCTCACGTTCTTCCTACCAATGTGCATAACTCATTTTTGCACATTTATATTCCATCTGCCAAGTTTTTTGCTCATTTGCTTAAAATGACTATATGCCTCTTTGTATTCATGAATTTGGAGATGCCGGTGTTGGACTGGGGTGTACAATGTTAAAAATCACAACACCAGGTTATAGTACAACAGGTTTAATTGGAAGCACTAGCTTTCGGAGCGCCGCTCCTTCATCAGGTGGTTGCATGTCCTCTTCGTATTGTGTGCGTAATCCTCACCCCTTGCCTTCTACCCATGCACGTCATTTGCAAGCTTGGCTATAATACATTCACTTCCTTATCCAAATTATTAATATATATTGTAAACAACTGCGGCCCAACACTGATCCCTGTGCACTAGTTACAAGGTTACCATTCTGAAAAAGCACCCCCTTGTCCCACTTTAGTTAGCCAATCCTCTATTTATGCTAATGCATTCCCAGTTACATAGGTTCTTAAGAAACCTTGCCTGAACATCCATTTACCAACTCAAAGAAGCTCCAAAAATGAAAATCATATCATGCTTCATCTCAACTATGAGATACTGTGATCAGACTTCAAGAATGTCTTAAAATTAAATCCCAAAATAACCAACTTTAATTAGCAAGAAAAATGTTCATGCAGAATTCAAGGTACATTTAACCTGCAGCAATATTTCTGAATTTATTGAATTGATTAATGATTAAGGTGCACTAATTGGCATGCAAGTTTTATTACAACTTATCAAGACATTTATTTTACTTATTGCTTTGACTTAACTATATTTCAAATATATTGCATTTTTTTGTTTTAAAATTTGTGTATTTGGGCATACAAATTTAAGAATATAATTGTTGAACTGAAGACATCAAGTTTAAATATTCCACATCAGGTTTCAAGAACATCCAACTGGATGGATGCTGCATGAAATGTTCATTTCACTCTTGCCAAAAAACCTCAAATTCATCCATGACAACATACCTAATTCCTTCTGACACAGTAACAGAAGAGCCCATTTGATCAACCATCTTTACGTCAACATAATAAAGTCGATAGATAATTTGGTGCTGTATTCCATGCCACTATCAGTATGAAATTAGCTCAAATTAATTCCCAGGGCAGGACTGACTGGTACGAGGAGTCATAGTTTGAAGATATTAGGAGGAAGGTATAAAGGAGACATCAGAGATATGTCCTTTACGCAGAGAGTTGTGAATGCATTGCTGGCTGTGGTGGTGGAAGCAGAGTCATTGGGGACATTTAAGCGACTGCTGGACATGCACATGGATAGCAGTGAGTTGAGGGGTGCATGGGTTAAGTTACTATATTTTACATTAGGATTAAACCTCAGCTCAACCTAAGGGCCTGTTCAGTGCTGTACTTTTCTATGTTCTATAGTTTCTACAGAAAAACTGGAAAAAACTTGCTATCATGACATACAGGTTTATGAGACCTTTCACCCTTCCAGAATTTTGGTGTGAATGAAAAAAAATACTTTTGAGATGTATATTTATGATATTCAATGTTCCACATTTATTGAAACATCATCAACCTTCGTTTTCATTTTAGAAATTACAATTGAAATCTCTTTTCTCACTGAAGTATGCGCATTATTCAATTAAGAACTTTGACCTATACTGAGTTATACAATGCATCACTTTACTGGTGTCTAAAATAGAAGTCTTTATGGAGGCAAAAAAAAACTAGTTACAGAATAAAAAATATTACCTGATAAAAGTAGTTTAGGTTTTGAACAAAAGCAAGATGAAAGTCAGATGTTCAGCACGGAAACAGACCCTTTGCCAACTTATCCACGCTGACCAGATATGCTAAATTAATCTAGACCCATTTATCAGCCTTTAGCCCATACCCCTTGAAACCCTTCCTATTCATATACCCATCCAGATGCCTTTTAAATGTTGTAATTGTACCAGCCTCCACCACTTCCTCTGGCAGCTCATTCCATACACGTAACACCCTCTGCATGAAAACGTCGCCACTTAGATCCCTTTTAAATCTTTTCCCTCTCACCTTAAACCTATACTCTCTAGTTTTGGCTACGTCCACTCCGGTGCAAAGACCATGTCTATTTTCCCTATTTGTGCCCCTCATGATTTTACAAACCTCTAAGGTCACCCCTCAGCCTCCGAAGCTCCACTTCCAGCCTTTTCAGCCTCTGCCTATAGCTCAAACCCTCCAACCCTGGCAACATCCTTGTGATCTTTTCTGAACCCGTTCAAGTTTTACAACATCCTTTCCATAACAGGGAGACCAGAATTGAACACTGTATTCCAAAAGTGGCCTAACTAATGTCCTGTACAGCCACAACATGATCTCCTAACTCCTCTAACCAATGTACTGACAAATAAAGGCTTGCACGTAAAATGCCTTCATTATCCTTCTGTGAATACTTTCACGAAACTATGAACCTGCACTCCAAGGTCTTTTTGTTCAGCAACACTCCCCAGGACCTTATCATTACATGTTTAAGTCATGCCCTGATTTCCAAAATGCAGAGATGTTGAAAAATAGATGCATAGAAAATCAGAGTGCTTGGAGAAACATGGAGCACTAGGAGAGGCTCAGCTACATGATAGTGGAGTAGATCTGAAATGGGAACAGAGGAGGAAGAAATAATACAATTTAGAACAAAATAAAAATGAAAGATGTCAGTGGAAGGGATGAGACCACAATGTGATTAAAGGCAAAAATTGTGAGGGTGATAAACATATAATAGGAAACTGAAGCAGCTAAAGAACAGGGGCTACGGTGTAACAGGAGAAGCGCATTTTGGTCAGGATGTAATATGTAAATTTTGGAATTCAGTAATTCATGTTCAACTAACTGAGTACAGGGCTGACCAAAGACATGAATAAACCTTTCAGCAGCAAAATAAAAAACAGATGGAAAAATATATAGTACAGCATGACAAAGCCAGTTAAGGAATATAGGATTTATTTTTAAAGTCATAACTTGAAAACTAAATGCTTGCTTTTGAAAAAATGTACAGATTCCCATCCCATACATTTACAAAGTAATTATCCAAGATCAGGTTTAAGCACATAATTCCGCTTCCACACAAACAGGTTAAACTTCCCAAAAAGGAAGCTCTTCCAATAATTCTATTTGACTAAAATTAACTATAGTGAAATATGCAAGTACTTTAATTATAATTGTTACAAACAGAAAACTGTGATGACAACAAAATGTGTTGCTGCTATGGATTCCAATATAAAATGTCAGCTCACTAAAACAGGGAAGACTATTGAAATATGTACTGAGCGCACAAACAAAATACTGGATGTAGAATACAAGTATTAGAAGCCTCAATGTGATTAATATCCAATTTCAGAACTGAAATACTGACTGCATTAGTTGAGTTGTTTGTCTTCACTACAGTGATCTTTGCATCCTATTTGAGCGAGACTACCAAAGCAGCATGCTAATTTATGCTGTTTCCAGGACCTGGGTTGAAACTCCCTAAATGTTAGCGGGTGAACAGTCAAATTGCAATGACTGCATTAAATCTAGGGTTTCCACAGTAAATGAATGTTATTCCAGCTGATGGCCCCATCAAGCCGTCTATAGCTTTTTAAAAATTCAGCCAGACTAAATTTGATTTGGCAGAATGAATAAAGTTCAAGGAACTATTAACGCAGCAGTAGTTGTGACAGAGAAAATGTTGTATCTTGCTGCAAATTCAGTACGTTTAGAGATAAAGTTAGGCAGTTTCAACAAAAATGTCAAAATTAATTTCTCAAAACTTGTTCACTTCACTGATTAATTTCTCGCAGAAATATTATGCAAGTTGTGACCAATCGTATTCAAGCTGTTCTTTCACATAGTGGTTAAATCCTCTGATCTTTGTAACAGACAGAATTTTTTCTCCAAAGTTGAAAATCAATAACAGTATCAACATCAGTTTAAACTGAGTAGAATTAAAAACAAATCTTGCTTTTTTCATTGCTACTCCTTGGCCAAGACCACAGCATGCACTCTAGAACTGCTTATCATCAACACTACAATGGCAAACATGGTTGACTCAATGGACATGTGTCCTTCCTTTTACCTTTTTGGCTTCTTTCCCACTCCTTCAACTGATTAAATCAATAATTTTATTTCATTTATATCCCAAGGTTACTAAAGTAGTATTCATCATCCATTATTACATTAAATTCATTAGGGTGAGAGATAAAACAAAGCAAACAGAGTAAAGTTCAAATCAGTGATCAAAATCATTCACTCAACAGAGCAGGAGATAATACTTGTTACAGCTAGTATCATAAGCTAGCTGCTGCTAATTTTAAAAACCGGGTTTTAAGGGAGTTAACTATTTTATTCTTTGTGCGAAAACAAAGAAAACATGGTTAATAACTCAGTATTGAACTGTATAGGTGGTCACAGGTGAGATTGCCAGTACCATAAGAAACAGGTACAGTAGGCAGTTGTTGAGCACCTCGAGCCTGGTCTGCCATCAATAGAATCAGTTCATCTGAAGGGGTGCATGCTAGTTATCCCAAGAGTAATGCCTGATTTAAAGGCAGGGGTCGGGGATTGGTTTGCATGGAGGGGCCAAGTAAAGAACAAGCCTGTTCAGTTAAGTTTTCAAGGTTCTCTCAGTTGTACATCAACTGCAGCTAAACTCATATTAATCTTCTGGTATCACTGTTCTGAAATTGCCAACACAACCCCATGCAACTTTGCCCCTCCTTTATTGGGAAGCAATGGCACATTGAATGGAAAGATCAGTTGCTTAATATATATTGATTTTTACAGATTTCCTACAGGGTGGAAACAGGCCATGTAATAACCACAAAAATATGAAAATAAGGCCTAAAAATTAAAAGTATTGAGATATTATAGGAAACCACAGGAACAGAGAGGAACATGTTAAGAAAGAAAAACACTGACAAAATGGCCATAGCAATCAGCTGACCACACAGTTTAGCCAAGCTTCACACAGCCAAAGTGGAATAAACAAAACCATTTGAACTGAAATTAACACTATCAAAGCACACTTAAACTAGCTCACCCAGTTAAAGGTCCACATTGCCCAACATGGTCTTACACCTGTATGATAAGTTTCACATTTGAGGTGAAATACATCAACAATAATCAAGCTTGGAAACAAACTCCTATGTAAATACACAAACCAATTTTTATTTCAAGCCAGTTTGTAGCTCAAGGAACTGTTTTTGGCACAGAGGCATTGCAGACTTGTGACCACAGAACTTGAGAAAACACTTTGCCTCTTAAAGGGCACCCAGTGACAATGCAAATTGGAGAGAAACACCTAGGCACTGAGAACAAAGAGATTGACAATATTCATGATTGCTAACTGAAAACAATGTTGGACACCGAACAGACTCAAGGACGCTGCAAGGTCTTTAAATGTATATAACTTCCTTTTGTGATAGATACCATCCCTCTAGCTTTGCACCTGTGTTTATGCATCTTTGATGTAACTTTCTTCTCCCCCACCCCCCCATAAAATTAGGTAAAAAACAATGACTGCAGATGCTGGAAACCAGATTTTGGATTAGTGGTGCTGGAAGAGCACAGCAGTTCAGGCAGCATCTGAGGCAAAAGCCCTTCATCAGGAATAAAGGCAGAGAGCCTGAAGCATGGAGAGATAAGCTAGAGGAGGGTGGGGGTGGGGAGAAAGTAGCATGGAGTACAATAGGTGAGTGGGGTGGGGATGAAGGTGATAGGTCAGGGAGGAGGGTGGAGTGGATAGGTGGAAAAGAAGATAGGCAGGTAGGACAAGTCATGGGGACAGTGCTGAGCTGGAAATTTGGAACTAGGGTGATGTGGGGGAAGAGGAAATGAGGAAATTGTTGAAGTCCACATTGATGCCCTGGGTTTGAAGTGTTCCAAGGCGGAAGAGGAGGCGTTCTTCCTCCAGGCGTCTGCTGGTGAGGGAGCGGCGGTGAAGGAGGCCCAGGACCTCCGTGTCCTCGGCAGAGTGGAAGGGGGAGTTGAAATGTTGGGCCACGGGGCGGTGTGGTTGATTGGTGCGGGTGTCCCGGAGATGTTCCCTCGAGTCCTCGAGTGCTCTGCTAGGAGGCGTCCAGTGTCCCCAATGTAGAGGAGACCGCATCGGGAGCAAAGGATACAATAAACGATATTAGTGGATGTGCAGGTAAAACTTTGATGGATGTGGAAGGTTCCTTTAGGGCATTGGATGGAGATGAGGGAGGAGGTGGTGTGGGGCGCAGGTTTTGCAGTTCCTGTGGTGGCAGGGGAAGGTGCCAGGATGGGAGGGTGGGTTGTAGGGCGGGTCGTGGACCTGACCAGGTAGTCACAGAGGGATCAGTCTTTGCAGAAGGCAGAATCGGGTGGAGGGGGAAAATATGTCCCTGGTGGCGGGGTCTTTTTGGAGGTGGCAGAAATGTCAGCGGATGATTTGGTTTATAAAAATAATAAAACTCCCCTTTCATTCAAAGAACCCATGCAACTGGATCCTTAATCACAGTTATAGAGTCACAAAGCATGGAAACAGACCCTCTGTTCCAACTCGTCCATGGCGACGAGACATCCCAATCTGATCTAGTCCCATTTGCTAGCATTTGGCCCATAATCCTCTAAACCCTTCATATTCATAAAAGGCATCTGGATGGGTATAAATGTTGTAATTACACAGTTGACTTTAGATATTTACATTTGTATGTCTGGCACTGTGATATCATTGTGGCCAACCATGAAAGTTGAAAAAAAATGTAACTGATTCAACCCTCTTCATATTATAACAAAGTAAAGTCACAACAGAATAACATACATTTGAACAGTTCAATTTTGAAAAAAAAGTGTTTCATTAGCACAGATTGAAATACTAACTAAACAAATGTACATTTCTGAGGGAAAATACTGAACAAGGCCCAGCTAGTTCCCTCAAGAGATTGCCAAAATCAGAAAATCATGACTCACTTGGTCAGGGTTGTATGATCTAAGTAGAGGTTATTCATCATCTCAACCCCCATATTTAATCAATGGTAGACTAAAATTTAAAATAATGTAGTTCTCTTGGAACAAAAACAAATAACTTTAAGCAAGTTATTGATAAAAGCGAAGTGGCATAATTGGTTCAAACACAATTTAATTCAATTTCTGGATATCACAACATATTGATACACTATTCATACAAAAATTTTAATTTCAGTTAACACTTAAGTGTGAAAACTTTCAATGCATTATTTGTCAAGTCTACCCAAAAACTGAGCCTATACAATAATTACCTCGGGTCCCCTCCCTTGATTATCACTTCATGACCATAGCAGTGAGAGCACAAGCTTGGATGTGATAAGTCTCTACTTGCGGTACATTTCAGAGAACACCTCTGAGACACCCGGACCAACCAACCCAACCACCCCGTAAGCTCAACACTTCAACTCCCCCTCCCACTCCACCAAGGACATGCAGGTCCTTGGACTCCTCCATCGCCAGACCATAGCAACACGACGGTTGGAGGAAGAGCGCCTCATCTTCCGCCTAGGAACCCTCCAACCACAAGGGATGAACTCAGATTTCTCCAGTTTCCTCATTTCCCCTCCCCCCACCTTGTCGCAGTCAAATCCCTCGAACTCAGCACCTCCTTCCTAACCTGCAGCAATCTTCTTCCTGACCTCTCTGCCCCCACCCCACTCCGGCCCATCACCCTCACCTTGACCTCCTTCCACCTATAGCATTTCCAACGCCCCTCCCCCAAGTCCCTCCTCCCTACCTTTTATCTTAGCCTGCTGGACACACTTTCCTCATTCCTGAAGAAGGGCTTATGCCTGAAACGTCGATTCTCCTGTTCCTTGGATGCTGCCTGACCTGCTGCGCTTTTCCAGCAACACATTTTCAGCTGTGATAAGTCTCTAGTCAAACAGCCCAGAGAGCTCTCAAATGTTTAAACTCAATAATGTAAAATGGCTGGTTACTTGTATCAAGAATCCAATGGCTGTCAGATTCCAACACAAGCTTAATAGGTTCAAAATGAAGGATCTGAGAGAGGAAAGCACATGGGTAGTGTCGATAAAATTGAAACTCACAAGGAAGTGACTGTTTACTCAGCATTCCAAATCAGATATACTGACTTGAAATTTCCAAGAGTGTTTAGTTTCTAACTAGGATGTTGTGCTAGTGGTCTTTGCAGGGTCATTCTACCCAGTCAAAAATGTCAGTGTCACCCCTTAGCAGAATTGCAGTGTTTAAACTTAAATATTTTCAAGATAGCATTCAAGATTCTGCAAAGACGCAATAAGAACCTATGACTAAAGTGTTTAATTGAAGTGAGCATTTAATCGTTAAAAAGCCTAAAGTGCCTGAAGTCAATGTTGCTAAATTGATAAATTTTGCAAATTAATCTAATTAAATTATGACAATTTTTGCATTTCTGGAAACAAAGGCAAAAATGTAAAACACTTAAATCAATCCCAGACTCCCAGCCCTACAGCCTATGATGTCAGCATATAAATCAGAGCATGGTTTGATTCCTGAACAAAGAAAACAATGAACCTGGGAAAAAATTGCCTCTTTTTACTAAAAAAGAATGATCATCACCTTTAATTCCAATGCAAGAACTTACACTTTCTGATTATAACAGTACCAGAATAAAATATTTGTGTCTAATAGGAATTTTCAGTCCAATCTTACACAATAGCCACACAGGATTCGGAATTTTTATCTACCAAGCCTGTGTATGCGCTCAGGGATGCATATCGAGAGAAAGAAAAATAATGGATCCATCCCATTTCCAAATGAACAATTTTCACCAACAAGAGTGCTTTAGTAATATCCTGTCAGACTACAAACACGTCGAATTTGTTGACTTATATCGGATTGGGATTTCGCTATTGAACGGTCCAATGCCTCGACTGCGCTGAAGTATTTCATCCATGAAAGTCCTGCACTAAAGAAGCGATTTCTGCTCCCTTCACGCCACCCTACACAAAGAAACTACATTCAATCTAAATCTGCATCTTTATCTTCCAACGATGTGAAAACAAACCCATAACCCATTAGTCCCTGGTGTAAAACGGTCAATCGAACCAAAATCGTGAAAGAGCTATCATGAAAGCATCTTTTGTAGCAAACACAAAGACAATGCGAACCCATCCCCAATGCACATAGTTGTACCTACACTCACTAAATTTAACGCATTCGAGAACGCTTTGTCTTCCCTTTCAGGATTTTCCTTTCGCGCTGTAGCTTGTTTTATCCGATTTTCTGCTTTTAAAAAAGTGCATGTTTAAAAGTATTTACTTTGCAATGCACAATGCCGTGCTTACTGCTGCTGGAAACTATATTTGCACCCTCGGGAGTTGGCAAAACTTTTTTAAGACAAAAAAAAAAGAAATGTGAGTTTTTGTTTTGTGTCGCTTCCTCGTCGAGCGTCTCTTTACCTTGCCTTCCAACGATCTCGGCCACATGTTCGGAGCTGGGCACCGGGACACACTCGGTCATGTTGACGCTCTTCCTGCGCCCGGGATCCCCGGGCATGGTGAACAGCGGGGGAGGCGGCGGTACCAGCGGCGGGTGGAACAGCGAGGCGGCCGAGTGCGGCAGCCCGGCCAACCCATTCATGCCGCTCTCATCCTCCAACTCCTCGTCGTCGTCCTCCTCCTCCTCGTCGTCCTCCTCCTCCCCGGCCACCACTCCTCCACCCTCACCACCTCCCCCCCCTCCTCCTCCTCCTCCCCCCTCGCCCAAGAGGCCGTCTCCTTCCTCCCCCAGCCCCAAGATGGAGAGGTGATCCAAGGCGAGCCGCAACGATTTCTGCTCCTCTTCCGTCCCGGCGGCGGCGGTGGCGGCAGTGACTGCAGCGGCTCCACTCGCACTGACAACCGCACCGGTGCCGCCGCCGCCGCCGCTCACATTTTCGCCGCCAGCTTCGCTGACAGGCTCCATCTCGGAGAACATGGAGCCCGGCATCCCGCGGCCGCCCGGCCGGCTGGCTGGCTCGCTCTAGCTATGCGAGAGTCCGGGCTCGCTCTCGCGGGCGCGCAACCCCCCACCCTAACCCCCCCTCCTCCCTCTCTCTCTGTGCGTCCCTCGGGCTCGTGCCTTCCCGTTCGCCCCGCGTAACCCCGGGATAGCGCGCACACGCGCTTTCTCCCTCTCCTACACCACAGCCCCACCCCCTTTCTCCAGATTCGGGCTCACTGACTTCCCACCCACATAAACACAACAAGTTCCGCGCCTGCGCCCCACCCCACTCCTCCCAGCCCGGCCCCTGGCTCGTGCCCCCCTTTGTCTTCGACCCGCGCGCGCTCCCTGTCTCACCCCTCTTCCCACCCCCCCCCCACCCGCTTCGCACTCCTGTTCCTCTCCCTGTACCCCCCCACCCTCCCGCCCTGAGCCGTGTCTCCCTCTCTTCTTTTTCCTCTCTCTTTGTCTTTCTCTGTCTCTCTCTCTCTCTCTCACTCAACACACTCACTCACTCCCTCCCTCCCTCACACCGGGAAATGTGCTCAGTGACGTCACCGCAGCAAAACAATGGGAACCGGCCATCCGCCGCCGGGTCAGGGGTCAAGGCGCAAACAGCCGCCCCCGGGGACGATGGAGCCGGAGAGGGAGGCGCGCGGCGGATGGCGGCGAGGCCTGAGGTACAACACCGTCTGAGGGGGGGGAATAAAAAGAGGGTGGGTGACACGCTGTCATCACCCGCCTGATTCTGTATTCCTACTCTTTTAAAAACTTCGACGGAAACTTTCATCCTGGCCAGGCTCAGCTCTCTGGTTGACCCTTGTGGCTGAGAGGGCCCCAACTTCCACTCCACGGCTTGGAGACAGTGAGGACAGCGGATGCTGTAAGCAAGAGTCAATAAGATGTGAACTAGGAACAGCACAGCAGGTCGGAGAGCTTCCGAGATGCAGAAAAGTCAGCGTTTCGGGCCCGAGATGTCGACGTTCCTGCTCCTCGGATGCTGTCTGACCTGCTGTGGTTTTGCAGCTGTGCAAGTATTGGGAGTGCTGTGTGCAGCTTTGGTCCCCTTACGTGATGAAAAGTGTACTGGCATTGGAGGGGTTGCAGTGGAGGTTCACTAGGTTGATTCTGGAGTTGAGGGGGTTGGTTTTTAAGGAGAGCCTGGGTAGATTGGGATTATATTAATTGTAATTCAGAAGATTGAGGGAGGATTTTATAGAAACATATAAAATTAGATAAGATACAAATAGAGAGGATGTTTCCACTTACAGGTGAAATGAGGACAAGAGGGCATAGCCTCAAGCTTAGAGGGAACTGATTTAGGACTGAATTGAGAAGGATCTTCTTCACCTACAGAGTTGTTAATCTGAAATTCCTAGCCCACTGAAGTAGTTGACACTGTAAACATTTTTAAAGCTAAGGAAATTTTTTCTGAACAATAAAGGAATTAAGGGATACAGTAAAAGCATCTGAGTCCACAAAAAAGCAGCCATGATCTTATTGAATGGTGGAGCAGTCTCGAAGGGCCTGATGGCCTACTCCTGCTCCGAGTTCTTATGTTCTATGTTTTCCAGCTTCCTATTGCCACTCTAGGCGATCAAGCAAACTTCAAGGCTGACACTATAACCCCCACCCTGTTCTGAAGATGGATTCTTGGACTCGAAACATTAACTGTGCTTTTTGTCCATCGATGTCACCCAACCTGCAGAGTTTCACCAGCGATTTCTGTTTTTGTTTCAAGAGGTGTGCCGCACTGTCGGGAATGCCATCTCTTGGATAATGTGTGATACCCCACTCAGTTCTGAAGAACAGTCATATCAGACTCGAAATGTTAACTTTGTTTTTCTCTCAACAGGTGCTGTTGGTTTTGATGTTCCTCCAGCACTTGCTGTTTTTATTGTCCTTGTCTACCCTCTCAGGTGGACATAAAAGATCTTGTGATTGAAAAAAAGCAGAGATGTCCTGGCTGTTATAGATTGGTCAATCAACATTCGTGAAATATTGAAACAAAGAATTGAGGATGCTGGCAATCTAAAACAAAAACAGAAATTGCTGGAGAAACTCAACAGGTCTGGCAGCATCTGTGAGAGGAAAGCAGAGTTAATGTTTTGAGTCCAGTGACTCATCAGAACTGACCTGACTCAAAACATTAACTCTGCTTTCTTCCCACAGGTGCCCACCAGACCTGCTGAGCTTTGCCAGCAATTTCTGTTTTGTATTATTGAAAGATTATTCCATTGTTGGTACTTGTTTGTGGAAACTTGCTATGTGTTAATTGGCTGCTGAGCAAACCTACATCGAAACCCTCAACTTGAGCTACAAATCTTCTCAAAACTTGCTAACTGTTTTTCTCTCCATTGATGTCAGACCTGCTGAGTTTCTCCACATCTGTTTTTATTACAGTACTGACAGCTTTATACTATCATCAAGTGAAATATTGTTTAAAAGTATAAAGTATGCTTAATCATGTTAGTCATTTTTAGTTTTGTGCTTTCTGAAACAAAAACAGCAATTTAGTAAGCAGTCATCAAGTCACAAGTTCAATCTCTTGTCTGGTCTATGTGGTGGTAACTAGGATCATTTTATTTATTTGGCATATTTTCACATTCTTTCCTCACACTCAAGAATGGAGAGTATTGAAAGGGTTTTGTAGCCTGATTAATAGCCAAGGCTATTTTTTTTCCCCTGTGGTCCTGGAGTGGGTCTTGAATCTCATACATCAAAAATCAGAAATTGCTTGACAAACTCACCAGGTCTGGCAGCATCTCTGGGAAGCAAAAAGTTTTGAGCCCAGTGACACTTCAGAACTTTTAGTAGCTAAGCAAACTAGTCTTTATGAGAAGCCAAAGCTTGTTAGTACTGGTGGTGCCCATGGTAGCAGTGGAACATTCCCTTGTTCCAACATTACTCAGCTCTACTCCCCACCCCCAACACACTTTCTCCGTACAACAATGACAATATCACCGCTGCTTCCCTCCGCTCCCCAATTCAGAATTGGAAAAATTTATCAATTTCACTTCCAATTTCCACCATGCCCTCACCTTTAGCTGGTCCATCTCCCATTCCTCTCTTGTCTTCCTCAACATCTCTGTTTCTATTTCTGGGGATAGACTGGCCTACAGATTTACACTACAAACCCACTGACTCCATTACTTATTTCAACTATATATCTTCACATCCTGATTCCACTAAGCACTCCATCCCATTCTCCCAGTTTCCCCATCTCCATTACTTCCGTACTGATGATGCTACCTTCTGTGGGGTGGCCTCAGAAACATCCACCTTTTTTCCTCAAATGATTCCCCACTATCATAGTTGACAGTGTTCGACCCATCTCCTGCACTTCTGTCTTTACCCCTTCCCACTGGTCCTCACTTATCACCCCATCAGCTTCCCCATCCAAAGAATTGGAAGCTTCCATTTCTATCACCTCTAATAGGACGTCACAACCAAACATTCACCTTCCCTCCCTTCTCACCATCCAAGTGAAGCAGAGATTCATCTGTACTTCACTCAGTCTAATCTACTGTATTTACTATTCACAGTGTGGTCTCCTCTACATTGGGGAGATGAAATGCAAACTTGCTGACTGCTTTACAGAATCTGCACTCTGTCCACAACAATGACCCCAAGCTCCCAGTTGCTTGCCACTTCAACACGCTATGTTCTGATGCCAATATTTCTCTTGCTGGCCTCATGAAGTGTTCCAGCGAGCCTCAGTGCAACCTCAAACCTTAACATGAGAAACAAAGATCTTTTAATCATGTAATAATCAAAAACAAAAGAGATATATATCAAGTAAAAAAAACAATGATAATGGTTCATATGTAATCTGCATAGCCTCAACAATAATGTCTAATGTTTTTGCATGCTTCAATTTAACACAACGTGACAAATACATTCAGAAGTTTTTCAAAAATCCATATGTCCAAAGTGCTTGATACAGTCATGATTTAATATCTTTCAAATCAGCGTGGACAAATTGGACTGAAGGATCTGTTTCTGTGCTATATTGACTCTAATCAGCTACCTTATTTGTTCCAACTTGTAGTTAACTAAAAGCAGTCTTAAGATTACTTGGCATAATTTTCAAGGGATTTTTTAACATTTCAACCTCACTATCACATGGACAAATGTAGAAGCAGAAGTGTCTGCCTCATTTCCTGACTTCATAAGGCCCAGAGTATGTGTTCATCAGTTGAGGATAGGGAGAATTTCGTTATCTCCCAATTAATTCCTCAGACTGTTTAAAAAAGGCAATAAGATCAGGTTCAAGTGGAAAATCAATTCATATGACAGGAATATAAGTCATGTCTCCACTTGGATTTGTTCTTTCATCACTGAATGATTGATCTCCGCCAGAAAATAAAAGTATCATTTTGCAACACATGATAAGTAACATTCTACCACCCATGAACATACTTTTCTTAGTGTAATACCTTGCAACTCAAGAAAGTTCATGAACATATGGTCACACATTCAGGAAATTATATATGAACATAACCAATAAAACATTTAGGGTTGCACATTAAAAAGGGCAGAAATTTGTTTAAAATTCACAATCTCAATGCTTAATGTTTTGGGGTAATTCCCAAATTGTGAATGGGTTCTGTTCTGGCATTTGTTTGCAAGTCGATTTGAGTGCAAGTTGGAACACAATGCAGGACAATATAAAGCAACTGTTCGTGAGTACCAGAAATGTTTGTATGTCGCGTTTTCTAAAATTATATCCCTATGTGGGATCGAACCCGTAAATATGAATATTTGTAAATTCACTGTTTTAATTTCTGTGGACTCTATGAAATATGAGAATTTAAGTTATTGATCTGAATTACAATGTTTAAAATATAAGATTCACTTCAAACATGTATTTCTATATATAAAATCACTAGTTCAACTTTTTACATGTTGTCTTTGCCACTTAAATGTTATCATTCCTATTTCAACAGGTTTGCAGAATAATCTGAAAAATGCCCAATTTAGGATTATGGAACAAGAGGAGGTCAACCAGTACCTCAAGCTTGCTCTACATAGATAATCAACCATGATCTAGCAATCTCAATGCCATTTTTCCACCATATCTCCATATCCCACAATGTCATAACTATTTATCATGTCAAAACAATATACAACTAATTAAACAATTTTGAAATGTAGTCACTGTTCTAAGGAAGAAAACATATTGGGGGAAGGAGGATGTAAAGGAGTAATCTCTATGAAGTAGTCTGTAGATGTGTAACCTAGATGAGGGGATCTGTGGTCTGTTATCAATAGACAGAGTCCCTATTATTGGAGTTCATGTAAAGGTGACTATAAGAGGGGTTGTCTCAACTGGTTTGCATGAGTGGTGGTCTTTGGAGAGTAAAGGGTTAACTTCCAAATTACAAATTGCTTTGGAGTTCACACTCCTGATATAATGGTGTACTATGTCTATTATTATGCTGAACTTGGTCTAACTTTATATAATGAGACTTATCAATTATTTTTATTTATTCATTCAGAGCAGGTGAGATGTCATAGCTTTGAAAAGCATAAATCCTGTCATAAAGCAAAAATAGGACGTTATCTGCTCCATCCTTTGGCTATTATTTGAGTGAGGATGTATGCGTGGATGGAAGGGTAAATAAGCAACACATATTCTTGGAGATGCAACAAAATAGTGTTTTGTATTTCCAAAAAATTAATTACCTTAAGGTGATGTAATGGTCTTGTCACTATCAATCTAGAGACCTGGTTTTGAATCCCATATCATGGTGGAATTTGAATTCAATAAAGTCTGTAACTGAAAGGCTAATGATATCAATGAAACCATTGTTGATTTGTGCAGGAAAAACCTACAGAATCGCCTTTTAGATCGGGAAATCTGATGTCCTCACATGATCTGGTCTATGTGTGACTCCAGACACACAGCAATGTAATTGATTCTTAACTGCACTTTAAAATGGCCTAACAAACCATCACATCTTAAAAAGTCTCAAAAAAGGAATGAAAACAGATGGACCAGACTAGGTGCCGAATATAAAAACTAATTGCTCTTACAACTCTGCAAAGTCCTCATTGCTAACACCTAGGGAAAGTTGAGAGAGCTGTATCACAGACTAGTCAAGAAAAAGCCTCACATAGTCATACTCAAGGATTCAAACTTTACAATGTCCAAGACAACACCTTCACCATCCCTGGGTATTTCCTGTCCCCCTGGCAAGACAGATTTAATTGAGCAAGTGACACAGTAGTATAGTCAGGAGGAAGTTGCAATGGGAGCCCTCAATGTTTATTTTGGAGCTCGTGAGCCCAGGTCAAACATGTACAAAGTGACCTTCTGCTGATTATGACCTAGTGCAGCCACACAGCCATCAGTTGATGAATCAGAACTACTTCATGTTGAACGTAACTTGGATAGGACTGACAGCAACAAGGATATAGTATGTACTCTGCCTGGTGGACTTCAATGTCCATCACCAAGAGTGATTTGGCAGCACCATTACTGACAGCTGATCATGTCTTAAAGAACATAGCTGAAACAGGTAAAGTAATCAATAAGTAGTTAAGAACATACTGGATTTCATTCTCGCCAATCTGCCTGCCACAGATGCAAATCTCCATGACAGTATTGGCAAAAGTGACCACTAGCACTGAAACACAATCAGCAACTTCATGGCTTGAGATATTCCTTCACTCAACTATTACCATCAAGGCAGGGTTTAAATCCTTGTTCAATAAAGAGTTCAGGGAAGCATGCAGGAGAGCACACTTAAAAATGAAGTGTCAGCTTGGGGAAGGTGTACTTGCATATCAAATGATGTAAGCAGCAAGTGGTAGGCAGAGCTAAGCAATTTCACAAACAATGGATGGGATCTAACTTTGTAATCCTGCAAATATGAAGTCCTGAATGGTAGTGGACAATTAAACAACTCACTGGAGTTCCACTCCTCTGGAGCATCCCTCCTGTGACAAATGCAACTCTTCGGCCAATATTGTTAATTCCCTGTGTGATACCAAGAAACAGCTGGAGCTACTGGATACTACAAAGGCTATAGGTCTTGACACCATTTCAGCAATAGTACTGAAGATATGTGCTCTGGAACTTGCTGTGCCCCTAGCCAAGCTGTTTCAGTGCAGCTACAGCACTGGCATCTAACTTACAATGTGGGAAAAAAGCCTCGGTACACACTCTTAAAAATCACACGATACTAGGTTATGGTCCAACAGGTTTATTTGGGAGTACGAGCTTTCGGAGCGCTGCCTCTTCATCAGGTAGCCAGTGGGACAGGATCATCAAACACAGAATTTATAGCAAACAATCATAGTGTCATGCACTGTGATCTTGCACCTGATCATGCATGCACCTGATGAAGGAGCAGGGCTCCAAAAGCTTGTATTTCCAAATAAACCTGTTACCGTTTAAATACTTGCAGAGGATCAAGAAGCTCACTTCAACTTGTAACCCAAGATGGGTAACAAATGTTGGCTCAGCCCACAAAGCTCACTTGCTATGAATGAATAAAATTATATTATAGTTACTGCACTTTGAACACACACTTATGTAATAAAACTTTGAAATTTGTTGTTAAACAGGCATTTCAACTGCCATCTTGTATACACTGGTCTTCTATGCAGCAATGAGTTGAATTGCCAGTTAATTTGTGGTTTTGGAAAGAATGTTAGCCAGGATACTAAATAGTCTTTGAAGGGTGCAGGAGATGTTTGATATGCACCTCAACCACTGGAAAATGTACTTCTACAACAGCACCATAGTTTACGGAAATTTAGTCTGTTTATGCTTAGAGTAAGTAAATACATCTCAAAATTGAGAAGGAAATTAGACACCAATGTCAGAACCAAGTCTGGCATGAAGGGGTTACATCCAATGTCATTTTGCTACATCAATTCCTGCATCATCTGATATTTGGACTTGCACAATTTGCTGTGGAGTTTTCTGGTGAGGTACAAAAAACTCTTCTTGACCTCAAGGCTGTATTTGAAAAAAGTATGGCATTAAGGGGATCTAGCAAAACCAGAACCAATTAGTGAAAGCTTTGCTGGTGATGGTCTGAGTTAGCATAATGAAACATGGATGTGGTTGTTGGAGGCAATGGCCTGTATCTGCACTGCAGGAATTCTATGATCTCAGCTTCAGGATATCACTGTGGAAGTTCGTTTGGGTAGTTTCCTCGGTGCATCCATCTTCAGTTGCTTCAATTGCTGTCCTTCCACCATAAGGTGAGAAGCGAGGGTGTTAGGTGATGATCATATAATATTCAGTAATATTTGAGACTCCGCAGTTAGTGAAGCAGTCAATGCCCAAAAGATTCAAGCTCAACATTCAGGTTTGCGCTGATAAATGGCAAGTAGCATTTGCACCACACAAATGGTGGGCAATTACTATCTCCAACAGAATTTAACCATCATCCCTTGACATTTAACAGAACTACCATTGCTGAAACTACTATCAACATCCTGGAAGGTTACCCTTGACTAGAAACTGAACTAAACTACCCATATAAATCCTTTGGCTATAAGACCAAATCAGAGGCTAGCAATCTTTCAGTGTGTAGCTCATCTCCTGAACACCCCAAATGCCTGTCCACTTTCCACAAGGCTCAAGTCAGGAGTGTGATGGAATTTTCTGCACTTTTGTGAATAAATGCACAATTCCCAAAAATACTCAAGAAGTTTGACACCATGCAGGACAAAGCAGCCCACTTGATTAGCACCACATCCACAAATATTCACACCCTCTACCACCAACACTCAATGGTAGCAGAGTTTACCATCTACAAGATGCACTGCAGTTAGTCATGAAGACTCCTTAGGTAACAACTTCCAAACTCATGACCATTGCCATCTGGAAGGCAAGGCCAACACATATGGGGACACCACCATCTGCAAATTCCTCTCAATGCCACTCACTGTCCTTATTTAGAAATATATAGCTATTCCTTCAATGCCACTGGATTAAAATCCTGAAACTCCCTCCCTAATAACACTATGGAGGCAAATATATCAAATGGATTGTAGAGGTTCAAGCACACAGCTCACCACCACTTTCTCAAGGGTAACCCAAAATGGGAAACAAATGCCGACTCAGTCAGCAAAGCTCACTTGCCATGAATGATTAAAAATAAATTATTTTGAATTATCATTAATGCACTTTGAACACACGCCTATGTAATAAAACTTTGAAATGTTATGTAGGAATTTCAACTGCCATTTTGTATACACTCCTCTTCTATGCAGCAATGAGTTGAGTTGCCAGCTAATTTGCAGTTTTGTAAATAATTTTAGCCAGGATATTAGGAGGACTAAATAGTCTTTGAAAAGTGCAGGAGATGTTTAATATGCACCTGAACCACTGGAAAATACAAACCAGATTACTGTTTCAGCACTTCTACCATATTTTATTGAAATTTTAGTCTGCTTATGTTTAGAGTAAATTAATATATCTTAAATTGAGAAAGAAATTAGGCACCAGTGTCTGAACAAAGCCTAGGATGAAGGGGATCAGACCAGAATCAGGTTGCTACATTACATTTCAGGGTCATCTGATATTTGGATTTGCACAATTTGCTCTGGAGGTTTCTACTTCAGGGCAAGTAAAGACTGGGATAGTTGGTTCAAATCTTATTGAAACCATAAATACTGGTGTGAAAAAAAGATGCTTTCAAATACCAGAGATCTGAATGGGAAAGCCTCTTCTTTGGACACACATTTTGATACCAAGGAATTGAAAGTAAAGTGAACAAGAACAGAATCTCTCATAAGTAAAGCATTTGAATTCTAAACTTTTTCATAAAATATTTTTAAATTTTCAAAGTAGTTTCATGTTTTATTTTTGGTATATTTGTTTGATCTGTCAATTCAGATTCCATTAAGTCAGTGAAACAGAGGTGAAGCCACCATTCTTGTGGATAAAGTTTATTATCTATTCAGTCTTCTATGACCTACACACCAGTCCCACCTGTTCAGCCTTTTTAAAAATATTTTTACAAATTAAACTATCACCAAATCACTTATGTCACTAACTAAAGTACCAGTAAACCAGCACTACCCACCAGGGGCAGTACTATAACAACAAAAAAAAGAGGATGTGAAGGGGGGAGGGATCGAAATTAAAATGAAACTGGAAGGGGAAATAAGGCACTCCAGTGTCTGTAGTACCCACTTTTCTCTAAATACCTGAAGGATGTTGGTGGACATTACATCCTCCCTCTCTAAGAACACCCAGGCATGAACATAACCACAGAAGAGAGACAGTTGGTCAGAAACTACAACCTCTTCCATGGCCTGCTGCCTGTCCTGTTCCCCCTATTATGTACTATATCCAGAGGTACTTTCACACATAGTTCCTTGAAAGTAAGAGTTGCAGGTAGATAGAATAATGAAGAAGGCATTTGGTATGCTTTCCTTTATTGGTCAGAGTATTGCATACAGGAGTTGGGAGATCATGCTTCGGCTGTACGGGATTTTGGTTAGGCCACTTTTGGAATATTGCTTGCAATTCTGGTCTCCTTGGATGTTGTGAAACTTGAAAGGGTTCAGAAAGAAATTCACAAGGATGATGCCAGCGTTGGAAAATTTAAGTTATATGAGAGGTAGAATAGGCTGGGGCTGTTTTCCCTGGAGTGTCAGAGACTGAGGGGTGACCTTAAAGAGCTTTATAAAATTATGCAGGGCATGGATAGGATAAATAGACAAAGTCTTTTCCCTGGGGTGGGAGCATCCAGAACTAGGAGGCATAGCTTTATGGTGAGAGGGGAAAGATATGAAAGAGACCTAAGGGGCAATTTTTCACACAGAGGGTGGTGTGTGTATGGAATGAGCTGTCAGAAGAAATGGTGGAGGCTAGTACAATTGCAACATTTAAAAGGCATCGGGATGGGTATATGAATAGGAAGGATTTGGAAGGATATGGGCCGGGTGCTGGCAAGTGGGACTAGTTTAGATTTGGGATATCTGGTTGGCATGGACAAGTTGGACTAAAGGGTCTGTTTCTGTGCTGTACATCTCTATAACACAACTTTTTTTACACACCAACTTACTCGTGTTTCCAATCAAGCAAAACAATTTACAAGTACAGTACTGCCAGTTTGTTGCTGGTATTCAATTTATGAGGACTGATCTCTTAGGTGCCTGACCTTTGCCGTCAGTGTGTTACAGGTCTATTTCAATTCATTAGGGAATGGTTGTTTCATTGGCTGGTTGCAGCCTGTGCGTTACTCTTTTGTTTTATTTTGAGAAAAGGACTGTGCTGATTTTGTGGCAGGGTTTATCCCTTACACTTGGTTTTTTTAGTGGCTGCACTTTTTTTTTGCATGTGTTTTCACTTTTTGGTGTTTGGACTGAACCCTTGTGAGTCAACTGTACCTTTCCAAAAAGCAAAAAATGAAACCAGATTGCAGGTTTCTGCACATCTTCTGAAGTGAGGTGAGCCGTATCTAATTCCAGGTAAATAATTCATTTTTATGAAGGATTTGTCTGCCAGGAGAAACAAGTTAAATGTTAGAAGGTTAGTCAGCAGTAAGATGGAAACTTAGCTAGATTTTTTTCAATTAGAGAGCAAAAGATTAATTGAAGAAATTACCATGAAATATGTTAAATTGGTAAAAATTGATTCAAAAGGTGTTCAGTTGTGTTTGCTAACATGTCTGGGTAGTAAAAGAAAAAAATGTGTAAATTGATTCAAGGCACTTTTGGAAGTATTTCAGAAGAATAAGGAAATTAATGGAGAAGTTAAGAAAACAGTTAACATAGCAATTATAGAAACATGGCTCAGGGATGGACAGAATTGGCAACTTTATGTTCCAAGATACAAATGCTACAGGAATGACAGAAAGGGAGGCAATGGGAGGAGGGGGGAGCGACGTTTTTGATAAGGGATAGAATTACAGGTGTTCTGAGGGAGGATATTCCCAGAAACATATCCAGGGAAGTTATTTGGGTGGATAAGAAATAAGAAAGTGATGATCACCTTATTGGGATTGTATTACAGACCCGTCCTAATAGTCAGTGGGAAATTGAAATAAATTTGTAAGGAGATCTCAGTTATCTGTAAGAATAATAAGGTGGTTATGGTAGGGGATTTTAACTTTTTAAACATAGACTGGGGACTGCCATAGTGTTAAGGGTTTAGATGGAGAGGAATTTGTTCAAAAAAAAAATTGATTCAATATGTGGATGTACCTACTAGGGGAGGTGCAAAACTTGACCTACACTTGGGAAATAAGGCAGGGCAGGTGACTGAGATGTCAGTGGGGGAGCACTTTGGGGCCAGCAGCCATAATTGTATTAGTTTGAAAATAGTGACGGTAAAGAATAGACCAGATGTAAAAGTTGAAGTTCTAAATTGAAGGAAGGCTAATTTTGATGGTATTAGGCAAAAACTTTCAAAAGTTTATTGGAGGCAGATGTTCACAAGTAAAGGGACAGCTGAAAAATGGGAAGCCTTCAGAAATGAGATAACGAGAGTCCTGAGACAGTATATTCCTGTCAAGGTGAAAGGAAAGGCTGATAGGCGTAGGGAATGCTGGATGAGTAAAGAAATTGAGAATTTTGTTAAGGAAAAGAAGGAAGTATATGTCAGGTATAGACAGGATAAATGAGTGAATCCTTAGCAGAGTATAATGGCAATAGGAGTATACTTAAGAGGAAAATCAGGAGGGCAAAAAGGGGACATGAGATAGCTTTGGCAAACAGGGTTAAGGAGAATCCAAAGGGATTTTATAAGTACATTAAGGACAAAAGGGTAACGAGGGAGAGAATAGGGCCCCTCAAAGATCAGTAAGGCAGCCTTTGTGTGGAGCCCAGGAGATGGGGGAGATATTAAATTGAGTATTGTGCATCAGTATTTACTGTGGAAAAGGACATGGAAGATATAGAAGGTAGGGAAATAGATGTTGACAAATTGAAAAATGTCCATATTACAGAGGCGGAAGTGCTGGATGTCTTGAAACGCTTAAAAGTGGATAAATCCCCAGGACCTGATCAGGTGGACCAGAGAGCTCTTTGGGAAGCGAGGGAAGTGATTGCTGGGCCTCTTACAGAGATATTTGTATCATCAATAGTCACAGGTGAGGTGCCGGAAGATTGGAGGTTGGCAAACGTGGTGCCACTGTTTGAGAAAGGTGATAAGGACAAGCCAGTAGTGGGCAAATGTTTGGAGGGAATACTGAGGGACAGGATGTACGTGTATTTGGAAAGGCAAGAACAGATTATGGATAGTCAGTATAGCTTTGTGTGTGGGAAATCGTCTCACAAACTTGATTGAGTTTTTTGAAGAAGTAACAAAGAGGATTGATGAGGAGAGAGCAGTAGACGTGATCTATATCGACTTCAGTAAGGCATTTGACAAGGTTCCTCAGGGGAGACTGGTTAGCAGTGTTAGATCTCATGGAATACAGGGAGAACTAGCCATTCAGATACAGAACTGGCCCAAAGATAGAAGACGGGGGGGGGGAGGTTGTTTTTCAGACTGGAGGCCTGTGACCAGTGGAGTGCCAAAGATCAGTGCTGGGTCCACTACTTTTCATCATTTATATAAATGACTTGGATGTGAGCATTAGAGGTATAGTTAGTAAATTTGCAGATGACACCAAAATTGGAGGTATAGTGGTCAGCAAAGAAGGTTACCTCGGATTCCAATGGGATCTTGATCAGATGGGCCAATGGGCTGAGAAGTGACAGATGGAGTTTAATTTAGATAAATGCGAGGTGCTGCATTTTGGGAAAGCAAATCTCAGCAGGACTTAATGGTAAGGTCCTAGGTAGTGTTGCTGAACAAAGAGACCTTGGAGTGCAGGTTCATAGCTCCTTGAAAGTGAAGTTGGAGGTAGCTAGGATAGTGAAGAAGGCGTTTGGTATGCTTTCCCTTATTGGTCAGAATATTGAGTACAAGAGTTGGGAGGTCATGTTGCAGGTGCACAGGACATTGGTTAGGCCACTTTTGAAATATTGCATGCAATTCTGGTCTTCCTATCAGGAGGATGTTGTGAAATTTGAGAGGGTTCAGAGGAGATTTACAAAAATGTTGCCAGGGTTGGAGGATTTGAGCTACAGGGAGAGGTTAAATAGTCTGGGGCTGTTTTCCCTGGAGTGTTGGAGGCTGAGGGTTGACCTCATAGAGATTTATAAAATCATGACAGGCATGGATAGGACAAATAGACAGTCTTTTCCCTGGAGTGGGATAGTCCAGAACTTGAGGGCATAAGCTTAGGGTGAGAGGGGAAAGATAAAAGAGACCAAAGGGGCAACATTTTCATGCAGACAGTGGTACTTTTATGGAATAAGCTGCCAGAGGAAGTGGTGGAGGCTAGTACAGATGCAACATTTAAAAGGCATCTGGATGGGTATATGAATAGGAAGGGTTTAGTGGGATATGGGCCAGGTACTGGCAGGTGGGACTAGATTGGGTTGGGATTTCTGGTCGGCCTGGACGTGTTGGACAGAAGGGTCTGTTTCCGTGCTGTGCATCTCTATGACTCTAGGACAGTTGGGGATAATGACTCAAAGGAACTGATTTTCACCAAGATTCTTATAGAACCTTTAGTGACAGCTTTGAGATGGAATGGTTCACTAAACGTGGCTTTTGCATCATCATGCAATTTTTACCAGCAATGGGGAAGGTGATGGAAAGTCTGTCTGCCCAATATGGTGCTACTCTGAGTAATTATGGCCATCCCCATGACATGGTCTCTGCCTTTCGTCAGTGATTCCTCTTTGCTGGACTCTGCCTGACTGGCTCCAGACCCCATTAAACTAACTTTGAAGGCACACATACTATCCAGGTGCTCCCCCAGCAGTGGTGCTATTGGTCTGTAACTGCACAGGCTCTTGGGTGTGGACGGTCATCAATATTCCCTTAGCCCCTTAACTGGATAATAGTAAAATGTAACAGTAGATCCTGTCACCTCCCAAAGTGGAGTAACCTGTACTCCTCCCCACTCCTCACCTTTTGGTTAGATTTGCAAGATCCCTAGCACCTCAGAAAATTCAGGCCTTATGGTCAACAAGATTTTCCTTAAATACTTAAATTGTGTTTATTGATTTAAACTATGTTCAAATTGGTATGGTGAAGTAGCTTCATAATGGAAACAATTTGCACACGTCTTACTCAAATATTGACTCCATTCAAGGTGCAAGAAGAGTGTATAAATTTAACTCAATAGTTTTCAATGATTGTTATGTAGTTTCCGTCTATGATGTGATGGCAACAAGATACTAAAACTAATTTAATTATTTTAATAAAAATAAAAGAACTGCAGTTTCTATAAGAAAGAAAAACAGAAAGAAACTCAGAAAGTCTGGCAGTATCTTCAGAATGTGCTGCAGGATGGTCATTGGACCCAAAATATTAACTTTGCTTTCTCATCAAGGATGTGCCAGACCTACTGAGTTTCTCAAGCAATTTCTGTAAATTATTTTTCAGGTTCCCTGTTTTATGTACTGAATAGGAATTAATATTTCATTTACTGAATATTGAAAAACACTCCTGCTACATTTCAGAGGCTTATGAAACAAGTCATACCTGATGTTTGTAATTGTGTAACTTATTTAGATGACGTTGTGGTATATGGTAATACATGAGACCAGTAGAAGGTCAATACAAAACAAAATTTGTAAAACCTAGGTTTCTTTATTTGGATGGCTTAGGGTTTAATGCAAACTCTCCAACTTGCCCACCCATGAATCCACAGAGAAACTAAATCAATGATAGCAAAAGGATTTTACATGAGAAATTGTACAAGTAAAAAATGGAGAGGGAAAATCTAAATAAACTAGTTATTAAGGCAGTGATTTTTTTTTGTCTTTATAGATATTCAGAAGAGAACTTGTCAAATGGATCAGTTTACGGTCTGCTAATTATGTGGAAAATCAGCCAGAGCAGACCAGACAAACAGAACACAACCTATTTGGTCTGTGATGCTTGGTGATTGAGATGCCAGCATTCATTTGTAAGAAAGGTTGAATACAGACTAAAGTCGATTTGGTAATTAGCTTTCTTTAAAGTTTTTTTTGTCATAACTTGAATCTTCGAAGAAACAAAAACAAAAATTGCTGGAGAAACTCAGCAAGTTCAGCAGCATCAGTGGAAAGAAAACAGTTAATATTCTAGTCCTGTGACCCTTCTTCACCACATATCTCCAGCATCCACACTTTTTTCTTTTATGTAATTGAATCTTGGAAGTCTATCCTCGAGCTGCAATCAGTTTATTTTTCTTAAATATATCATAAGGTAAATTACAGTTTGATTAATTTCTTTGTATCTTCACTAGTAGCTTTAATTATATTAAAATATCTGATTTGAGATGAGGAAAAAATGACATTAATTTATTACTAATTGAAAAGAAGTTGAAAATATTTACTATTTGTGTAACTGTTACAAGCACGTAATAACTGAGGATTCACTTTGTACCTATGCCGTAAATTCTTGCATTTCTTGACCAGTAGCTTAACTGGATCATTCACATGAATACTGTGGCTCTAAGAGCAGTTCAGAGGCTAGAAATCCTGTGGTGAGTAACTCACCTTCTGGTTCTCCAAAGCCTGTTCACTCTCTTAAGATACAAGTCAGGAGCTTTATGGAATACTTTTCACTTGTCTGTACAAGTGCAACTTAAGAAAATCTCATGAAACTTATCACCAGTCTGGAAATAGGTGACTATTTGATTGGAACCCCATCCAAAACCTGAAACTCCCTTTACCACTGACACAGTAATAAGTGTGTCCCGTCTACAAAATGCATTGTCACAACTCACCAAAGGCTCCTTCAACAGCATCTTCCAAACCTATGATTTCTAGAAGGATAAGCGTAACAGAGACCCATCCTGACTTGGGAATGTATTTCTGTTCCTTCCCCCTTGGAACTATACCACGTGGACTACTGTGAATCACCTTCTCGAGTGTGGATAGGCAACATTCCATTTCATTTTTTAAGGCACCTCCCTCACTTTAGCTGACTTACAAATAAAAACAAGATAAATATACAATCAATGAAGATATTTTTTCTGAACCATCCTTCAACATAAGTAGATCTCCCAACAAATGGGACACAATGCAATCAGTGACTGAAGTTAATTAATGAGCGAAGTTAATCAGAGTTCTGAAGACGGGTCACTGAACTTGAAATGTTGATTCTGCTTTCTCTCCACAGATTCTACCAGCCTGGTTCAGTTTCTCCAGCAACTAGTTTTTGTTGCAAATTAAGATATGATATGGGAGAGCGTACACTTTCCCATCAATTCCGATTCGTTCTGTTTTTTCAGTAAGATTCAAAAAGCTGGAGACAGCAATATACATGCTAATTAATTGATATTTCAGAATGTTCATCTTAAAATGAGAAAGAGCATAAGATGCAGCTCTACAATATAAAAACCCACAAGAACTTCCTGGAAGTTATGAGCAATATCTCATCCATGCTCTTCACAGCACCTCTCTTTAATGATTGCTCACTGACTGAATTATTCAGCAAAAGTTTCCCTAATCCAAGTGTTAGGGAAAATAGCAAGGATCCCTGTCAGAAAGGCCTCCTGACATATTCCCATGATCAGGAAAATTTCCCAGAGATGATTCGGAATGTGGATTGGCTATCTTATAAACAGAGGCAGGTAACCAATTGAAATAATTAAGACTCCAATTAGAGTTCATATGACATTTTGTGAGTCGTCGGAGGGCTGCCCATTAATGAAGACAACCTCCTTATGCCAGACTGGAATTTCAGTCTCTGAAGAATAGGCTGCTAGCAGGAACAGCTACACTCACTGCCAGACACTGCTGCAGGATGGATTCCACTCCCCTGCAAGCAGCCACCTCTGAATTTGTATTTTAAATCTTTGGCTCAGAGTGCTTTTGATTAGAGGTTCCGTATCTGCCTCCTTAGCAATGGAACTGCGAAGGCTCAAGCTACTGACCAAATAATTGGACTGGCAGCCTTATCACCTTCCTTAATTAAATTGCATGAAAGGAAAAAAGCAGCTCCCAGTTCACCTTCCATTTGGTCTTGATGTCAGTGTCCTGAAATCTACAGGAAAATTCTGCCTTTTATGCCCATCTTTATATTACATAGAAACCATAAAACATCCTCTAATTCTTGTGACCTTTAGGTCATCAACAGATAACTAAACATTCACAGTAAGTGGGATATCATCCTGGTAAATATCCTGTTCTATTTTTTCCAAGTTTAATTTTCACCAGTGTTATTGTGATCTAAAAAATATACAAAGTTTGCTTTGGCACAAAGATTAGTGGCACATTTAGTGTAAACAGAAACATAACATTGTGAAATGGTGCAACTACACGAATTTTAATGCAGGCAAGTATCAGGTCATCCATTTTAGTCCAAAATGTGTAATGTCCAAGTCATATCTAAATGTGAAAAGTTAGGAGAAAATGCAGGAAAACAGATTACTGCCAGGTAAACAGCTACAAAAAGAAGTCAAACAAGCTAACTATTAATCTTGAGTTAGAAGGCTATAGTAAAAGAAAGAAGTTGTGTCACTTGCATTGTCACAATTGAGTGTTTTTGAGATTATAGTTTGGAACCAAACCTTTCCATCTACTGTAAATGAAGGGGGATATAATATCTGTTCTGAAGTCTGTTTGACAGAAATCCTAGTTGGTTTGATTGCTAGAGATGAAAGGGTTCACATTTTCTTTACTGATTAGGTGAAAGATATTTACTTCATTAAGATAATGACAACAGTCTGAATATATTACGAGTAGACCCTGAGTATTCCAAATCCCAGAAAGGAGCTATAACCATCTGGTGCTGTAAACTATTCATTTACCTCTAAGATGAATGAGATCAAAACTAGCTAAACTAGCTCTTCTACCTTAATACATGATTGTCAGACATCATACTGCCATAAGAAAGAGGGTACAGGAAGTTATTTTTGAAATTTGGTTGCAGCAATTCCTAAACATTCATGAATAGAAGAGATGGTGATTTGTTTGTTGTGATCTGCAGCCAACTGAAAGGCAGAAATCAAGAGATAGTGGGAGTCAGACCTGCAACTGAAACAGAAAAACACTGACCCTATTATTCACCAAAATAAGAGTGGGAACTTAAACTCAGATTGACATGACTGTGTTTGTGTGGATTTAAAAGATTAGAAGCTTCACCTAATGGGATATTGGGAAGCAATACCTCAGACAAATCTCATTGTGAAAATGAGTTCTAGGATTATAAGTTATTCAGTTGGGAAATTGGGAAGGAAGTAATCTATTGGGAATTAAAAATAATTTTAGACTGGCTCCTTCAGGATAGATGTCCATTTAAGGAGCAAAATAATGCATAACTATAGTATGATAGTTTCAGTTATGAAGTTAAATGGGAAATCTCCTTCTGTAGTTAGAAGTTGCCTATAGAATGAAAATGGTGTTTAACTAGTGGTGTATTTTTTAAGTCATTTATTACAGTAAAAGCTTTAAAGCATGAAATCTTGAGGTTATTCTTTCAACTGCTAACTGACATTCTGTTTAAATGTTATTGGTGTTTACGGAAATGTAACATTGCACAAAGCCTTTGTTAGGTCACATCTGGTGTAAGTTGAGGCATGGCATCCCAGAAACTATATACAGTATTGCTATCAAGGGAGTGCAGGGAAGATTTAACAAGATGTTACTCGGGCTCGAAAGATTATAAAGAGAGCCATAAAATGTGAAGCTATGATTTGGTTGTGGCTTTTAAGAATTTGTCTGCAGTAGGGAAAGTCTAGGACAAAAGGAGTTAAATTTAAAATGAGGACTAAGCCATTCAGAAGACAAATTTGGAAACATTTTCTCATGCGGGGGAGATTCTAAAATGAATGCTTCTTCAAAAGGCAGCAGATACCAGCTCAATTAAAAGAAATTTAAGATTGGTAGCTTTTTGTCAAAGGTATTAAGAGAAATGGATGAAAGGAATTAAGATATACATACTAAAAATCACACAACATCGAGTTATAGCCCAACATGGGTGGCACGGTGGCTCAGTGGTTAGCACTGCTG
Source organism: Chiloscyllium punctatum (assembly GCF_047496795.1). NCBI lineage: Eukaryota > Metazoa > Chordata > Chondrichthyes > Orectolobiformes > Hemiscylliidae > Chiloscyllium > Chiloscyllium punctatum. The sequence goes on from NC_092762.1 coordinate 66,514,593, forward strand.
CCTCACAGTGCCAGGGAGCCGGGTTCAATTCCCACCTTGGGCAACTGTCTGTGTGGAGTTTGCACATTCTCCCAGTGTCTGCATGGGTTTCCTCCGGTGTCCTCCCACAATCAAGAGATGTGCAGGTCAGGTGAATTGGCTATGCTAAATTGCTCGTAGCGTTAGGTGCCTTAGTCAGGGGTAAATGTAGGGGAATGGTTCTGGGTGGGTTGCTCTTCGGAGGGTTGGTGTGGGCCGAAGGGCCTGTTTCCACACTGTATGGAATCTAATCTAAAAGGTTTATTTGGAAACACCAGCTTTTGAAGTGCTGCTTCTTTATCAGGTGGTTGTGGAGCAGAATCATATGACACACAATTTATAGCAACAGGATTGCAGTGTCATGGAACATACTATTAAACAAATTTAGCTTAAGTCTTTCATCTTTTTAGAATAATCATGTTCGTTTTGGTTCCTTCCTATGTAAATCCCATATACACACACATATGCACACATTCACTCGGTCTCCCCTGCACACACAAAAGTTTGTGGGGTGAATTTGTAATTTTATTTTGCTCAAAAACTGCATAAATCCATGCAAAATTCTGTAAATCCCACTTTAGAAAGAATCGGTCTGACCTAACATTGGGACACAGACAGACTTTAACTTCACACCTTTAGTGCATTATCTGAACCAAAATGGCACCTATTGTTAAAAGCTATCTTAAGAATGTAATTTAACTGAAACCAACCGTCATTCTAAAAGATGAAACACTCGAGCTAAATTTGTTTATTACCTTCTATGACACTGCAATCCTGTTGCTATAAATTGTGTCTTATGATTCTGCTCCACAACCACCTGATGAACCGGCACTTCGAAAACTAGTGCTTCCAAATAAACCTGTTGGACTATAACCTGGTATTGTGTGATTTTTAACTTTGTCCACCCTAGTTCAACATCTGTATCTTGTATCTTGATGTGGAGGAGCCGATGAGTAATGATCTCCATGAATTGTTGATCACATTGGGGGGGGGGGGAGGGGGGGGGGGGGCTGCTGAATAGTTTATTTCTTTTCCTGTCTTTTTACTTTGTTGAAAAACACTAATGGATTGGCACTCTTGACATTCAGCAACATCAGATTCTGTTGATCACAAAGCAAGGTTGCCATACCATATAACCTTATAGGTAGGACTGATGGAGCCAATTGATCCAGCCTGCCTGTGCTGGTACTTTCAAAAGGACAATCCAATTACTCCCACTGCTTTTCTGTTTTCACCCAGGCCTGTAAATTTGAACTTTTCAAGCATTTCTAAACACATATTTAAAGCTACTACTTAGTCTGGTTTCATTGCTGTTAGGAAGTACATCTCAAATCATACAATCAGTGTGCAGTAAACCAGATTACCACTGCCTGGTTCTCTTGCCAACTATTTTAAACCCGTATTCACCGGTTGACCTGTATGGCAGTAGAAACAGTATTTCTAAAAACTCTACAAAAATTCTTCATAATACAAAATACTTCTTATTAAATCTTCATTGACATTTTTCTGCACTAAGAACACAGATCCCTCATCCTTTGAAACCCTTCCTAAGGGCTGGTGGCTAGAATTGGACATGGCAGCTCCTTTAAAAGCACCCTCTATCCCCATAGCCTGTACCACCTAGGAGAACAAGGGCAACAGACAATTGCAACATTTAAGAGGCATTTGGATGCATATATGGAAGGGTTTGGAGGGATATGGGCCGGGTGCTGGCAGGTAGGACTAGATTGGGTTGGGATATCTGGTCGGCCTTGACAGGTTGGACCGAAGGGTCTGTTTCTATGCTGTACATCTCTAGGACTCTATGAGATAAATTTTGGTAAATATATATCTATAAGTTCCCCTCCAAGGCACACAGCATTGTGAGATGGAATTATATTGTCGCACCCTCACTGTGATAGGATTAAAACTTCATAGCATTGAGGTTGTACCACACCAGGTGAACTGCAACAGTTCAAAAAGGGGTCTCAACACCACTTTCTAAAGCTTAATTACACATACAGAATAACCACAACTACTGAAAATAATAATCAAAAATAGGGCCTTAATCAGTGATTTATGAAGTTATTTTAGAGTTTTGTATTTTAGTTTAAAGATGGGCATCTATTCCATTTTTCAGTGTCAAAATTATGTCTCAAAATAGAATTGTCATAATTATATAATCTGTACCTACAGGGCTAGGTAATTAGGCATCTCATTAACAGCAATAGTTGTAACAATGCAAGTATTTGACTACTTGAAAAACTTGGAACATGCACATTTCAATGTTGTAAATAGTTAAATGATTGACAATTTAACTCATTTACATTGTGGTCACAGTATATGTTCTTTGGAAGAGTTAGTTACTCTAAAATATGCATTTATCCTTCTATCTCAGGTACTAAAATTAGGATTTTAACATAGAAAGTAACTATGGAACTTATTGGCACAATGTCATAAACATAAGTAACTACAATACATTCCAATTTAAGCTGCAACGGTAAGATACATTTAGTTGCTTAGTCTTTGTTATTAGTTTATAACATATGTTGCAGACAAAGTGTATGATGGATTATTAATGACATCTGAAGTGGACTTAACCAGAGTTGCAGACCAAAGCTTCATAAGAAAATCATGAGATGTACCTATTGACAACAACCTAAGCACTGTATCAAGACAAAGCTGAGACAATTCCAGGCCAGGCCAACCCAGCCCATTGTGATTCCTGGACCAATTCTTACAATAACCCAAAAAGCCAAATTTACTGGTGATGTTAAAAGCAGTAAACAGCTGTTAACACATCAGCCAAATAGCCAGATATGCCATATATCCTCTAATAATGTGAATGATTTACTGGTCCCAGATCAAAGAGAATGCTGATCTCCATGATTAGTAATGATAGTCTCTACTCCCTGAGCTAACCAAAACATTATTCCAAAGCCAGCATGACCCACTATGCATCAAAATGATTATTCCCTCTTCAGAACCTTATATACCTTTGTGGTTGGGGCTCAATGGTTACCTTGTGTCAATCCCATGTCAATTTTCCATTACCATGCCAAAGATAATCAAGGTAAATGCTGCTCCTTCTGTTTAACATCCAGTGATATTGCAGCTTGTTGCTTGCTAGGATGTCCTAATATACAGTTCATATACATATAGGCCATTAGAACCAGCATTATCAGGTTTAAGAATGTCTTCTTTCAGAGCTTGTGAGAGTGTTAAGTCTTGACAGAAATAACAGGTCTATGCTGTGTTGCATTTGTCAGCTCAGAAGGCTGCTGAAAAAGCACTGTATCTATAACATTAAATAAGATTATTAAAATTATTATCATCACTTACTACATTCTGCAAAGTACTCTCACTAACGTCTTAGGGATTGATGTCATAGTTGAGAAAGCTGTTCCACCGAATTCAAATAGCAGCTTGAGTGTTGTAGCTGAAAATGTGTTGCTGGAAAAGCGCAGATCAGGCAGCATCCAAGGAACAGGAGAATCGACGTTTCGGGCATAAGCCCTTCTTCAAGCTACCACAGCTTGAGTGTTGTACTCCATTATATTTACTGGCAACATGTTGATCATCTCCAGTGCCATTTGCTGACTAGTGCAAGAGAAAAGCCAAAATTGGGGCACAGCCATGTACAGTTAGTAAGCTCAGTATGTTGTTCACAACTCCTGGATTTAGTCAAATAGGGCAAAATACACCTGATTACAATCACTTTCTCTCTTAATAAGTATTTCAGATTCAATGTTAACTCAGAAACATTACTGAAACCCAGGGTTCATAAAATATAATAGATGGCTGACTTCAATGTCCACAAACACGTTAATATTACCAAGAGCTGACTGAGTCCTGAAGGTAGTTGCTGGACTTAATTTGGTAGGTGAAAAAATTATCATGTCTGTGGTTCAGTGGTGTCATCCTCCACTTTAGTGCCCAAGTTCAGGTTTCACCTCCTCCAGATGTGTGTCATGACTTGTCTGAACACGTTGGTTAAAAAATATCTACTAGATGAGTTGGATTGGAATTCTTCACTTGTCAGGCATGACCAGTACAGAAAGTCTGAAAACAAAGTCCCACCTTCGTGGAGGGAAAACTTTCATTGCTTAGAGTGGCACCTTTGCCATGCTTAATATTTGAATTACTGATTGTTGAGAAAGATGATATCCTTTAAAAAACACAGATAATTAAATTGTATGATGTAACAAAATTAGAGAATCCAAAAGCATAAGTAATAGCCAGGAGTTCTCAATTTAATGGGTTTATATAACAATCTCATTAATTTCATGTCAATTCATTCAGCAATCACTAAGAGCTCTGAGAATGTCACATTCTCTTTTATTATAAAATTCTGTCTCATCTATATAAATGGCATTTGCTCGGTAGAAATAATAATCTCACAGACCTATATAACAGTTCACCATTCTACTTAGATTTTTTTTTAAAATGCAGCACAATGCAAAGATATTGCCATGGAAATAAATCAGAGAATGTAGTTCTCTTTTCGATCTACAAAAGATACAAGGCCTACAGTGATCTCATCTGCTTCAAACTAATACAAACACAAATTAATGAACGGTAAGCATATCATGAGGTTCTACTTGAAAATTGCATTTATTACAAAAAAAAGGGAATAGTGTTGGTTTAAAAAAAAGTTGGCTGAGTTTTTAGATTTTTTTTGGTATTGAATGAAATTTTATTTTAGGTCTTCACCAACGATGCACAAATCGTGTATTTGTACTGATTAGGAAAGTGTAATCTGAAATGGTAAAATTAGAAATACAGAAGTGTGAAAAATAAAGTTACACAGAATACAAGGTGCAGCAATTTGATAAAAATGAACTCCAAGACAGTATACTAACTGTATGACAAACTGTTTTCTTTCGTAACAGACCAACTAAATAAATTCTGCAATGATGGAGATTCTTAGACGAGGTGCTTTTTTCAACCTCTAACAATTTCCCCTAAAGCTTTTCTCCTTTACCCTTCTCCCTTGAAGTCAAATGACATTTAAGATGGCACCTCAAACTGCCCTGAAATCTCAGTTCATGAGAGTTTAACAAGTGTAGGAATAAGTCAATCACTCACTGCTTAGCTTAATCCTGCCCTTGCTCATTATTTGCACAACTTGCAGCAGGGCTTTCATTATACAGTGAACAATGAGGCAAGCAATTTGTTGCAAAAGGTTTACCATAGCGGCTATCACTACAAAATTGGAATTTTCATTGTTCACATACTTTTATATAGTCCTGCAAAAACAATTATTCATTAAAACAATTTGATTAGGTATTTGAAAAGAATGTAAACTAATACATAGAAAAAGCAGGAAGATATCATAGTACAAAGCTCTAGTTGAAGAATTAGCAATAAATCTGAATTTTTGCTTTGATTTCTACGATGTGGTGCACACCATACTTAACCACAATTTATCAGTTAGCTACTGAAGGCTCAACCAATATTCTCCTCACTTATCCTCATGTAAGATTACCAAAATCAATTATTTTGATCTAATGGATTTTTAAAAAGTGCAAATATTGTACATTAGGCTGTATAGTGCAACATACAAATTCAATAAGCCACAATGTCATTCCTCACCGAATTTGCTTCAAGTCAAATTTCTGCCTTGGCATGAGGTTTTTGTTTTTCAAAAAAAAAGCAAATTTAGGAAATGTAGGCTTTGCAGGCTTGGCCAGCATTATTTGGCCATCCCTAATTGCCCCTTGGCAAGCTACTGTCTTGAACTTGTGTCTATTTGCTGTAGGTACACCCACAATGTGTACCAGAGCTTTTACCCAGCGACTCTGAAGGAATGGTGATATATTTCCAAAAGAAGGTAAAGTTGGTGTTCCCATTAATCTGCTGCTTATCCTTCTAATATGATGATTGTGGATTTAGAAGGTACGAAGGAGTCTTCGTGAATTTCTGCAGTGCATGTCACTGTTACCAGTGCACTGGTGAACAGAATGAATATTAGTGCATGTGGTGTTCAAGAATCTAACTTAACTCTCAATCAGAATATTTCTCTGTGACAAGGACCGGCAAGTTCTGAAAGCTCCTTCAAAATGCTCTAGTAAAATTAAATAATATGATTCATGTATTCATAGCAACAATGCTGTTAGCAATGATCAGGGGATGCTATTTAAACCCCAATTATTGTACAGCAGTTTAATCAAAAGATAGGAAACACTCCCAAAACTTGCCTTAAATTTAGAATAGTAGAATTTAAAAATGTGATAGATTTTCCATAGAATATGAATTAAAACAGTTACAAGCTGGAATCTAGATCATTCATGGATAGATATTCAAGACATGTCTGCTGCAGGTCAAGAGGCAGATATACTCTCTCCGCCACTGATATTATTTGAGTTATGCTCTTATACATGAGTCAACTCTAAAGGAGTCACACTGTGGAAATAACAAATTGGGTTAATTTACTTGTACTAGCAACTTAAATCTTTGCTATCTACTAATTTTATTGAATTTCCCTATATCTTTTTATATTCAGCCAGCCACTCCTAAAAGTTTTTTTTAAGCAATTAGCCCATCAACAGCAGAGCTGTTCGTAATTCATATGCAAATTCATTGAGGCGATAATTGTGAAAATTAATAGATTTAATACTTCAGGGGTAGTCTGAGAAAATCAGGTAAATTCTGTAAAAGAACACAATTTCTGATGTGTAATTCAAAACCATTACAGCCAATTTAAACACATACACCCTTATTTGGGAATTACTAGTGGATTTGCAAACTTGCAACACAGCCTTGTATGCAGTCACAAAACATGAAAGCATAAATAAATTCCATTCTCATTCACACAAGTACGGGGATCAAGTACCACAAGACTATAAGCACTCGAATCGCACTACATGCTTCAGGAGGAAACAAAGGATGCATTCATAGAATTGAACATCAGTACAATTGTAACCCGATAAACTATTAAGTGACGGCTAGGCATTCAGTGGGAAGGAAAATCAGTGCTAAACTACGATATAGGATTCACTTTGAGATGTTAAAGCAAGCTATATGCTCAATGTTGCATACTGCAAGATTTTAGCATAAAAATGAATCCTGAAACATTTTTGCATAAATTTCATACAGCTTTAATTTACAGAACTGCTAAATTGATAAGACAGGATGATTATTTCAGGTTAAGGTCATCATTCAAGTTTTGCACCTACATGAGATACACACGTAGCAATTTCAATGGTGACGGTTTTCAGTGGTCCAAACATTTTGCATTCATTCAGGAACATGCTTGAGGTTATGGGTTCATGTTCTGCTCCAAAGACCCAAGTATAAAAGCTAGGTTGATTGTCCAGATCTGTGTACTGTCAGAGGCGCATCTTTTAGATGACATTTCATCTCAAGTGTACACAAGTCCATGGCATTACTTTGAAGAGCAAAGGAAATGTTTGCCCAGAGTTCTGTTTAAAAATTAGCTGATTAACTGTTCACTGCCATTTTTCTGCTAGCAGATCCCTGCTGAACAGGTTGTCTACATTAGTAAAATGTTTGACTCTTATCGAAAAGTACTTGTTTACAACTTAAAGTGGTGAAAGGCACATCATAAACGTTGGTCCATCTTTCTTATAACTTAGGTTTGCAGCAGAATACCCTGATAGTCTAAAATGCATAATATCTTTTGTGCACATTCTAATTTCATCTTTCCCAAGGTTGACTCAGACACTTTAAGATACAAATTGTTAAGCTGTTTGCATTTCCAGACACACAAGAAAGAGATATCAAATCTGACCTTGATTTAAACTAACTGCAACTTCAGCACAAATGTCTGAATATTAGCAAGTCTAGTTTCAATAAACGACCCAATAACTGTAGCCTTTGTTTCAGTGACCTTTTAAACCTTAGTTTAAAACACTTTTTAACAGTTTTTAACACTTCAAATATTAACTCCCAAATCTCTTCCATTAAAAGAAATCCCAAACCATGATAACTGTTCATGGTCTTTTGTCTTTGTGGGCTTGCAGCTGATACCAAACACAGATTAGAGAAGTACAGTAAGTAATTCTATAATCTAATGGCATGGTGCATCAGCTCACCTGCAAAACATTACAAATAAAAAATATTTAGTAAATAGATTTTATTAACAAGCTATTCCAGCTTTTACAGTTTGCTTCAACTACACAATGTACATGTACTGAAGGTGGGGAAAAATTGGAAACATGCATTATAAAACACTTGCAAAACAATTTTCCACAAAACATGCATGAATGCAGTTTGCCTCATTACAGGATTAAGAATGCAATGGTCTAGAAACACAACATACAAAACTAGAAATATTGGATTCATTCTCTGGTGCTCGTCACCAGAGATGTATGCTTATTTCACGATTAAACCACAAACAATGAATATACCTACCAACAGACAACCTGCACGTATCAAATTTTACAGTATTTTACATAGCTTTAAAAAATGTGAGCATATAAAAACAAACTTCAAGTTTAAAAATGATTACTGGCAATGGTCTACATGCCCATCACAATGACTGTTTCCATCTGACAAAAAGCACTTTTATTTTTAAACTGGAAAAGTAGTTCTTCAAACATATAAACCAGTTTGGATGCAGAAATTCCAAATGATACAATTATTCAGTGATTCTCATCCTTACGAATATTTTCACTCATCTTTATGTCCATACTTCCCTGAAAAATATTGGATTCTAAGAATCTCCTGCCAAGAAAACAAATGAAAATGAATAGCAGACAAAAGCATTATAAATTGCTGCCAACAAGCATCAAGTTTCTCTGTTAAGGCCTTGAACAACTTATCAGTTGTGAAATGACTACTTGTAACCTAGCTCAGACATGGTCCATCCAAACTGAATTTTTTTTGATTGGTTTAGATTCAGACTCAGGTTTCAGGTGTCGACAGGATAGTTATATGCCAATGCACTTTTTGAATATGAGCATATTGTATGACAAAATAGAGTGAGCACTTTACTCAACATATGTTATTGCAAATATTTCAAAATGTTTAACCAGAAACAATGCAAAATGGGTTCCCTGACCGCTTAAAAAGATATGACAGCAAACCATATTTGGCCTCGGCATCAAATCAAAAACTCAGGTCAGGGATAAAATAAAGTTCTCCAACAGCCTATAATGTACAAAAACCTAACATTGTGTCAGGGGCTCATTCATCGAAAAGGACATTTTAAAAATATTATATGACAAAATATTATCCATCTTCTAAAAGACAGCCCAATATGAAGGAGCAACAATTGTTAATTGTTCAATCATCTTTTTCTCTCTCCTGTTATCCCTACCCAATATAAACACTGCAGTACCGGTGGTGCAGTATCATTTCTCTGGAGCTTGAACCCACCAATACACACAGGATGGGTGAATAAAAAATAAGACTCACCTTTGCAAACTCATCAAGTTACTACCCACCTTACCTAAAACATTAGCAGTTAGAAAGGTAGCAAGAAAGATTCAACCCAATATCAAAAGATGAAAACTATGTTTTTGGTTAATAGATTATTTCCAGGCCGCACAGTAATATCAATTTTGAAGAGATGGGTAGGAATAAGCACGATCTTACTGACACTGTAGAACGAGATGTGGTATCAAGTGTGAACTGTCTGTGGGTTGGTGATATGAAGGATAGTAAGGACATAAACAAAACAGTTAAGGCACCTACCATCTGGCAATCTGACTTTGACCATAGCAGATAATCCAGTAAGCTCCAAAGACAAACAAAAAGTCTTCATTCTAAAGCTGCCACTGCAGGTCACAATCCTATTTATTCATTTTGGAAACCTCAATTCTACACATTAGCAAAATACAGTTGTGGGGGTTCTGTTATAATGTGGCAGTTCCGTTCTCGTGCAACCCAGTGTTATAATAAAACCACATAATACCAGCACCATTTAAATGAGTGGGACTGGAATAATGTTATAACAAATCCATGCTTTACAATTCGCACTTTAGAAACAGTACGCCCAATTTATCAGTTGTGTTACAGCAAATTTGCATTAATGAAATACGCATTATAGCAGAATGACCTGTGCATAGAATAATTCTCAAATCATGAATATAATCTATCCAAATTGGGCTAATTCTGAAAATACGAAGCTGAGATGTAGGTACTGATCAGTCCAAATGGAAACGGATGACACCAGGGCAGTTATGAGCTGAAAGGACCGAAATAGTGTTGCTGCCGTAAGTCTTTCCTTCATGGCAGTATGTGAACTTTGACTCCAAATCAAATCTACAAAAGGATGTTCAAACCTTTTCTAAATTTCTCAGTAGTGCATAAATGTAAAGCAATGGACAGCATAGACTTTTTGCTCCATCCTGATAATTGCTTTAAAAATGCTCTTAAATGCAAGGGGCCTAAGAGGGAAGGCCGATGAACTCAGGGTATGGTGCCTAACAGGAAAGGCAGATAAATTCAGGGCATGGTTAGGAACATGGGACTGGGATATGAAAGCAATTACAGAGACATGGCTCAGGGATGGGTAGGACTGGCAGCTTAATGTTCCAGGATATAAATGCTACAGGAAGGATAGAAAGGGATAGCAGTGTTTTTGATAAGGGATAGCATTACAGCTGTGCTGAGGGAGGATATTCCTGGAAATACATCCAGGGAAGTTATTTTGGTGGAAATGAGAAATAAAAAAGGAATGATCACCTTATTGTGACTGTATTATAGACCCCCTAATAGTCAGGGGGAAATTGAGAAACAAACTTGTAAGGAGATCTCAGCTATCTGTAAGAATAGCAGGGTGGTTATGGTAGGGGATTTTAACTTTCCAAACACAGACTGGGACTGCCATAGTGTTAAAGGTTTAGATGGAGAGGAATTTGTTCAGCATGTACAAGAACATTTTCTGATTCAGTATGCGGATGTACCTACTAGAGAAAGTGCAAAACTTGACCTACTCTTGGGAAAAAAGGCAGGGCAGGTGACTGAGCTGTCAGTGGGGGAGTGCTTTGGGGCCATAATTCTATTAGATTTAAAACAGTGATGGAAAAGGATAGGTCAGATCTAAGAGTTGAAGTTCTAAATTGGAGAAAGGCCAATTATGACGGTATTAGGTAAGAACTTTCAAAAGCTGATTTGGGGCAGATGTTCGCAGGTAAAGGGACAGGTGGAAAATGGGAAGCCTTCAGAAATGAGATAATGAGAATCCAGAGAAAGTATATTCCTGTCAGAGTGAAAGGTAAGGCTGGTAGATATAGGGAATGCTGGATGACTAAAGAAATTGAGGGTTTGGTTAAGAAAATGAAGGAAGCAAGGTAAGGTTAGATCGAGTGAATCTTTAAAAGAGAATAATGGCAGGAGTATACTTGAGGGAAATCAGGAGGGCAAAAAGGGGACATGAAATAGCTTTGGCAAATAGAATTAAGGAGAATGCAAAGGGTTTTTCCAAATACATTAAGGACAAAAGGCTAACTAGGGAGAGAATAGAGCGCCTCAAAGATCAGCAAGGCAGCTTTTGTCTGGAGCCGCAGAAAACAGGGGAGATACTAAACAAGTATTTTGCATCAGTATTTAGTGTGGAAAAGGATATGAAAGATATAGAAAGTAACAAAATAGATGGTTACACCTTGCAAAATATCCATATTACAGAGGAGGAAGTGCTGGATGTCTTGAAACACAAAGGTGGATAAATCCCCAGGACGTGATCAGGTGTTCCAGAGAGCTCTTTGGGAAGCGATTGCTGGGCCTCTTGCTGAGATATTTGTATCATTGATAGTCACAGGTGAGGTGACGGAAGACTGGAGGTTGGCAAACGTGGTGCCACTGTTTAAGAAGGGTGGTAAGGACAAGCCAGGGAACGATAGACCAGTGAAACTGACGTCAGTGGTGGGCAAGTTGTTGGAAAGAATCCGGAGATACAGGATGTACATGTATTTGGAAAGGCAAGGACTGATTAGGGATAGTCAATATGGCTTTGTGCGTAGGAAATCATGTCTCACAAACTTGATTGAGTTTTTTGAAGTAAGAGGATTGATGAGGGCAGAGCGGTAGATGGGATTTATATGGACTTCAATAAGGTGTTCAACAAGGTTCCCCATGGGAGACTGGTTAGCAAGGTTAGATCTCATGGAATACAGGGAGAATTCACCTTTTGGATACAGAACTGGCTCAAAGGTAGAAGATAGAGGGTGGTGGTGGGAGGGTGTTTTTCAGACTGGAGGCCTGTGACCAGTGGAATGAGACAAGGATCGGTGCTGGGTCCTCTACTTTTTGTCATTTACATAAATGATTTGGATGCGAGCATAAGAGGTACAGTTAGTAAGTTTGCAGATGACACCAAAATTGGAGGCGTAATCTTAGATTACAACAGGATCTTGATCAGATGGGCCAATGGGCCGAGAAATGGCAGATGAAGTTTAAATTCAGATAAATGCGAGGTGCTGCATTTTGGGAAAGCAAATCTTAGCAGAGCTTATACACTTAATGGTAAGGTCCTAGAGAGTGTTGCTGAACAAAGAGACCTTGGAGTGCAGGTTCACAGCTCCTTGAAAGTGGAGTCACAGGTAATTAGGATAGTGAAGGCGGCATTTGGTATGCTTTCCTTTATTGGTCAGAGTAGTGAGTACAGGAGTTGGGAGGTCATGTTGCGGCTGTACAGGTCATTGGTTAGACCACTGTTGGAATATTGCATGCAATTCTGGTCTCCTTCCTATCAGAAAGATGTTGCGAAACTTGAAAGAGGTAGAAAAAATTTATAAGGATGTTGCCAGGGTTGGAGGATTTGAGCTATGGGGAGAAGCTGAACAGGCTGGGGCTGTTTTCCTTGAAGCGTCGGAAGCTGAGGGATTGACCTTATAGAGGTTTACAAAATTATGAGGGGCATGGATAGGATAAAAAGACAGAGTCTTTTCTCTGGGGTCAGGGAGTCAAGAATTAGGCAGCATAGGTTTAGGGTGAGGGGGGAAAGATATAAAAGGGACCTCAGGGGCAAATTTTCATGCAGAGGGTGGTACGTATATGGAATGAGCTGCCACAGGAGTGGTGGAAGCTGGTACAATTACAACATTTAAAAAGGCACCTGGATGGGTATATGAATAGGAAGGGTTTGGAGGGTGCTGGCAGGTGGGACTAGATTGGGTTGGGATATCTGGTCGGCATGGACAGGTTGGACCAAAGGGTCTGTTTCTATGCTGTACATCTCTATGACTCCACTAAACTGTCTCACTGTTGAGGATCTTGCTGTAGTTCCAAAAAGACAACAAATAAAAAGCAGGAAAGACAGAGTCACTGGACCATGGCTATTTCCACAGTTGCTCTGTTCAGATAGTCTAATGTCAGTACTTGAGGAATTTGGGTGGAGTTGGGTGTCTGGTCATGTAAAAGACTATAAACTGCATTCTTTATCACATAGGTACAGGTGACAATCTTAAAATCAATGGATTCAGAAAGACAATCTAATGTCTCTCAGCCCGCTCAATCACCTGGACGGTATTGCAAAGAAAGTGCACTTAGAGTCATAGAGATGTACAGCATGGAAACAAACCCTTCGGTCCAACTTGTCCATGCAAACCAGATATCTCAACTCTATCTACTCCCACCTGCCAGCACCTGGCCCATATCCCTCCAAACCCTTCCAATTCCTACACCCATCCAGGTCCCTTTTAAATGTTGCAATTGTACCAGCCTCCACCATTTCCTCTGGCAGCTCATTCCATACAGGGAAAACAGGCCTGTTCAGCCTCTTCCTATAGCTCAAATCCTCCAACCCTGGCAACATCCTTGGAAATCTTGTTCAATCACAGTCATAGATTTTGTGGTTTTAAGGGATTTAATACAAAGGATATTCTCCTTACTGAAGTCTAGGAACTTCTGAAATTATAGCATTTAGCAGAACAGTCAAAGATTTAAATTTACACTTACACAAATAACATTTTTTAATGAAGTACTTTTAACACATTGTCACTTCAGTTGTAACTTGGTCAAAGATTTTGAAAATAAACCTAAAGAAAATGCTCTTTAGCCCAACAATTATTCCAGATTCTACCTATTTCTGACTGGAACATTGAGCACTTCCATCCCAAATCCTCTACACGTTCAATGCTAGCTGGTAGTTTTAATTTCTTCTGTTTGTAGTTCATCACCCGACACACAGGAATTCTACTTGGTTGCCTTTTTGATAGTAGTACATGAACAGGGGAGGGCATAAACCACGCTTAAGACTTGTAGTTGAATACAGCCAGTTTAAGATAAACTTTCCTTGAGTTTTTGGGTTTTTCCTTTAATAAATTATCCCGATTGATCCTAAACATTATGAGGCCACTAGAAATTATTAGGCAAGAAAACTTCTGTGACATACAGCAATTCAAACCTTTCATTTGGCCTGAAGTCAACATATTGCCAAATTGCATTATGCGGTTAAATCTGTGACTCTGGTCAACTAAAACAGATGTTGAGCAAAGACAGAGAGAGGATAGGCAGAGCATAAACTGATTTTAAAGAATTGCAATCAATTGTCCTAATTCAGGATCAAAATTGTAAACTGAAGGTATCTAATTGTAAATTAGATAGCAAATGTAAGTGTTAAGGTTTACCAAATGTATTCTAGGGTAGAGGAAATTTGTATGTAGCACAGCACAGATAATTTCATGTTATACCTGATAACAAGTGTGTCACTGGGTCGGTCAGCCACTATGTTGCTTTCCCAACCAACTTGGTTCAACTCCACCAAAGGAATGGAAAATGCTGAATGAAAATTGCATACTGTAATGCATGTGGTTGGTGGAAAAACAGTAAGATATTAAATTCACAGGAATTGGATAAACACAGAGATTCTGCTCATTCTTAAGGTACCTTGGCTATACATCCTCTTCCTTGTCTTGTGCTATATCTGACTCCTTTCCAGATTCTTCAGCATGTGCTAGCATATCAGCCATCAGTGCCTCCTCCAACTTCTTCCGCACTTGTTGTACAAGTTCTTCTTGCTTCCTGCAATAAATACATGGACACATTTTAAATAGTAACACATTCAGTTATTAAAGACTCAACAACCAGCACAAACAAGTCTCAAATTGGTATACTAGTATTACAGGCATTAATGTGGCTATGCCAGAATTTTAAAGACATAGGGAGATAATATAAAATCCACTGGCCACTTTATAGCTAATACCACTTCCACTTTTGCCTCATGAATGATCATTCACTTCTGTCTCCTTAATCCCCATTTCCACTTTTACCCAGTCAATTGTCCTTCAGTGAAATGATAAATAATTGACAGCAATAAAAGTTGAGATGATGGTCTGGTGGTCTTATCACTAGATATTAATCCAGAAACCCTGGTAATGTTCTGGGGACCTGCGTTCTAATCCTGCCACGGCAGATGGAATTTGGAATCAATAAACATCTGGAATTAGAAGTCTAATAACTATGAAACCATTGTTGAATGTTCGAAAAATCCATTGATTCACTATGTCCTTTCAGTAGGGAAACTGTTCTTTACTTGGTCTAACCTACACCGGACTCCTGCCACCCAGCAATGTTGTTGACACTTAACTGCCCTCTGGGCAATTAGGAATGGGTAATAAATCCTGGTTTGGCCAGTGACACCCATATCCCATGAAGGATCTGTTTTTAAAAATGAACACAAAGATAGAAGGAATGTCAGGGCAAAAACCTCTACACATTATCGATGACCAGGGCCAAATGGACAAGAAACTTACATATATTGTCTGATAGCCATAACTTGAAACAGAGACAAGTCATTGCACGGTGGGTACTTAATCTGGGCTTGCAATTAAACTACCTTAGGTCTGTAATGGCAGTGTTGTGGCACAATACTTGTTTTGAAGAAAAGCAAACCCCAATAAGCTTTTAATGCAAAGTAATCAGCACACTTCTCTTATAGATGAAATCTATATTTTAAATAAATGTTGCAATGGTGTCTAAACAATCTGATTTTTAGTGAACAGAGTAAAACAAGCCTCGACTTTCATGGTCTGTCACGGTAAGCATGTTTTTGCATTAAATGGCTAAATCTCAATAAGATGAATGCCCAAGAAAAATTGATGTGAAAATTAACTCTGAACTCTCATAGTACAAGCAGCAGCCTGGATTAGTGTATTACCCCAGAGGGGATGGAAGAGGAAATCAATTAACTTTACTTTTCTATTTGACTATTAGTTGCAGTGAAACATTATATATTGCATTCAGTCATTGTAGGTAGGATGAGTTTAGGTAGTAAGAGATGGGAAGGTAATTTTAATGCAGGTATGGGAAAAAAAAACCCACGTACAAGTAAACACCCAAATATTACTGAGACAGAAATGCTTGCAACTGAAGGTTCAGAATTGGATTCAGAATGCCTGTAAGCATTCTTCCAACAATACTTGATGTATATGTGAATGGGAAATGGTAATCTGACATGACACTGATAAGAGTGCTCAAAAAAAGTTGGAATGCAGGTTTGTGCAGCTGATAACAGAAGAATGACAGGAATAAAACAAATCGCTTCCTGGCATTGGTACAAATTGCAAGAAAAAAGGAAATGTAACAGTTTTGTCATCAGAATATTATGAAGTGCAATACTGCTAGTATAGTAACGTTAAAGTGTAGACACTTGGAATTCGGTTACAGCAGCCAAACTGCAGACAAGACAGCTGTGAATACACTGAGAATTACTGAATTCTGTATTATAATTACTGGATAGTCTGTTTTCAGTTCTATTGGTTGAGCAATAAACATAGGTGGACACTATGGATAACTCCCATTCTTAAATATTGCTATAGGATACTTTACATCCACTTGAAAGCATCAAGAGAACCTCATTAAAATGTCTTATCCAAAAGACGGCACCACTAAAAAGGCCAACATTCCCTCATAGAGCCTGCTTGTGTTTCATTTCACAAGAAAGATTGTCTTGACAATGGAAGGCATATATTGATTATCTCGCAAACTTAATAAGGTTGCTAGAATCAGAAAATGTATTTAAAGTAAAATCTAGAATACTTACTGTACAGTTTGGAGTAATTAAAAACACATCACTCACTACAAAAAAACTTAACATTTCAGAATTAGCCACTATGTTTAGGTGTGGCAAATGATGGTGGGAGGAACAAAATAGTAATTTGGTAATACTTTACAAAACAGGTATCAGTTCTAATTTAAAAAAAACATTAGAGGCTACCTGTGAGCACATCGCCTCAGGTGTTGAAAAAAGCCAGAAAAGACGACATACTAGCCACAATTTTAAAAAAGCTCAAGTGTATGAACTATATTAAGTAAAAGTTAGCCAATGCAACATTCTTGTCCAATAACACAGAGAAAGAGAGAGAGAGAGAGATACACCAACAAACCATAGACTAGTTAATCTAATGTCAGTGTAGGCACTTGAAGCCACAATTCAAATTAGTAATAAATTAGTTTTAAAAAAGTTGATGTAAATTAAGCTTACAGGCAGAATAACGTGATTAGATATAGAAAAAGTATCTGGATGCAATGTATATACAAAGTGTGGAGAAACTCAGCAGGTCTGGCAGCATCGGTGCAGAGAGAAACAAAGTTAACACTTCAAACAGAGTGTATTCACTACGATTTCAGTCATAAAATGGCAGATAATTTTTTTTGATGTTGCTTAATCAAAGGAAGTAGTTTACTGAGAGGTTAACTTTTGTTCATGTAGACAACACACCGTTGGTTGTAAGGAGTGCAAACACATCTGACAAAATCTTACGAGTTAAAAGACACTGCAAGTACTATCAATAAGTTTGGCTTGTGGAATGGGTAAGTAGGTGCCAAATCCAATTTAAATGTGGAGGAAATGATCATATATACATTCAATGCAAAAATGTGGAAGTTTGAATGAACAGATAACAAGGTGCTCAAACACTTTTTTTAAATTGTAAAGAGCAAATAAAGGGCAATTTAATTTCAACTTCTCACCAAAAAATCCAAATAGGGAGTTGGGTGAATTTTCTTTACAGTGAGTTGTTGCTACAGGGAATAGTTCAGACTATTGTTTCTTTTGTCATATGCTGCAAAACAGCACAATCATCAGCAGACAACCCCATTTCTGGCTTTCTAAAGGAGGGGAGGTCATCAGTGAAGTAGCTAAAGATGGTTGAGCCTAGGATTCTACCTGGAGGAGCTCTTTTCGTAATATCTATGGCTGAGATGACTGCCCACCAACAGGCATATCATTTCCTTCCTGCTAGATACCATTTCAACCAAAGACTCCTCCCCCCCCTCCCCTAGTTTCTGTGGGCTCTGTTTTTTCTGGGTTGCCTTCATGTTACACTCAGTCAATTGCTACCTTAAAGAGCAGTCATCCTCACTTTCTCCTCTCCCATTCAGCATTTCTTCCATGCTTCAGCCAAGGATGTAATGAGGTAACAAACTGAAAGAACCCAATCTGTGTTTTATTTCAAGCCCATTGAGCAGGTTATTGTTGAGCTAGTGTTGCTTGTTACTTTGTGAAAATGCCTCTCAGCAAATTCTTTAGGGTTAAGTAGTGTTTATTACTATATTCACTACCCAGTGAAATGGTTTGTGACACACATTAACATGTACACATGCGTCAAGAGAAAGAGATGAAAGAGAGAAATTGTGAGAGAAGTTACAAATTGCCTAAAATCCAATAAATAATCAAAATCAGTTCACATGAATTAGAGATAGTTAAGCAAATATTCAGTTGAAGTTCTTTAACTAGCAGCGCATAGAAGTCTCTTAAAGGAGCTCAGGGTCAAATTGGTGAAGATATAATAGATGAAACTTGGGAATTTATTCACTGTGTCGGCAACTTATAGAAGTTTCTTTCAAGAAATCAGGCTTTTTTTATATAAAGATTGAGACATATTTGGCCAAGTCTGGTGCTGCTTACTCTTTTGGTGTTACAAACCATGGCAAAATGTCAAAGCCATATAATAATGGGTAATGCAGACAAATCATCAGGTTTGATCTTTGATTGGTTAAGACAAACAGCTACAAGCTGGATGTGATGTCTCATCAAAAATCATTACATTTTGTACTGACCAACTACAGAGACATCCCACAAGATCAAGCAATAATGGGTTTAAGAACTCGGAGAACAGACTGTGCTAGACACCCTGTCTACTTGTCCAGTGTGTTGGCTTGGCTGAAATTTCATAGAATGCAAGGAGTGCCACTTTCCAGGAGATAAAGAGCTAAGTTTTGATCCGAGTAATGGTTTGAAATTTCTAGCAGTCAACTTGCTCAGGAAGCACACTTCCTTCCTATTCTTTGGGCATTTCAACTCACTATCCATATCTAATAACTCACGAAACAAAAAAAAAACACTGTGGAAAAGGATGGGTATTTGCGTCATGTGAAAAATATGCAATATTCAAAGATGATCCTGTAACGCATTCAATTTTTGCTTCAATCTCCTTTCATAGATCAGCAATAGCAAATCAAACTTTTTTTGCTGTGCTGGGAGATGACTGTGCAGGGGAAAATGAAAGACAATGCTCAAAGCAAAATAATTCAGCAATTATCACCATTGAACTTTGAAAAGTATTTGTGCTTGCAATTAAACCTGGAAATCTTGGCAAGTGAATGAATAAGGCTTATAGTTCAGCTGTGAAATGGTTCACAAACTTTTCAACCTCTACTCTACAAAGTAATGACTATACTCAACAGACTGAATTATTCATGGTGTCTATGTTCCTAGAATCCAAGGAAACAAACAACCCCAAATTATTAAAAGTCAGTATGCCACAAAGAGGATTAAACAAACTTGCATTTTAATCAATTTTGTATGCCAAACTAATGTTAGTACTGTCAATACCTGCATGAAGCAGGTCATCTTCCAATGATCCAACGTATGAAGTATGAAAAACTGAGGTAACAGCATAAATCCAAAGATGACTTGATTTTAAATCAGTCAAATGCTGAAGATGCTGCTGTATCTGAAGGATCATGAGATGGAACGAAACAATTTAGACCAATGAAATGTATTTCCCATTTGTAGTTATCAGTTTGGTTACTTGATGTCCAGTGGGAGCTAGCCAACACATTTATCACTGAAGACTTGATCTCCTTATCTAGCAATCTCAATTTTTCAATAACCAGAAATAATCATAAAACCCCAAAACTAACATTTCTGGAAAAACTCAGCAGATCTGGCAGCATCTGTGCAGAGAAAACAATTAACATTTCAAGTCCAGTAATCGTTTTTCAGAACTTAATCATAACACCTTCAGGTTTAAGATTTATTAGATTCCAACTAAAATATTAAATCGCACTTCCAATAGGATCCTAATTCTGCTTACGCCAAACAAAGCAAAGAAAAATTAATTTCCAAATTAACAGCAAATATTACAGTTCACAACACTTATAGCTCAAGGTAGAGGCCAGCATAATTAATGCTCCTACCTAATGTCCTCATCAGTGACCATGAAAGCTTTGCAGAGAGGTTGCGAAGTATTCAGCCACACACCGGGATTTTTTTCTACTGCTGCAGAGACCTGTCCAGTAATAGGATTGGAACTAGTATGTAGAGCACTTGCTATAGCAGACAACAAAGTTTCATCTGTGCATCCTGGCCCCACACCTAAAAAAGAAAATATGCAAACAATTTATATTACTAATCACAATTTACTCATGAATTCTCTTTTAATAAGTTTATGATATTTACTTGTGATATTCCAGCTTAAGTGACTTCAAAAATTTAAAAACAAGGAAGTGCCAACGACTCCTCATCTACCCTAAACCAAAACTTCCACATCACACAAGCACCTTGATCTGTTAGGTGCATTAGTCAGAGGAAAAATGGGTCTGGGCGGGTTACTCTTTGGAGGGTCAGTGTGGACTGGTTGGGCCAAAGGGCCTGTTTCCACGCTGTAGGGAATCTAATAAAATAATAAAAAAACTGACCCAACCTCCCTGCCTCTCCATCCAGACCACCTTAGAGATCCCTTGGCTACCTACCCCTCTGTCACCCAACCCAACCTCCGCAGTTCTGCAGGATACCTTTAAGGGAGCCAAAATACGAAAGTATGCATGCAACTTTCCTGTCTGCTTTTCATCAAAAATTGGAATCCTGACCCAGGTCAGAAGATTTGGGTTAATATGGGAAGAGATCATTTGTAACTCTTCGGAGTTTTTGTTGAGAATGCAACATCCTAACTAGATAGGGAAACAGTCTTACAGAATATCTATATCTCTAGAAAACTGACAATAAGGTTGCCAGGCCCAGGTAGGCTACACAAGCTTAAGGCACAGATAAAACATGGCAACCGATGAGGAACTGTAAAACAGTGGATAGCAGTTAAGGAACCAAATGACATATGACATGCAGGGACTACAAGCCCCTTGGACCAGCACTGGAATCCTTTCAAGCTTTGATTTAAAAGAACGATCAGAGTTGAGGACAAACTGTGTAACAGATCGTAAACATGGGGACAGAGAGTCAAACGAAGGTGGCGAGAATTAATGCAACAAATTTGTTGACGCAATGGCGGGTACACCATTCATGATGAATGCAATCCGGCATTGGCAAGTACAAATTCATACTAACAAAAAGGGGAAACAAAAAGAAGTGAGCTACTTTAATTTTATCATTGATACCAAATCAGTCACAGGAAAGATCAAGGAAATGAAAGTGGTAACATTCTCAACTCTTTCTTGTCCAGTCATTGAATAGCAGCCAACAAAAAACAGAATCACAGAATGATTTATCCAGGAGGCCAGTCGGTCAGTCTTGGCTCTTTCAGAGATATAGTTACAACAACAAATTCGTTTGCATTTAAAAACTTAGGGCTTTGGAATAGCAGCAAACCAGTTGGTCCTTTTAATCTGTTTCCCCAAAGATATTATGGTTGATCTGGTTGTGGTCTCATTTCCACATTCCTGTCTGAACTATACAACCTCGGACCCCTGTTTATCAAGAATCTCTTTTGCATATTACGATGTTTTCAATGTGGCCAACATTGCAAGAAATTGCGTGTGCTCACAGTTAAAAATCTGAACCTAATAGAAAATCATCAAAAGATTAATGAAAGTGTGATCTAATGAGGATCTTCTAAAGGTGGTGAGAAGATTAAAGCAGCAAATTTAGAATGCAGATTGAAGCAGCAAATGGCAAAGTAAACAGAGCGGAGGATGCATAATACTTCAGAATTTAAGCAGTGGATGTAGACTGCACAGCAGGCAAAAGTTAGGGGTAAGGCAGGATGCCCAATTATTAGAGATGGAACATAAGGACACTTCAATGGGATTACACGAAATCAGCGTGGATTTATGAAAAGGAAAGAACATTTGACAAATCAACCACAATATTTTTGAGAATGCAACTGTAGAATATATAAAGGGAGAACTAGTGGGCATGACATATTAGGATATTTTTTAAATCAGAAAACTTTTGATCAACTTGCATGTAAGAGGTTACTGTGCAAACTTAAAGCACAAAGAATTGATTGGAGGGTTAGATATACTGGTAAACGACTGAGAATTGTTTAGCAGATAGAAAGTAGCAGCAATAAATGAGTCTTTTTTGGGGTGGAAGGCGATGCAAGGAAGTAATATTTCCGTATTCTCACTAACATTGGAAAAGGGCAATGTGAATACTGACGGAAACTATTAATTAGGTGCTTCCCCATGTCCTCAGATTCCACACACTACTTTCGTTGATTAGCCCTAATCAGTCATTCTTTTATTCCTGACATACCTATAGAAGGCCTTAGGGTTTTTCTTGATCCTATTTGCCAACAACTTCTCATGTCCCCTCTTGGCTCTTCTTAGCCCTCTCTTTAGATCTATTCTGGCTAACTTATAACTCTCCAGCCCCCTATCTGAGCCTTCACGCCTTATCCTTACGAAAACCTTCTTCTTCCTCTTGACAACTACCTCCCTGCCTGATAGGTATATACTTAAGGACCTGCAGTAGCTGTTCCTTGAATGAATTCCACATTTCAAGTGTGTCCATCCCCTGCAGTTTTCTTCTCCATCCTATGCATCCTAAATCTTGCCTACTGAAATTATAATTGCCTTTCCCCCAGTTATACTGCCCACTGCTATTGTAAACATAACCGAATTATGGTTACTAATCGCCAAAGTGCTCACTTACCTCCAAATCTAACACCTAGCCAGGTTCATTCCCCAGTATCAAATCCAATATGGCCTCACCCCTTGTTGGCCTGTCTACATACTGTGTCATACATTGCATACATTGAACAAAAACTGACAAAGAATGACTACATTATATGAGATCTTGTCTTTTGTATGACCTGTTGGAGTGAGGCCTTGTCTCATCCACTCCAATAGGGCAGAAAAGGTTCCCTAGAATTATTCTGAAGACGTCATTCTATAATCAATACTCACCCTTCAAAAACACTGCAAACAGGTCATCCAGGCAGTATCACACTGCTGCTTATGGGAGCTGGCTATTACAAATTAGTAGCCTTGTTTCTCAACAGCGAGAACAATTCAAAAAGTGCTTTGTTAGTTGTAAACCGCTGTTAGACAACCATAGTGGTCAAAAATATCACATAAAAAGTCTGTTCAACAATACATTCAAGGAATAGGAACAAAAAATGTTGGAAATGCTCAGCTTGGCATTGGTGGTAAAAGTGAACTTTTCAGGTTGAAGACATTTTCCCAGAACTGCCAAAGATACACAGCATTCCTGCAGTATTTGATTTTGTTGATGTTGGAGGAAAACAAGGTTGGTGATGGTCAAAGATTTATAACTTTTTGATTTGAAAGGGAGCAAATGGTGGTTTTGAAAGGGAGCAATGGTGTTTTTGAAAGAGATGACATCACCCTTCATTAGGAAACAATTTGAGTGAAGATTAAAGCTACTATGTTCTGGTCAAGTCATACCTTCAAATCTGATCACTGAAGCGTAGGGGTATACTCATACAGGAAAGGTGCCAAAATCATCTCAACTCTAGGCTGAACCAGCTCGTTTGTTTCACACTAACACTTTGCCCATCTGCTTTAATACGTGGGCGTTAGGAAAAGGAGCGGATCCACAGGTCAGCAAACTGTCAGGTTGTTACTGTTTCTCTGTCCTCTCATCAGGTCAGGACAAGTGGTAGAGATTTTTGCAGTCAGTCATCAGGTAGGAGGAAATATGTCCACAGTGTGCAACAAACAACAGTTCCAATTGGGCTAAAATGCATTGAATTTGGTTGAGTAAAGCAAGCTGCTAAACCATAGGAGAGAGTGGGAAGACAAGATTTGAGATTGAAAACTAGTTCAGCACTGGCTGATTTTTGTAGGGATGAACATGCACAATTGCACAAACATCTAAACTTAGAATATTGTTCAACTTCATTACAAAAGCCAAAAACAGTTAAGAGAACAAGCATCAACAAATAAGCGAATTAATTCCACAATTTTTTAAAATATCTCCTCCTGATCCCAATAACAAAATAAGCAATATACTCAAATTCAAGCTCACCTTGTAGACCTTTAGGTAGATCCATAGTCTTTATGATTTCTTCAGCAATGTCAAATGCATTCAATCCAGTCAGCTTCTTCTCCCAGAATAACTAGAGTGTTACAGAATAATAAATATTTTAAAAGCAAGAGCTGGAAAAAAAGTTTTCAAAACTTGCTACAATTTTTGAAGCATTTTAATTAAAAACAAACAAACAGTAGAAACTAAAAGCGATTTAATTTGACCCAAGTGATGTAGAATTTGCAGACAAATGGGAAGCATTTAAAAACACAAACTTCCCCAATGGCTTAAAAGCATCAGCAAACAGATAGCATGTGGCAATATTAAACCATTTTGGTCATTACTAATCAACATGCTTGCTGGTTGGACAGAATTAAATGTAGAAGCAGTGCCCTACTTGGACAAAAAAGCTAATACTCTTGATTTGCACATGGTAAGGTCTCAAATTGGCAGACTGCCAGAGTGCTGTTGATGCTATTAAAACAATACCTCTGCAAGCATCAGTCCCTTCAGGAAGGGCAAAGAAGGGAAAAACAGAAAACAACAGTAATTATTTATAAAAATTAAAGAAAACCGAAACATCTAGAACATTTTCACTGATCTACAAACACAATATTAAACATCACTACCTGCCGTGGCTGTTCTACAGCTTTCTGTGGATCCATTTTTACTTTATTGTTGGGGTGGTTGGTCACTTTGGTAACTGGTTGTTTGAAGATTGAAGCTGTCTGTCTAACAGGTAGTGAAGTGTTCAGATCTGGTTTGCCCTGTCAAAGCAAATTTGTTCATGAGTATGGATAATATAACTGAGCAATCATCAACTACTTTATAAATGACATGATACTAAACAAATTCATCAGACTGCAGAATACTGTATTTTAAACATTCAGATCTAACATATAAAATACACAAGATTAAAAACTTCAAGACATTATAGTATAATATTATTACAAAACGATTCAGAATATATGGGGCGAAGAAGTTCAGCAGCTTTACTAGATAATGATTTCATGTCGAGTGTCATTGAACTTTTTGGTGTAGAGAAAGGTCCATTGCCTTACCAATTTTAGAGGGGTCTCAAGTTAGTTTATCTACTTTCTTTATTGATCTGTAAGTTCTCCTCTGCAATTTCTTTTTTAATCACTTCAGCTACCAATTCCTTCAAGTACCCTCTGCTGAAAGATATGCATGGACAGATAGAATCACGCTGAGTTATGATGTCTTTCACCTTAATATACCTTCTGATGGCCATCATCATGCTGTAGTGATAGTACAGCTTGAGAAGTATGGATGGTGCCTTGCAGGACTATCAACTGAAACATCGTTATGCAAACCACTCTGCCCTACAGATTATGTCAGAAGTTGAATATTACAATGATAAATAGTTGAAATGTTTCAACTTTCCAATGGAAGAACAAAACTTAAAAAATTTGACATTTTATAAATTCCTACTTTGGAAATAAGACAAGTCTGACTCCAGGTTGGGATACAAACAGACTCTAACCTCACACCTATAATGCATTGTCTGAGGTGAGATATCAATTGTTTTATCAACGGATAAAAAGTAAGTTATCTCAGGGCTGTAACATCAAAGAAATTCTGGGATTTACATCTTAATCATTCAAAACCTGCATCCCCATTCCAAATGATTAAGACTTAACAGCCATCTAGGTTTGTCTAATATGTCGCATCAGTTGTATGACACTTTGATCTTTTACTTATAAACTGTGTCCTATGCA
Source organism: Chiloscyllium punctatum (assembly GCF_047496795.1). NCBI lineage: Eukaryota > Metazoa > Chordata > Chondrichthyes > Orectolobiformes > Hemiscylliidae > Chiloscyllium > Chiloscyllium punctatum. Next base: position 66,540,690 of record NC_092762.1, read on the forward strand.
CCTGCCCCACTGATAAATGAGCAGTGCTCTGAAAGCTTGTATTTTCAAATAAATTTGTTGGGCTATAACCTAATGTTGTGATTTTTTAACTTCATCTAAAATGTGTTATGCAAAATGTGCAACGTTACACTCAACTCTTGTGACATTTCCTTTCCCATTATCCTTTCCTTTAGGGCAGCATGATGGTTCAGTGATGAGCATTCTTGGGTGACTGTGTGGGTTTCTTCCGGGTGTTCCGGTTTCCACCCACACTAAATTGTCCATTATGTCCAGGGGTGTGCAGGCTAGGTGGACAAGCCATGGGAAATGCAGGGTGAATGGGATAGGATAGGGGAGTAGGTCTGAATTGGCTGTTCTTCAGAGGGTCAGTGTGGACTTGATAACCCAAAGGGCCTGCTTCCACACTAGAGATTCTATGAACATCCATCACCCATATATTGGAACCTGTGTTGACAATGTAATCATGCAGCACCTATCAACACGGTGCTGCATGATTACATTGCGGCATGGTGGCACAGTGGTTAGCACTGCTGCCTCACAGCGCCAGAGACCCGGGTTCAATTCCCGACTCAGACGACTGACTGTGTGGAGTTTGCACATTCTCCCTGTGTCTGCGTGGGTTTCCTCCGGGTGCTCCAGTTTCCTCCCACAGTCCAAAGATGTGCAGGTCAGGTGAATTGGCCATGCTAAATTGCCCGTAGTGCTAGGTGAAGGGGTAAATGTAGGGGAATGGGTGGGTTGCGCTTCAGTGGGTCGGTGTGGACTTGTTGGGCCGAAGGGCCTGTTTCCAAACTGTAAGTAATCTAATCTAAAACAATAGACACTATGTCCTACGTGGCCTAGTGAGGACAGCATACAATTAGGATATTAGTTAGTTACTGTAATGCTCAATGTCAAAACGCCTCCCTTTAAATGTGTCCAAACTTTAAGAAAATTACATGGTTGCACTTTGACTTATTTATATATTTTGAAGTATTCTCAAGAAAACAGAGTTGCTTATCCACTTCTTATAACAGGTCACCCTTTATGTTGCCAAGTAACAGTTTCTAATGGGGGTTCAACTAATTATTTCAGTTCAGTAATTTAATTTTTTTGGAATTTTGAGCATTAAGGTGCCAGCTAAAGTTTCCAAATAGACAAGCGGTTATAGAAAATAAGGAGCAATGGTGTTTCATTGTTGATCATATGCTGCAATAATGCAACCATTTTAGTTGAAGGAAATGTAATTCACCAAGAACAAAACAAGCACTAATAGGAAGTTGAAATCATTATCTCATGTGAGTCACTGCTGACACTTCTAGTTTCCCCAAGCATTTCCACCAGCAACAATAGATTACACATGATTGAAGATGTCCGATTCTAAAAACCAGCAAGTTGCCAATCTTGAACCATACCAAGTGATGATCAGACGTTTCACCCAAAACGAGGAAGCAAAAATATTCATGTCTCAGCTTATCCTCTCACATCTGCAACAGCTGGTTATACATCCAATTTCAATATAGGCCTGTAGGCAGGTCTCGAAGGCTTTCACTCAGGTCTACAGAGGAATCTCACCACCTCTAGTCTGAAGAATATGCATAACATTAGTTGAGTTTGCACTAACGTAAGAGGATGGAATCTGTTTTGTTTCCAATCTTAGATTTGTAAAAGCCAATTGAGTTAATAAAGTCAGAATCACGGATCACACTTCAAACCATTGTGGAATACAATTAACTGGTGAAAATGTCTAAATCTTAAATACCTTGACCTGGTTGGCAGAGTCGAAGCGCAGTCTCTGTCTGTTCTTGTTCAGTTTGCTGATCAACATTTTTCCTGTTCGGAAATCGAAACTGCTCAGATCCATTGAATTTCCCAGGTAACGTGCAAGCTGTGGCTTGCTTCTGAACTTCTTTCCACTTGGGCTAAAAGTAAGGCAAACAAAAATTGAAGTGTTTCTTAATGTATTAAATAAAACAATGAAATAATGGCTTTGAAAGCTAAGATTTAACTTTGATAACTAAAACCTACTGATAATGTGGTATACACACAAGTACGGAAATTTTAGACATGCTACCAAAACCACTTGCTGATCTAATAGCATTGTTAGATTTTTGTTTACTTTTCAATTTTAATTTAGGGATTAGTCATGATAATCCAAGAAACCATGTAGAATCCACACTCATGGGCATCATTAACAATTAACCTTTTGACATGGCACAAGTAGGAAATTTTGGGTACGGAACTTTCCATTAAACAAGGTGTTGATCACAGTCATACAAAATAATGACCAGGATCTTCACCACAGGGAAGGGGAAAAAAAAGTGCCCTTTATGCACTATCCTCATGCACCTCGAAGCAGCTGGTTATACAGCAGCATTGGGAGGGGCCTGGAAAAAGATGCCACAACATTTTCTTAGCAGGAAAAAGGTGAACTGTGCAGGGAGACTTCAAGGGGAAAAAAATAATAAAAGATAAAAAAAACAAGAAAATGAAATTTGTAACCACATTTACATAGTCCCAGAAACTCTAGAACTTCTACAGTGTTAGTCATTTGGACCCATGATCCCCACATACCAATCTCCTGATCTCAATCACGCTAGAGAAGGAGAAGGTGTCGCACGCTTCCCCATGGGGAAGAAAAAGGACTCTCACGCACCTCCTAGTGGACAGCTCAAGAGCTACATTGGCAGAGGCCTGGTAGCAGATCACCTGCCTCTCTTCTTGGCCAGGGAATGGTGCGTGATGGACAGGCAACCTAAACAAGAGGGGAGAAACACAATTTAAAATAGGGGATGGAAATGGAACATAATCAAGCATTTTGAATTTTTCCCACCCCCATCTTCAGAGATATTTGCAGAACTTCAAAATGATAGCACTTGAGAGAGCAAGGGATTGGTCTAATAATAAAATGACAAATATGTTAATAAACATGTAGAGTCAAACTGTTCCTTTCCCAGAAATATTACTTTCAGTCATCTCTAAGTGCATTTAAGATCATAGTTGATCATAGTTCTCTTAAGGAAGATTTGGGCTTCTATTCAACATAAATTTAAAATCTCAAAAGATGAGACCTGTCTATGCAGATCAAAGTGGCACGGTGTTAAATTTTTAAACATATACTACCTCACCCATCTACCACAGCTTCACAATAAATGCCCACTAGTGTGGTATGATAAAATGGGGAAATAATTTTCGAATGAAATAAATTAGACGTAACGAATTTAGTTAAAAGAACTTTTGTCTGCAAATTCTAAAAGTTTTGTGTGTGAAATTGCAAACAGATACAAGGCCCTGAGCTTTAACAGCTCTGAAATTGCCTTGAGGTCTGGTAGTATCTTGGAAGTGGAATCTGAAGTTTAGTAGAAATATAGGTATTGCAAGACAATGTTTTGGAGGACATATCCTGAAAGACAATAATCTGGCTCTTGGAAAGTAGTCCTTCAACATTCAGATGAAAAACACTTCAAAATATAAATCACATATCCCATAACCCTAGGTTTTTTGGTAAATCATAAATATATAACTGAGCCTCGAAAGTATTCAATGACCCAGACTCCAGTGCCTGCTTTTGGAGAGAATTTCAAATACTCAATGACCTTCAGAAGAAAAATTCTTAAAATGGGAGATGTCTTATTTTCAATTGGCACTCACGTGGTCTAAATTATCCCAATAAAATATTCTGATTAAATCTCATCAATCTTCCTTGTGTATAAATTACCCCAGGTCTAAATGAGTACAGGTCAAACTTCTCAACTTCTCCTCATACGACAAACACTTCAGCCCATGAATCAGTTGACTGAACCCTTTCTAAACCAGTTCTAATGCAAGTATATACCTCTTTAGAGGAACAAAAACTGCACACAGTACTCCAGATACCATCTCACCAATGCCCTGAGAGACTTATTTTATACTGCACCCCTTTACACCAAAATTCAATGTAGCATTTGCTCTCTTAACTGCTGGTGTACCACATGGTACATCCGATTCATGTTCAAGCACACTGAATCTAATGATTCTGCGGTGCAGTGGTAGTGTTTCTACTGCTGGCCAGAAAGAAACCCAGATCCCCTTACACAGCAGCCTTTTAAATAATACTTTGCCTTATCAGACAAACTGCTAAAATGGACACGTTTACATTTTCCTATATTATGCTCCATCTGACAAACATTTGTCCACTCAGTTAATCTTTGCAGGCTTTGCATCCTCCTCAGAACTTGCTTTCTTACCTATCTTTGTATCACCAACGAATTTGGTTACAATACAGTCGGTCCCTTCATCCAAGTCATTAATATAGATTTTCAATGTCAGATTGAGGAAAATGAAAGCTATGATAAAAGTCTTCCAGACTTAATTCTGAAAATCTAACACAAGTAATTTAATTATTAATGCATTCAATTATTTCAAAAGTTATATGAAGAGCAGGAAGGTAGAAACTGTTCCAATTGCCCTTTGTCCTTAGACGATGGGTGACAGTACCATATAAACTATAGGAAAATACATCAGCATGGAAATGTTCACCACTAGCTATTGTTTTTTCATTACCGACTTCTTAAAGTAGATTTTAAAAAACAGATATGCCCACTTACAGCGGCTTGAGTTGCAGAGAAATAACAATCACTATGCGGCACTACACATGACAAACTTACTTAAAATCCAGTATCCTAGAAAAGATTTCAAATGTTCATATAAATAATAAATCTTGTGCTTGAAACTCTGCAGTTATACCTATACCAACAGAAGACCATCCTTTGCAATACTGGAATAAAAGTAATATATACATTCTTCACAAAAATATTTACTTTTGAGAAACATTGATCCTGCATAACAGATATTATTGACTCCGTGCTCAAATAATCAGTGGTTTCATTGACAAAAATGCTATCGAAAATCACCAATTTGAAAAGCATAATTTGACAGATAATATCTATTTCGTAGACTGTAACATATTCGGACTCAGCAGTTACTCTCAACATTTGCTATACTGAGATGCCTAGGGGTTGACTTGTATTCACTGTGGATGATTTGTGGAAAGCTCATTTCAATTTTCCCAGTTTGTGAATGTTATGAACCCCCTATGAATGGTACAATATAAAACTGGCTTGATGGACTCACATTTACCATTTCTCAAGCTCATATTATATACTGCATATATCAACCTGGGAGCAGAGGATACAATGTCTAAACTTATTATGTTCAGTGCAGAAAGGTCCTCAAATGAATTATCTAACGTTCATATCACTTCCATGAATGCACATGTCCCACCACTGGATTACTTGATCATTTTCAAATCAGTGGCAATTTCCTATTTTTCAGCTCAACCTCTAAAAATTCAGATGGTAACTTAATGTTTTATATAAACATTTATCTTTAAAAAGGTCAGCAAAAATTTATGAATAAATTGATACAAGCTGCTTTCATTAAAATGTGAAAACATTTTGTATAATATGAAGCTTCACAGCATAAGGACTCTCCTACATAACATCCTGAATTCTTGATTTGTACACTAAATAAATCCTCTCTAACTTAGCTGTCCCACCTCTGTCAGCATACACAAGATGCAAACAGAGATTGTTTCAAAAGCCAAGAGCTTCTCTGAAGCTACTGGCAAATAGGTTAAAATCAACACCTCAATTACACAATCTGATTATCACGATTGATAGGTAGAACACACACAATTATAGATCTTTGAATTTATGTACAGCGAAAAATCAAATTATATACTTATAAAAGCAAAGAACAAATCTATATACTATACGAACATGATTGTGATACCTTGTACATTTAACATATCTAAAGCTAACATAAATTAAGGCTAAAGAGTAGACAATTTGCCTTAGAGGGAGTATAATGAAGAATCACTAGCTAGTTTTTGTGATGAGGGGGCTGACCTTTGAGAAGAGACAGAGTACTAGACACACACAGTCTCCAGAGTTTAGAAGAGTGACTGATGATCTAACTGAAATAAGTTTTAAATGACTTGGCAGAATTGTTGATAGGAAGATGTTTCCTCTGGTTGGGGACTCTAGAACTGAAAAATCACAGTCTCAGCACTAGGGGTTAGCCATTTAGCCACGAGATGAGGATTTCACCAAAACAAGCTGTGAATACGCAGGGTGCGCATATGCATGGCAGAAATTAAAATTTCTGGGTACAAGTGTATTAAGCAAAAGGGAATGTGCTGTAATGTGCCACTTAAGTGAAAGATTTATCAATTTTAGTGAATAGCAGAACAGGGTGGAGGGTTGATCTGCTATTCTAACTCCTAATTCTTATGCTCTATGTATTGCATGTTTCACGTATAATTCCACTTGAAGTTTTAACCTGCACTGTGCTTTAGCAAAGAAAAGGATAATTATCTTGGCGTATCACTATTTTACAGGAATAATGTACTTAGACTACCTTTTTATCACTAATTTTTCTCCCCAATGCAATGAAAACTCTGCACATACATGCTCAACAGGGCAATTCCCATAAATCCTAACATTTTTGTGCAAGTCCAGTGACAAATTCTAAACCTATTATAATGATTCTTTCAAGGTACACAGAAAACAAGAGTCCTATTGAACTGAAGGCAAACATGCAAAACCATGTGATTTTCACAAAGCAGTGATATGACTCTAGGCATGGATACTTGCTCAATTCATGCACCAAAATAAATTGATCACAGTTTGCATTAAAGGTGTACAGTAATTTAACTAAATTGCAACTATAAACACATCTCTCAAATAATTTCTTCCATTCTGCCACTCCTGAGAAGACCATAAGCATTCAATGGACTAGAAAGAACAACTGCACTCTCAAATGAGTTATTCTGGAGTGTGGTTCCACAGGCATCACCTTTTAAATGGCAAGATGCCAATTCATGTCAATTATGCACTAATGGTTGAAAGTTGTTTTCTGTGTTAGAAGCAAATTGATTTCAGAACTCTGGTGATGGTAGGAAGAAGAAAATAAGACCAAGATTCCCTTTCCTGATTCCTACTCAGCAGTTTTGGCTGGATATCTTGGTCAGTCTACTAACATTCACTGTCTATACTCACACTTCAAGAGTGGCCACCCAGCCAAAGTATTCACCGCCTGTGGATCTGCAGAATCCTAGTTGCGAAAAATCTGCTCTAGATCACAAATAGGGAAGTATGCAAAACATCATGACTGTCAGGAAATACTTCATGACTTTGCTTTTAAGTTCTGCAGTTTGCAGTAGCTTAGAAGCAGCATGAACAGATTCCAAAACTACCAAATTAAAATGAGACAAAAATCTTGGGAGACAGACAGAATTAAGATCGTCTCCGTCAGTTTTGTTTGTAGACAGGAATGATTGCAATTAAATTTTAACTTAAACAGAATAAGCCTGACAGCCACGTGTTTTAATGTCTACTCACACTGGCTCCATTCCTGAAATGGACAAAGAAGTTCATCAGTTTTAATCTGGATTATTTCACCACTACACCCGCAGTGCCAAAATCCTTCATATAACACTAGCCACTAACTATATTCCCAACAGCTTTCGGAAGCGTCCATGTCTTTTGAGTGCGTTTTGGAACGAAGGATCCAGATCAAAAACAGAACTTGAATGGGGAAGAAGTCTGCAGAGTGGCGTGGATAACGACAGCATGCATCAACAAAAAAAAACCTCAAGCGAGGGGTGTGAGAGATGAAGAGCCGGGGGGGGGGGGGGGGTTGTTAAGCGCGAAGTTACTTGAAGCTGCGTTTTGTGGAAGCTAACTCACCGTGGCCTCCGACAAAGGGAGGCACAATGCTACCCCTTACCCACCCCCACCCCAAACGATATGCACAAAGCGGCAGCTGCTTGGGGGGGTGGGGGAATAGGGGGGAACAGTGAGTACAGGCCCAGGATTCTCATCCCTGCGGAGGGAGAGTGCAGCCTCGGCCGGGGGTCCGGGTCGAGGCCACTCCCCCCCCCCCCCCCTGCCCTAAGGAGCCGGCGTTAGGCCGCGGCCTCCCCCTCCCCGCCCGCCCCTACACACACACACAGACCCTCCCCGGGTACTCACCTATAATAATAGACGTCGCTCTTCCCCGCCGACAGGCCCGACTTTCGAGTCACTTCTTCCCTTTTCCAGCCGGAGGGGAGCGCCGAGCACTCGAAACGCTTCCTTTCCATCTCCAGGATTGCCGGCTTGGTGTGGGCAGAGGCCTAGTGGACGGGGGTGGGGTGGCGGGGCTGTAACGGTAGCCTAGCGATGGGGTGGGGGGTGAATGTGGAAGACCCTATCGCTTCAGGCCGGGCCGCCGGCGCTTCGTGCCCCGTGTCCGCACAGCCCGCCTCGCGCCGCCGCCGCCGCTCCACAACACTCCGCGCAGCCGCCTCACCCCCCCTTCCCCAGGCCGACCCGACACAGCCCCCAAAACCCTCCCTCCGCGCCGCCGAAGTAGTACCGCCTCACTGCTGCTGCTCCCCTCCGTGCGGGCGACAGAGACATGACTCTCAGTCACCAGGGCCAGCACACACTCAAGTCTGCAATGAAGCCGCTCCATTCGCCTCCCTCGCCCGCCCAACCCCCGTACACCAAAAAACAAAACCGTGCGAGGACTTGAAACCACGGCTCGCAATTCAAAATACAACCAGAAGCAAACATTTGTATTACAAAAGTTGGAAAAGTACCCGGAGAACTCTTGCCCCCTTCCTCCAATTCCGACAGCCCGTCTCTTCATTCTGTCTCAGGCAGTGAGTAAAGCGTAAACTAAATCAGTTTGGGGAGAGTGGGGGGTTTTAAGAGATAAAAAGTCTTGCGTTTTATTCAGCGCCTTCTCAAGCACTTTGCAGCTAATTAAGTCCTATTGTAATGTAAGGAGATATGCAAGTTATGCACAGCAAGGCCACACAAAAAGGAGTGACAAAGGGTCTATTCTTGTGATGTTAAAGGATACTGGCCAGGGCAGCTGTGTTAACTTTCCTACCAAAAGTCTAATGTCCGATCCAAATTGGAGCACCGCTAGGACGCAACGGTGACAATTTTAATGTTTTGCACCCAACTTGAACCTCAACCTTCTGACTCAGACGAATGTGCTTCCAAATGAGCCAGTTTCAAAAAAGCAAACAATCCAAAGTTTACATATTGTTACAGTTTCTGGATACAATGTACAGTACAGACATACCATTGATAAGACTGCCAATTCTATAGATGCAGTTTTCGGCACAAGATCGCCAGCTGTGCCACCAACCCCCTAGAACAGTCTTACCCACCAAATGTTTTTGTAACAAATAAATGCATGCAATAAAAAAAAACACAACATCCAGGACAATCCTGGTGTGTTGGCAACTTCATGTACAAGTTTTAACCCTTTTCACTTTTGGGTATATACGCGCCCATTACCAGCTGCAAGAATGCTGCCCCGCGACAAACTAATCAAAGAACGAACATGCCCAATGTGGGAGCTATTCTTTACAACATTGGCTTGAGTATAAGTTGAAAAAATGCTCTTAGGAATTCCACACTGTAGGGATTCTTTTTTTAAAAAATGTTCTCTGGTTGAAAGGATACTCGTTAGCTCAAGTGCCTCATTCAAAAGACCTTGTTTTAGCATTGATTGTAAAATGTTCCAGGCAAACCCATTGCTATTATCAAACATTTACATATTTTAAGCCTCTGGGCAGTAAAAATTGCAGCAGGTACCATGAGATCCCAATAACGACTGTAGTGCTTCTGCTATCTCCGCAGTTGAAATTAACTTTCGGGCTAGGGATTAAACCTGGAATTTTCCTATCTTTAAGGCTCAGCAAACCAGTTGATAACCTCATCAAACCACGAATAGAGTTGGATATGACCTTAACCATATCTTGGGCACAAGCAGGTCAACAATTTGACAGCAATGAACAAAAGCTAAGCATTATCGTAATCAAGATGAATATATGTAGGAGGAAAATTTCATGCAACTTTCTTTCTATTTCAAAACACATTGATAGCAATGGATTTGCACTCTAAAATGAACTTTTAAGGAATAACATCAGAGCCAATGACTAATGTACTCAAAACATGACACCATTCAGTAACAGACGATCAGTTTTCTGTTACAATAAAATCAAAATGTATTAGTTAACATTTTAAGCCATTTCATGGTCAAATAATATGCTTTGGCAGTATTTAATATCAAAATCTATGCTAGCTCAATAACCTAGTTATTTGAATATTTAAGTATATATTGATCGTCCGTATAAAATTTATTTTTCACATTGCATCCAACTCAATGCTACCATCTAGTGTTACTGAATATTTTTAGTTACTAGGTAGTATAGAGGGAGAGTCATCAAGATAGAATTGCAATCTCAAAAGGGAACGATAATGCTGCATGAGAAGAGGGACTCGATTAATAGAGGTATAGACACGGAAAATGCGCCAGAGAATACATAGCTGCGAAGCTTTGTTTAAATTCTAACCAATCCAATTGCCATTGAGAATGCAACAGAAAATGGCCATGTGCAAGCTTATCTTAAATTGTAAAAAGGCAAAACGTGGACATGTTATTCCTGTTTGCAAAGTACGAGTGTCCTACATGTGAATATGTATGGCTTCTCAAATCAAAGTATCTTCCACAGCTTTCATATGATATTCCATTAATTTATGAATCAAGAATGAACATGATATAAGATATGCTTTCCTGGTGAAGGGCTTTTGCCCGAAACGTCGATTTTACTGCTCCTCGGACGCTGCCTGAACTGCTGTGCTCTTCCAGCACCACTAATCCAGAATTAAGATATGCATGAACAATAATAAAAAGAGCATTGCTATTTTTTCAAAAGAGAATTTTGTTGACTTATATCACATTCTTCCCCACTCTAACTTTCTTAAATTTCATTCACCACTCTATTGTCACTATCAGCCTAAATTTGGCAGAAAACGAGGAAGGACCTAAACATTATAGTACTTCCTTTTATTTTCAAATAACTTACTCAGCAAGTTGAAGAAAGTTAACAGTAGGCAAGGCTCTGTGAAACGTGACACGCCTGTCCTCTTATGGAAACAAGCAAAATAATTTTCTCAGGTGAAGGTTCCTCTAACTTTAAACTGCACATTTAGAAAATTTTACCATTCAAAATGCAGAACATCTGACAGTCATAACTTAAAGAATCCTTCCATTATATCTGACTTGTGTTCATTAAATATATTGAAAAAAGTGAAAATCGAAGAATTTTTAACATTCAGTACAAAACCTTCTTTCATTTCAAAATAGATTTACATTAGATTACTTAGTGTGGAAACAGGCCCTTCAACCCAACAAGTCCACACCAATCTGCCGAAGCGCAACCCACCCAGACCCATTCCCCTACATTTACCCCTTCACCTAACACTAAGGGCAATTTCCCCTTACCTGCACATTTTTGGACTGTGGGAGGAAACCGGAGCACACCCACACAAACACTGGGAGAATGTGCAAACTCCACACAGCCAGTCGCCTGAGGCGGGAATTGAACCCAGGTCTCTGGTGCTGTAAGGCAGCAGTGCTAACCACTGAGCTAATTAGATCATCCTAATTACCTTGAAGATGGAGCCCTGTGTACTTCAAGGGACTCAGGAAGAATAATATTACAAAGAAAAACTGCTTACTATGGAGTCAGGGAGATGTACAACATGGACAGATGTTCAGACCCTTTGGTCCAACTTGTCCATGCTTAAGTTAAGTCCCATTTGTCAGTATTTGGCTCATATCCCTCTGTACCCTTCCTATTCATATATCCATCAAGATGCCTTTTAAATGTTGTAGTTGTATTAACCTCCACCACTTCCTTCAGCAATTTCATACAGGTGCCACCATGTGTGAAAAGATTGACCCCCAAAGGTCCCTTTTAAATCTTTCCCCTCTCATCTTAAACCTATGCCTTCCAGTTTTGGACTCCTCTACCCTGGGGAAAAGACCTTGACTTTTCACTCTATCCATTTTCCTCATGATTTTATAAAATTCTGTAAAGGTCACCCCTCAGAATCTGACCCTGCACAGAAAATAGCCCAGCCTATTCAGCCAATCCCTAAAGCTTAAACCCTCCAACTCTGGCAACATCCTTGTAAATCTTTTCTGAACCCCTTCAAATTTAACATCTTTCCTATCGCAGGGAGACCAGAATTGAGTGTAGTATTTCAGAAGTGGCCTAACCAATGTCCTATACAGCTGCAACACAACCTCCCGACTACTATACTCAATGGTCTGACCAATAAATGCAAGTGTACCAAATGCTTCCATCACTGTCCTGTCCACCTGTGATTCCACTTTCAGGGAACTATGAACCTCCATTCCAAGGTTTCTTTGCTTGGCAACACACCCCAGGACCTTACCATTGTACCTTATGTACACATAAAAGTGTATATGTCCTGCCCTACCAAAATGTAAAGCACTTCACTTTTATATAGATTAAACTCCATCCGCCATTCCTTAGCCCATCTGATCAAGGTCCCATTCTACTCTGTGCTAATGTCTTTTGGTGTCCAATACACCACCAATTTTGGTGGCATCTACAAACTTACTGTGAATACCTCCTATACTCACTCCCAATTCATTTATATAAAGATAATGCTATATGAATGTATTCGTAACTGATTTTCTTCACTTTCGTGAATTACAGATTGACTATACATATACAGAAAAAAGCAAGGGATTGCCAAGAAACAAAGGATTTATTTTGCAAGGTAGTCTAGGTGTAATGCACCCAGTTTGTTTAATATGTCATTATATTTGGCTATTTCCTGTAAAAAAATATGATGGAACAATGTACTAGAATCAAATATATGGAACATAATTATCAGGAGCAGTTTGATGTTTTCTAGACATTAAAAACGAGTGTAATAATTTTTGCCTCACTTTTTCTGAAAAAAAAATCAGCTCGATACTAAACAGCAATTGAAACATCCTAATTTTATTGTCTATGTCAATTTTAAGCATAATACTTTTGAACCTGAATCACAACAAGCTTTGCATTTTAAGTCTCAGATGCTTTTCTCCCTCAGTTAAAGTTTGAGGATTTCTAACCAATCTGCGAATGCATTATACTCACTTTTTCTCTGTTCACCAGATTTATCACATCATGTGTTCAAATAATCATTCCCAGCACTTTGAAATTTTTCTTAAATTTAGTGATACTTTGTCGATATTGCTGGATTTACCTGTGGTTCTCTCCAATTCTTTTCAACTGCAAACTGAAATGCACATCCTATTGTATTTAAGACTTGTTGAGGCGACAGAGCAGGGACTAAATTGATGAGTCAATCAGATGTACAGGGAAAATCCAAAATTCCTCAAAATCCCCTTTCACAAATAAGTCTTTGCATTGCCTTTAATTGTGCATTCAAAATATGTAAATTCAATGACATGATCTTTATCACAGAAAAATGTTTGCTTTAATCATATGAAGGTCATCTGGGTTCATTTAATAATATTTCGGAGATAGGAGGTGTGGATTAAAACCTCAATTTAAGATAAATTTATGATATCTTTTACAATGCAGGAGGAATGCTGGTGTCTCAAGATCTATTTGAACTATTCAAAGAGCAGGAGATCCTTTTGCTGCTGTGGCTATATTTCTTCTCAATTGTCAACATCCCAAAAATGATCAATGCATGTTTTTAGCATGTTTTACAACAAAGGATATCACTTGATCCATCAGGCAGTCTGGTAATAGAGGCTCAGACTAATATCTGGTTGGTTTCAAATCTCACCACTGCATTTAAATTCAATTAATAAGTATGGAATATAGTCTCAGTGATGGTGACCACAGAACTTTCAGTTTACTACCATCCTTCAAGTGATTGGATTGTAGCACTGACTTCTGTTTCCAGAAGTCATGATTGCAGAGATTTCAGAAGTCCATTGCAGAAGAATAAGAAATTAGGGAAAAATGACTAACAAGCTACTCAGTTTAAGGGTTGCAGAAATAAGAAACAAATGTTGGCCCTGCCAGCTAGGCCCATACTCTACACAAGAACAAATTAAACTAAACGACGAGTCTTCAACAAGTAGATTCCTCACTGGGAAAATTGTGATGAGGTACAAAAAATTTCTCCCAAAGACAAATCTCATATTTTACTTTTACAGTGAGGTCAGGGTAACTTGGTGGCTTGCACTGCTGTCTCATAGCACTAGAGGCTCTGGTTCAATTGCAGCATGTAGAATTTGCACGTTCTCCCTACGTCACCAATGTGTGGGTTCCGCTGGGTGCTCTGGTTTTCTCCCAGAGTCCAAAGATATCTGGTAATGTGGGTTAACAATGGTAAATGTGGGGTTATGGGGATTGGGGGATGGATACTCCTTTGGAGGATTGGGGCAGACATGATGGGCCTCTTTCTGCACTGTAGGGATTCTATAATTCTAAACCACTTGGCAAAGGAATGTAGATTCTAAATATAATGATAACAAACCCCCACAAGCACTGTGCAGGTTTATATTCGCTACAATTCTGCATTAATCCCAAGCATTAGAGATCAGTCTCTATTTCACACTCTCTTAAAATGGTGTATAATTGCACTGAATTTTTTTTTTGCTGATGTAAGGTTTTGAATATCTTTTGCTGCTAGACACCATGAATTGTAAATGATAAATGCTTATAAATTAGGCAACACACTAAAATTGACCCAATATGTACAAGGTATGGAATTTTAAAAAAAAACATGAAATTTGGATTGTCTTTCAACTAAAATTCCTTATGTTTGCAACTAAGTATGTTAAACCTAGTCGAGTCTGATGCTAACTCTGAGATACAGCACAATTCTAGGGATTTAGTGCTCCCTGATTACACTTAAACGCAGAGATTACAGGAGACTATAAGACTAATGACTGAGTTTATAAACACTCAAAATGCATCAATCGAGTAAAGATTTTCATTGTTTTATTTTAAATATTCACGGTGTAGTTTAGGATTCAGAAGACAAAGTGCTGAAGTGGATGCAGTGTATGTTTCACATTAACGCAAAAACTTCAAAAGCTGCAAATAATAATGTTTCCTGCTTCTGCTTTAAAGTTCAAAAAAACAGAAATGTTCAGTTCAGAAAAATTTAGACTGTCCTGATGTCTGAAGCCATTGGTCACTTGTCTCGATTGTTCATCTACATCCTGCAATGCAGAAAACACAGCAAATAAGACAAACATATTTAATACAGAACAGTCCTAGCTTGAGCTAAGGCAGCGAAGCACCAACAAAAAGTTTACATAGCAAATGCTTTTCTTAATTCTTTGGGCATAGGAATAATGTATGCTGAAGCTACTGAAACTATAATCCAGTCTCTTGCAACTCCCAGTGATTGGATTCATAGGTAGATTTAAAAATATTGGAGGAGATGGGAAGAAACTATTCAGCGTGCAACGTGAATATGTTTTTGGAATAAGGAAAAAATTTGGAGTGATTAGTCTGGATCTTGAAGAATAACAAGGAAAATAAATCTGTGTTAATAGACTGAGTAGCCACTTCCTACTTGTACATGTCTTAGATCTTATATAAGATGTGCCAGGAAGAATAATATGTTCAAATTAAATAGGCCTATGTGGATTGATCGAGACCAATTCCTTTAGATGGATTTATGGAGGTCAACATTCTACAAATTCCAAATCAATAAAATTAGCATATGAAAATCCCATCATGAAGCATCCAATGATTGATATTACAATAAAATTATAGATTGTGTAAAATACTATTCAAAATTTATTAACCAGACTTCACTGGCACACTGCTTGTAGTCCATCACATGGTAATTTTAATTTTTCTTCTTACCCATAATCCCCCAAATGTCATCAACTGGTGTCCACCTACAACCCAGCAACAAACTTTTTGTTCCCATGACTTCACCACTAACCTTTGTGTTTCCAACTGTTGGAGCCACACCTCAATCACCCAATAATCTTTAAAAGTTCCATCTCAAGTCATACAGTACTCTAACAGGACAATATTTCAAGACGATCTTTGAACAAACCTTTTGCCAGTCCTCCCAAATTTACTAGTTACTCTTTCATAAACACTCACTTTCCTTTTTATTTTAAAACTCCTTGCCAAGTACCTTAGTCAAATAACAATCCTTATGATTGAACATAAAGTCACTACTATAAACTGTAATGAAGGACCAAAGGTAGACAAGTAGAAGACTGGAAGAACACAGCAAGCCAGTCAGTATCAGGAGGTGGAGAAGTCAACCTTTTGGGTATAACCCTTCTTCAGGACTAGGGGTGTGGCAGATAACTTTTTCAAAGTGGGCATCAAGAGCAATAATACATAACATAGACAGCACAACAGCACTGACTGCAGGACAAATTAGCACCAATGTTCATGCTGTTAAAAGCCAAAGGCCTGTGGAAGATAGGTGTTTACTGTTTTTAGTTAGTGAAATATGTAGAAGGAGAATACAAACTGCATCAGATTAAAAACATTTTAGCTATCAAAAACTAAGTCCGTTGGAGATCAATTTTTGTTATTCACTGTGGACATAGCTGGCTGGCCAGCATTTATTGCCCTTAAAGTGGTGGTGGTGAGCTGCCTTCTGTAGGTAGACCATTAGGGAAGGAATTCCAGCACTGACCCAGTGACACTAAAGGAACAGGGAAATATGTCCAAGTCAGATTGGTGAGTGGCTTGAGGGAAACTTGCAGGTGATATTGTTCTCATGTACCTGCTGCCCTTGCCCTTCTAGGTGGAAGTGAAACATGGGCTTGGAAGAAGTGGTCTCAGGATTTTTGATGATTTTCTGCTGTGCAACACTGCTGCTACTCAGTGTTGGTGGTGAAGGAATGAATACTTGTGGATGTGATGCCAATCAAGAGGGCTACATTTTCCTGGATGGTGTCAAGTTTCTTGAATATTGTTGGCAATGCATTAATCCAGGCAAATGGGGAGTATTCTATCATATTTGTGCCTTGTTGATGGTGGACAGGTTTTGGGAGATTTAGGAGGGGAGTTACTTGCTGCAGTGTTCTTAGTCTCTGGCTTGCTTATGTAGCCACTATATTTATACGGTGATTCCAGTTGAATGTTTGGTCAATGGAACCCTGTGGATGACGATATTTGCAGACTCAAGTGACAGCAACACCAGTGAATGTGTCAGATTGTCTCTTGTTGGAGGTGGTCATTGCCTGGCTTTTGTGTGTTGCAAATGTTGCTTGCCAGTTGTCAGCCCAAGCATGTATATTGGCTAGGTCTTGTTGGCATTTGAACATGGACTGCTTCAGTATCTGAGGAGTCGCAAATAGTTCTGAACATTACACAATCAGTAGCAAACATCTGACCTTATGCTGGAAGGGATGTCAATGCTGCAGTAGTTAAGATGCTTAGGTAGCATAACGGGGGAAAAAAAATAATCATGAGGTTCTTACAATATGCCTTGTTGATGGATGGGAAACAATAATTATTTAAGAACTTGACATTTTCAGAAGGCTTTTGCCCGAAACGTTGATTTCGCTGCTCGCTGGATGCTGCCTGAACTGCTGTGCTCTTCCAGCACCACTAATCCAGTATTTGATTTTCAGCATCTGCAGTCATTGTTTTTACCATTTTCAGAAATAAGTCAATAATAGCTATTGCCATATGCATTTTAAACAAGCAAATTTGCCCAGAAAAAGTATGTTTTCCTGCCATTCTAGGTCACAAGTAAACGGTAGCATTGACTCTATATTCATTGCAGAAACCAATTCTATATGTTGGGTTTTGGGCAGCATTAGATCCACTGAACACAAAACACTGCCAAACAGTGTCCTACACCTGCCACTTCAATACAGTACCATGTTCCATGCCAGCATTTCTGTCACAGGTCTGCTACAGTGATCCGACCAGGCTCAATGCAAGCTGAAGGAACAACACCTCATAGGTACCTCACAGATTTCAAGATTCTTAATAAATTCAGAACACGGACACCGTCCTCTATGTTCACTAAGCTTCCCCCACACCCATTGGTCCTGTTTAATTTGGGGTGCTTCCATCATAAGAAATCAATTGTCAACCATTTAACACTTCCTGCTAGCACCTTGCCTAGCATTTATTAATCTCTTAGTTTATCAACAACAATCTCTTTATTCTCTCTTCCTCTCTGGGACTCACCTCCATTAACTCTATTCACTCCCCCAATCCCACTATCAGCATAAAATCCCTTTCCCAGCCACCTTTAGTCCTGATTGCTGGAGTTGAAACCTGCACTCTCTTTCTCTACACATGCTGCATGACCTGCTGAGTTTCTCCAACACTTTGTTTTTAGGACTAAAACCTCTTTACTGTGGTGGTGAGAATATCATTGACACAAGTTGATGTTCCCAAAACATTTTCAACAGCCAAAGACTGTCAAGCATACTGACCATTGTTAACCATGTCACTTCATTATGTTTTAGTATGCATAGGTACAAATAAACATTTCTACTCAACCTGCAGGTAGCAAAAAACTCTGCACAAATTTAGGAATAAACTGGCTTACCATTAAAACATGATTGCTTCATTCATCCTTGAATTTCCCCCTTATGTATGGAACATGGCCAAGTATTACTCTCCAATCTGTACTGTATACCAGTGCTACACAACCAAAGCCTCCCCATGTTGCCACTGTTGGAATCCTAGAAAAATAAAAGATTATATATACACACACACACACAATCTAGAAAGTTCTCATGGAGTTCTGCAGAAAGCTACTGCAATACGGGTTCAGATTATTTATTTGATCAAAAATCAACAAAATATCCCTAATCCTTTGTACACAGAATTATCCACTGGACCTGTAGATTTCATCCAAATACAGTGGAAATCCAAAAATCTAAAGTTTACCATACCAACTAATCATGATAGATTGGAAACAAAATCTTTTAACTGGGCCAGGTAAATCATAGCTTCTAATATATACAATGTGTGACACTGATTCTTAATGAGAGGTTTTTATTTAACATTTGTACATAGAGATTGCCAATTCTGCCACAGCAGTGATGCAGCTCTAATTAAAAATCAGAAATGACATCCTATATAACCATGGTGTAAGATCCACCTGCACTTTATTCAGATTGTCTGCAGCCTTGGAGGCGGCTGACCAGCTTTCCAAATCTCTCCTCCATTGTCTAGTTCACCAGGTCTATCTTTACCAGGTCTAATGATCACCTATCCAATTGTAGGGAGAGAACATCATTCAATGGTTTCTCTTCTCACTTCCACACTGCTAATCTCAACAATCCCCCAAGTGTCTATCATGCACACCCCATCTTCCACCTACATGTTGCCTAATAGCAATACTATCTGAAAACATCAGGTTTCACACTTACGATAGCACCCAAGTCCTCAGACCCCTCTCATTTTATTATGCTGCCTTTAGTGTCAGTCCGGAGTGATTTGATATTTCCTCAAATTAATCATTGGGGCAATCAAAGCCATTGTCTATCAACCCAGCCAAGAACTACATTCCCCAGTCGTTTTCAACCTAAAAGTACGTTAATTGCGATCTCTACATCCTACTAACCCTGAGAATGTGCTGTTCTCAAGTCACTAAATCCACCTACTTGAATTTATGTATGCCTTAGCCCATCTTTCATTGAAATTTGCAAACTATGTATTGGTTATCTGAAAATTTGATAATGCCAATTTTCTCCTGGTTGACCTCCCATTTTCTGATAAATGTACTTATCCAAAGCTCCTCTATCCATATCCTAATTCGCAAGACATCTTGCTTGCCTAACGTACCATGTGATATGCCTTGACCTCCAGTGCACGAATGCTTCAGTATTAAAATATCAATCTTCATATTTAAAACCTATAATCTTGTATCGTCCAAGTCCTTTAACATCCTCCAACAATCAGTTTTACATTCATTTAATCTGCCCTCTGTGCCTCTTAATATTTGTCTCACCATTGGTAACTGCATTTTCAGTTGCTAAGCCATAAGGTATGGAATATCTTCTCAGAAGCAATTCTTCACTAACAGCTTCCCTATATCAAATGCTTTTTGATCACATTTCCTGAAGTCTCCTTTGGCATAGTATTTAGATTGATCTCATTCTGGTCTGATTTCGAAAATCATGAGGGGCATAGATAAAGTGAATAGCAAGGGTCTTTTCCCTGTGAGCAAGAAGTTCAAAACTAGGTGGCATATTTTTAAGGTGAGAGGACAAAGATTTCAAAAAAAAAGGGACCCAAGAGGCAACCTTTTGAAACAGAGTGGTTTATACGTGGAATGAACTGCGGGATGGAATGGTAGACACAGGTACAGTTACGATGTTTAAAAGACATTTGGATAGGTACATTAATAGGAAGTGTTCAGAGGATATGGGCAAGTGGGAATAGTTCTGGTTTGGAAGGCTTGTTTGGCATGCAGAATTGGACCAAAGGATCTGTGTCTGTGCTGTATGACTCACAAGTGCAAGTTGCTGTAACATGAGTGAACTATTACAGTTTGTTGCTGATGGATAGAGTAAACAGTGTTCAGTCTAGCAGGCACAATAATCAGGTGAACTATTCTCCCGTCAGCAGTGCAAATTTTATGAGCTGCTCATGAATTTGCACCATTCCAACCAGTGGCAAATATTCCAATTTCAGTCTTGCAATGTTGAAAATATTTTGAGAGATCAGCCTCCCTCCTACTCTGCTCTTTCAGTCATTGGTGACCCTCAAGATCATGACGGTGAATGACTATATGTTTTCCTTCTTTGTAGGTCACGAAAAAACTTTTATGAGGTCTGTGTCATTAACTAGCACTAAATGTGGTAATATTACCCTCCACTGCCAGCCCAAGTTTGGATATTATTCATATGCAATTGTAACTTGGCATGGTTATTTAAAATGAGACAGGAAAAGTTTTTTTTAAGGGTAGTTGGAGAAGAGAATAGCACTTGCAGCCTGTGTAAGAGTTGCAAATCCCACAAGTTAAGGAAAATTTACACAATAATATAAGTGACTGAAAATGAGGTTGTGGAGGTGGGAAAATCAAAATTACATACTAAAAGGAGATGTGCAGGCAATCAGTAAATTGGCTACACATGGCAATAGGAAAATTATACGAACATAGAGAGAGTTACAGGACGAGAATAAGTTTTACAAACTATTCTCCAGATATCAGACTATCAGCCACACAGCCAAAATTTTAGGAGGTAGCACAGAGCAAAATCAAACACAATGAAGTTACAGAAAGAAGCAAAGTTGCACTAGTTAACAAAAACATTTGACACAGCAGTTCAGTTGCTCCAGGAATACTTTGCTTCTCCATACAGATTTCATGGGCTGTAAACAATTTTACAACATACAGTACACAGATCTGAGAATGGCATTTAGAGAAATTTGTTGTAAGATACAAAGGAATATTGGATTCAAAGAATTGAATACAATCAATCAATCAATCAGGTCAGAGCAGCGAAGACAAAATCAAAATTGTGGCAAGTTAAAAACTGGATTAAAATTAAGTTTTAGATTAATTTGTCAAATAAACTGCTACCTAGTGATGCAAATACTTAAACTGATGCTTTTCAGAGAGGAAATAGATTCTTTGTTACAAGATGTAAACAATAAAAACAAACTGGATCCATATAGCACCACAAAGTAGTTCTGGAAATCATAAGCAAGGCCAAAAATGCTAAAAACTCAAAAAGGGGAGGCAGCATGTGTGGAAAGAAAGGAGGTATGGTGTCCTTTCATCAGAAGTGGAATGAATCAATGCTACTCAAATAACTCGTGATCAAATAGGTAACTTTTCTCCATTTGTTATTGCCATATATCAGCCTTAGAATTAGCATGAATTGTACAGAGGGAATTGCAAATAGTTATGATATATTCTTACTGACATCAGTAATAAAGTGTGTTGCCCAACTGATATTTATGTATTAGAAACAAAACCAAAGCATTGCAGGATGTTTTCCTTTCAAATTTCCAGCAGAGAAAATACTCAGCTGGTCAGCAGCATCCATAGAGAGAAAGAGTAAACATTGAATTGGAAATGGCTCTATTATGAAGTAGAGATGCAATAGGTTTCATGTAAATGAAAGGAAGGGAGGGAGGAAGAATAAAGAGGATACTCTGGGATTGGGAATAGGACAGGAGAGATTGAATGACAACTGTTTAATGGAACAAAAGACAAAAGCGAGTGCTAAGGGCTTTAGCAATAAAACAAAGTATTTGTGCAGAGTGGAGTCGCAGGTAGATAAGATAGAGAAGGCGGCGTTTGGTATGCTTTCCTTTATTGGTCAGAGTATTGAGTACAAGAGTTGGGAGGTCATATTGCAACTGTACAGGACATTGGTTAGGCCACTGCTGGAATATTGCGTGCAATTCTGGTCTCCTTCATATCGGAAAGATGTTGTGAAACCTGAAAGCGCTCAGAAAAGATTTACAAGGATGTTGCCAGGGTTGGAGGATTTGAACTGTAGGGAAAGGGTGAATAGGCTTGTGCTGTTTTCCCTGGAGTGTCAGAGGCTGAGGGGTGACCTTATAGATGTTTATAAAATCATGAGAGGCATGGATAGCATAAATAGACAAAGTCTCTTCCCTGGGGTGTGGAAGTCCAGAATTAGAGGGTATAGGTTTAGGGTGAGAGGGGAAAAATACAAAAAGAGAGCTAAGGGGCAACTTTTTTTACGCAGAGGGTGGTATGTGTATGGAATGATCTGCCAGAGGAAGTGGTGGAGGCTAGTACAATTGCAATATTTAAAAGGTCACCTGGACGGGTATATGGATAGGAAGGGTTTGGAGAGATATGGGCCGGGTGCTGGCAAGTAGGACTAGATTGGGTTGGGATATCTGGTTGGCATGGACAAGTTGGACCGAAAGGTCTGTTTCCGTGTTGTACATCTCTATGACTCTAAAGTGTCAATGGTAGACTAAAGAATAACCCTTTTTGAAAGGAAAAAAAAAAATCTGGGCAGGATTTATATACTTAATCGCAAGGTCCTGGGGAGAGTGTTGCTGAACAAAGAGACTTTGGAGTACAGGTCCACAGTTCCTTGAAAGTGAAGTCGCAGGTGGATAGGATAGTGAAGGCAGTGTTTGGTATGCTTTCCTTTGTTGGTCAGAGCATTGAGTATATGAGCTAGGAGGTCATGTTGCAGCTGCACAGGACATTGGTTCAGCTACTTTTGGAATACTGTTGTCCCTCCTATCAGAAGGATGTTGTGAAACTTGATACGATTCAGAAAAGATTTACAAGGATGCTGCCAGGTTTGGAGGGTTTGAGCTATGGCGAGAAGATGAGTAGCCTGGGGTGATGAGTGTGTGGAATGAACTGCCAGAGGAAGTGGTGAAGGCTGGTACAATTGCAACACTTAAAAGGCATCCGGATGGGTACATGAATAAGAAGGGTTTAGACTGATATGGGCCAAGTGTTGGCAAATGGGGCTAGATTAATTTAGCATATCTGATCATCATGGATGAGTTGGACCAAAGGGTCTGTTTCCGTCTCTATGATGCTATAAAAAACAAGGTTCGGACCACTATGTAGCAAAGGAAACTTAAAATGGGAGACAGCGTTCGTGGTCTTGAATTGTTGAGTCCAGAAGGCTGTAAAGTGCCAAATCAGATGCTGTTCCTCAAAATGGACTACTGCAACTGACCAAGGAAAGAAATAGGAGTAAAAGTATAATACTAAATTAAAATAGCAAACAACTGGTAGGTTATGATCATACTTGAGGACTAAGCAGGGTTGTTCAACAAAGTGGTCACTCAATTCACATTTGGTCTTCATAATGGACAGGCCGCCACATTGTGAGCAGCAAATTCATGAAAGATGACAGTGACTACCCTTGATATCAAGGAAACCTAGCAAAACCAGAGCCTATAGAAATCAGAAGTAAAACTATATACTAGTCAGTGTCCTCTCTAGCATGAAGGAAAACCATGATTGAAGATCAGTTATTCAGCTTTAGGGCATCAGTTCCTCAGGGGAGTATCATCCTTGGTCCAACACTCTTCAGTTCTTCAATGGTCTTTTCACCTTCTTAAGATCAGAAGTTGGGATATTGGTTGATGTTTGCATGATGTTCAGTTCTATTCAATAATTCTGAAAATCTGAAGCATTCCATGTCCAAATGCAGAAAGTCCTGGATAATACCTACACTTGTGTTGACAGGTGATAAGCAACATTCATGCCACACATGCCAGGCCATGACCAACAAAACAATTTCATTATCACTCATTTGATTGGTACCACATCTGCAAACATTCACTCCGTCCACCACCAACATACAGTAGGAGCCATGTATCATCTACAAGGTGCATTGTTGTACATCACCAAAACTCTTTAGATGGCACATTACAACTCACAACCACTACCAAGTAAAAAACAGGGCAGCAGTTACCATTTGCAAGTTTCCCTTCAAGCCACTCAGCCTCCTGACTTAGAAAATACTCTAAATCAGGAGGCTGAGTGCCTTGAAAGGAAACTTGCAAAACCATTCCTTTAGTATTGCTGGGTCAAGATTCTGCAATTTCCTCCCAAAAGGCATTGTGGGTGTACCAAGTCAACTACAACAACTCAAGGCAGTTCACAACCACCTTCTCATGGGCAAATGCTGGCCAAGCCAGTGAAGCTCAACCCTGAAAGAATTTTAAAAATCTAAACTGAAAATGGAAGGAAATTGCTACTGCACCAGGACAGAGTGGTTAGGGCCTTGGAAGGTGGGAGACGAGGCAAATATCTTTCTCTATTCTACTTTCTTTCAATTCTGAAGAATTAAATTCAATCAAAACAGTAACTTGGTAATTCTAAGTTAAAAAAAATCACATGAAAGGTTAGAGAGCAACAGGTTTAAGTCCAACTGGTTTATTTGGACTTTTGGAGAGCTGCTCCTTCATCAGGTAGCTGTGGAACAGGGACCACAAGACACCGAATTTATAGCAAATGATTACAGTGTTATGCAATTGAAATAATTTGGAGATGCTGGTATTGGACTGGGGCGTACAAAGTTAGAAATCATGCAATACCAGGTAATAGTCCAACAGGTTTATTTGACCATCAGGCCATGAAGGAGCAGCACTCCGAAAGCTAGTGCTTCCAAATAAACCTGTCAGACTATAACCTGGTGTTGTGTGATTTTTAATTATGCAACTGAAATGATACATTGTCATGACAGTAGCTGGGGGGTTCCCTGTGCAGTGGGTTTCAAGATGCCTTTGACATAGCCAGAGAGGTTCTTACACAGGGTCCCATTGTTTGATACGACAGGACGTCCAGACTTGTTGGCTTTGTTGGCATTTACACATTTCCTCAATAAGTACGCTCAGTCAGGAAATGTGTAAATGCCAGATTCATCAGCCGCACCCACAAGGTAGAGCAAAATACCACCTGGTCAAAACGCAATGCCATCCATACTCCCAAAACTCATCACAACATCGTCATCAAACCAGCAGATAGAGGGGGAGCCACCTTCATTCAGAATAGAACTGACTACTGCAAAAAAGTGTACTGACAACTGAACAACAGGTACACTACAGGCAACTACTGGCCGATCCGACCAAAGAACATACCCGTGAACTAAACACATTGATCAAGTCTTTTGATCCAGTCCTTCAGAGTTCCCCATACACTCTTATCCCACGTACTTCTTGCTTAGGGGACTTCCACTGCCTTCCAAAGATACAAAAACCAACACATCTGGATGTCCCATATCAGGTAATGGGACTCTGTGTGCGAACTTCTCTGGCTATGTCGAGGGCATCTTGAAAGCCATTGCACAGGGTACCCCTAGCTTCTGTCACGATACTACAGATTTCTTAGAGAAACTCAGCACCCATGGACTAGTCAAACCGGGAAGATTCCTCAACACAATGCATGTTTCAACACTCTACAAAAGTATCCCCCACGATGACGACATTGCTGCAACAGCCTCAGTACTCAATACCAACAAATGCCAATCTCTGAGCACCATCCTACAACTCATCCGGTTCATCCCCAACCACAACATTTTGTTCTTTGACAACTGGTTCGTCACCCAGATACACAGAACAGCCACAGTGACCAAACTGCACCCCAATATGCCAACATTTTCATGCACAGATTCAAACAAGACTTCTTCTCTACGCAGGACTTCCAACCAACACTATACAGCAGGTATATTGACGACATTTTCTTCCTCTGGACCCATGGCGAGGAGTCACTGAAACAATTACACAGTGATATCAACAAGTTTCATCACACCATCAGTCTTACCATGGACTACTCTTTAGTATCTGTCTCACTCTTGGACACGTGCAACTCTGTCAAGGACAGGCACCTCAGTACCTCACTCTACCACAAACCCACAGATAACCTCACGATGCGGCACTTCTCTAGCTTCCATCCTAAATATATTAAAACAGTCATCTCCTACGGACAAGTTCAATGTATACACAGGATCTGTTCAGATGAGGAGGAACATGATGGACACCTGAAGGTCCTCCAGGATGCCCTCAGAGTAGGTTTACAATGCTCAATTTATCAATCGCCATTTCTGAAGTACCACAGCGAGAAACTGTAATGACCTCCTCAGGAGATAGACACAGGATGCAACTGATAGGGTAGCCTTTGTTGTCCAGCATTCCCCATGAGTGGAGAAACTACACCATGTTCTTTGCTGCCTGCATTACATTATCGATGAGGATAAGCACTTTGCCAAGACCTTCCCTACGCCTCCACTTCTCACCTTTAAAACAACCACCAAACCTTAAACAGACTTTCGCTTGCAGCAAACTGCCCAGCCTTCAGGACAACATCAACCACAACACCGTACAACCTGGTCATGGCAAACACTGCAAGACGTGTCACAGTATCAACCTGGATGCCACCCACCAATTACGCAGCAGGTACTCATGTGACTCGGCCAACATTGTCTCTCTCATACGTTGCAGGCATCAAGGAGATCAAGCAGATGCTACGACAATAGATGAATGGACACCACGCAACAACTGACAGGCAGGGATGTTCCCTCCTAGTCAGGGAACACTTCAGCAATCAGGGACATTTGGCCTCCGTAACTATACTCCAAGGCAGACTTTGGGATATGCAATAACGCAGAGTGGCCAAGCAGAGGCTGATTGCCAAGTTCAATACCCATGAGGATGGCCTCAACCAGGACCACAGGTTCAAGTCATACTACAGGTGACCCCACTACGCTATACACTCACACACTTGTACATGCTCTCACACTCAGGCAGACCCTCTCTCATACACTCGTGCACATACACCCCCTCTCACACACACTCTCATGCATGCACACAGATATAAGTGTATGGGGTGAATTTGCATTTGCAGAATTATATTTTCAGGTACATTCTATTTTGCTCAAAAAGCACACAATCTGCTGGCAGTCAATCCATGTAATATTTTATAAATTCCTCTTTGGAAATAGAACCAGTCTGACTCAAGATTGGGATACAGACAAATTCTAACCTCACACTTTCAATGCATTGTCTGAACTGAGATGTCACTTTTTCAAATAAAATCTAAATGATATCTCGAGAATGTGACTTAATAGTAGTTCTGGGATTTACATATTAATGAACTAAAACCTACAACGCATTGTAAAAGATGAAATACTTAACAGCAATCTAGGCTTGTTCAGTATATCAGTTCAGTTGCATAGTTGTGTGATTTTTAAAAACTTTGTCCACCCCAGTCCAACACCGGCTCCTCTACATGTTGGTAACTGTATGCACAGATGTTGGGAGTTTTGAGTATTTCTAATCGTTTGTTTTAATCACAGAGCGTTACATTGTCAATCCAAGGGCTTTCCAATCAAGATAAAAGTGAATCACAGGCACGAATAAATAAAACCACTAACACCAAGGATTAACTGGGAAGCAGAACGGCACTTCATGATTTCCAATTGATAAATAAATGGACTCAACAAAATAGGCAGCCAGTTGAATCAAGGAACCAAATCAAAAAATAAGCTGCGCCGCAAGAAGAGTTTTATTTTGTGTTGAAAACAAGTCAGGATAGAGGGAGCGTGTGTAAAAGAGGGTCGAGAAGAGAAAGGACTGTCAAGGTGAATCCAGCCTCTGGCCCTCCTGCAAAGCAGGGACTTTATCAGAGTCCAGCGCCCAGCCATTTTCACCTTCTCTTAAAAGTAAACCCTCCATATCACCTTAATTACAGCCCCGGCCTGGCAGCTCGCGTCCTTACCAGTTTTTTACCAACTGGACATATCTGGGTCCGATTAACTTCTCCAACATCTCGGCATCCGCTCGCCGTCCCGCTCCGCACCACAAAATGGCGGTGCCAAGACCCCACATAAAGGCCGGCCCAGTCAGCGCCTGTCATAAATAAGACATCAATTCACCATGGAAACAAACACTCTCACATCTATGCTCCCTTAAACCCCGTTCTTATTTTTAAGTAAAAATTCATACTGCCAAAGTTTAAAAAAAAATTAGGCCGTAATCAGAATTGTAAATATGATAGGTCCCGCCAGGGGTCTTCAGTGAAGTTTCTATGTCGAGTTGCTCGGTGCTGCCCCCTTTGGCCAGAATCGGATTTGATCGCAGATAGTTTCCTCATTGCACCACCTATGGTTATTTGTTGCTATCACAAACAGGGAGATCTTCATCAAAAAGCATTTGAAATGAGTAATCTTTCAAAAAAAAACCAAAAGATTTGAATAAGAAATACAAAATCGACTATAAATAAATACAATCACAGAAAACTGGATTTCGCAAAGAGTTGGATTCTTTTGGGGAGGAACAAAGACTAATATATTACCTCCACCTCCAGCCTCCAGATCTGGTGTAAAATCAGATGTGGTGTAAAATAAACAGCATGAGTTCAGTCCCAGCACCGCAGGACTTCCCTGTAATAGGGTTTGTGAGCTGAAACTTTGGGGACCTATGCTCTGAGCTGAAAAATGTGTTGCTGGAAAAGCGCAGCAGGTCAGGCAGCATCCAAGGAACAGGAGAATAGACGTTTCGGACATAAGCCCTTCTTCAGGAATGAGGAAGGTGTGCCAAGCAGGCTAAGATAAAAGGTAGGGAGGAGGGACTTGGGGGAGGTGCGTTGGGAATGTGATAGGTGGAAGGAGGTTAAGGTGAGGGTGATAGGCCAGAGAGGGGGTGGGGGCAGAGAGGTCAGGAAGAAGATTGCAGGTCAAGAAGACTCTGAGGAAACAATAGCTAACTCCTATCCACTCGAACTCCTTTACTCAGTCTTCTTCTCTCCCCACCCACCCCCAACTGCTCACCAAGGGATCCCGACAATTCCCAAATCATGATGTGAGTTCACAGTGGGAGGAGGTTTAGGAAGTTCCAGCTATGGTAATTCATGGAGGCCTGCTTACCCTCAAACTGTACATAACCAATTATCTCTCACTAATGGACATAAGGGTGCCTATGGCGCTTTGTGATTTATGGCTCCTTACATTCGTACATGATCGCTGGGAGTCTTGCACCCCTCAGGGATACGATCGTCTACAAGCAGGACAGAGGGTTGGACACCTGCCTGATCAGCCTGGACCAGGAGAAAGCCTTTGACAGGATATCACACAGGTATATGAGAGATGTTCTCTCCAAAATGGGTTTTGGGGAGGGAATCTGCAATTGGATCAGACTGCTGTACACCAACATTGTCAGTGCAGTCTCAATCAATAGCTTCCCAGTCAGATCTGGAGTCAGGCAGGGCTGCCCTCTCTCTCCTGCCTCGTTTGTGTGCTGCATAGAGCCATTTGCCGAGTCCATCAGGAAGGATGCGAGCCTGAGAGGGGTGACTATTCCTGGCAGGGGGGGGCCTGCAGGTTAAGGCCTCCCTGTACATAGATGATGTCACCGTTTTCTGCTTGGATCCGCTATCCATGCGCAGACTCATGTGCACATGTGACCAGTTCGAACGGGCCTCGGGGGCCAAGCTAAACCGAGGCAGGAGCGAGGCCATGCTCTTCGGGAACTGGGCCGACCAATCCTCAATCCCCTTCACCGTCAGGACCGACCACCTGAAGGTACTCGGTATTTGGTTCTGGGGGACTGGGGCGCGCGCCAAGTCTTTGGGAGGAGCGTATCAGCAAAGTGAGGCAGAAACTGGGCAGATGGAAGCTACGGTCGCTTTCCATTGCGGGAAAAATCCTGGTCATCAGGTGTGAGGCACTATCATTACTGTTATACGTGGCACAGGTCTGGCCTATTCCCAGAACCTGTGCCGCTGCAGTCACCCGGGCCATCTTCCAATTTATATGGAGGTCAAAGATGGACCGGGTCCGAAGGGACTCGCTGTACAAAGATCTGGGCAATGGGAGAAAAAATATACCCAATGCCACCCTCACCCTGATGGCCACCATTGTGTGTGGCTGCATCAAGTTGTGCATGGATCCCCGGTACGCAAACACCAAGTGTCACTATGTACTGAGATTCTACCTGTCCCCGCTGCTGAGAAGGATGTGCCTGGCCTCGCTGCAGCGGAACGCTCCGAGTAGTTGGACCGATCCTTCGTGGAGAAGTTTATGAAGAAAAACACCTTTGACCGCAAGTCCATCAGGAAGTGGTCAGCATGTACTGTCCTTGAGGGCGGATCCTATCGAGCGGTTCCCTGAGCAGACTGTCAAGGCCATTTGGCAGAATGCCTCATCGCCAGAACTTTCCAACAAGCACCAAGACATGGCTTGGCTGGTGGTGAGAAGGGCTCTGCCTGTGAGATCCTTTATTCACGCCCGGACTCTCAGCCGCACCACACGCAGCCCTCGAAGCGGCTACGGGGGGGGGAGCGAGACTGTCACACACCTCCTTCTGGAATGTGCCTACGCAGAAGAAGTCTGGAGAGGAATGCAGTGGTGTTTGTCAAGGTTCGTCCCAAGCAGCGCCGTGATGCGGGACTCCGTGCTGTACGGTCTGTTCCCCAGAACGCATACTGAGATGAACATCAACTGTGCCTGGAGGATCATCAACTCGGTGAAGGACGCTCTCTGGGCAGTCCGAAACCTGTTGATCTTCCAGCTGAAGGAATTGACCCCGACTGAGTGTTACGACTGGCATATTCCAAGGTCCAGGACTACATGTTGAGGGATGCGCTGAAGCTTGGGGCAGCTGCCGCCAAGGCGCGATGGGGAAAGACCACCGTGTAACATCTGCCTGCCTAAGAAGAACAGGGTGCCCATACAGTCATTTGGGCTCGGCTGACGCCTCAGCTAAATATATGGACCTATGATTGATAAACGTACAGACCTGTAGATACAAATGATAAATTCTCCTTACATTCGTATATAAAGGATCCACTCTTGGAATAATATGTGAAGGATTTTGGGAGCAGAAAAAGGGTGGAAAAACAGGTACAATTCCTTTTCAATATACCAATGCAATTATCATATTGGGCAAATATGTCCATGGCTCCTGTCCAAAATTAGAAATGTTTAAATAGCCGAATATGTTTTCTTTAAAAGAATTGTAAAACTATAGTACTTTGATGGTTCTGCTCAAGTCATGATGGAAGAGTGGAAGAATTTGATGGAAAGTCTCCCTTTTTTAAAATTCATTCAGGAGATGTTGGCTTTGCTGCCTGGATCAGCATAGATGCCAATCCCTAATTGCCCTTGAGAAGATGATAGAAAGCAGGCTTTTTGAAATGTTTCCTGCATTTCATTTAGTGCAGGAGCACCCACAGTGCTATTAGAGAGAGAGTCCTAGGATATTAATCGAGTGAAAATGAAGTCAAAATACATGTTTTATTGAGTCAAGGTGATGAGTGTCTTGGAAAGAAACTTGCAGGCGATGGTGTTCGTATGTTTCTACTGTGTTTGTCCTTCCAGATAGTTATGATTGAGGGTTTGGAAGGTGCTGTTTAAGTAATCTTGTGAACTTCTGCAGGATGGTCACACTGTCTTCGTGGTGAATGGAGTGAATGTTTGAGGAAGTTGTGCCATTCAAGCAGGTTGATTTGTGCTGGATGGTATCATCAAGATTCCTGTTGTTGGAGATTCACTCATCCAGAACAATTGAGAATATTCCATCACACTCTTATGCCTTGTAGTGGTCAGGCATTCAGGAAGGACCCTGAACACCGGGCCGAATCTGACAGTTTGAGAGCCATTGACTTTGATAGAGATTCTCTACGGGAAACCAAGTGAATTTTCTCACTAGATCTTATCAAATTTGCTACATTAATTGGCATTTCACCCCTTCTGGGGAGTATTAGATCTGATTTCCACCCTACCTTATAACACATCATTCCTGGAGCAACTCACCACTCGCCAAGATCCCACAATTGACTGGCATCCTTGGCACTGGCGTTATTTTTAAAAGGTCACTGCACCTCGCCAAACACTGTCAGTTTTGAGTTCTCCTGAATGATTCCTTTATTTGCCCAACTTGGTAGACAAGAGGAAATCAACATCCTGCTTTTCAGGCATAGTCCTGAAGGTCCTCTTGGATGAAATGATGCATCAGGAGGGAATTTCTCTTGCCCAAGAACCACTAGTAGAGGTCAATTAAACAGACCATGCCAGTCTAGTCCAAAGTTGTCACCCAGAATAAAGCAGTCACAGCCATCTGGAGGAACACTTAGTACTGGAGGAAGGTCAACTGTCCGTTACCACTCTGCCAGCACAAATGCCACAATTTCTCTCTGATACCTCACACTCACTCTCTCTGCAACTGCACCATTTCTCACCAAGGCCCGTGCTCTTATCATTCTAATTAATGATGCAATATCTTGCCCACTCACCTTCACCCACCGCAAATGGTGACACCACTAACCCTGCATGCCCTTTGCACTGCCTGTTCACTCACTTGGGAAATCTTACAACCTGCACATTGAGTAACATATGCACTACATACTTTCATCTTTCATAATACCTGCCTCTCTCTCATCGCAGGAGCAAACAGCTCTCAATAAGGAAGAAAGCGATGGGTGATGTGCTGCCCATCAACTGACTCCTCGCCTCTCATGAGTAGAGCATATGACTCTGACTGCCCAGAGCAGCGTGTGGACTCGTGTTGGAGGCTACCCTTGATTTACTGAAATGGGATAGCATGGCAAGTCAGTAGCAATATGAACCAGGTATCGCTGGCTGAGAGGACAGTATGCAAAAAGACAAGACGGGGATGCTGTGATCAACCAAGTATGCTCAGTGTAGTGAACTAGAGTGCAAAGATGCAGCCTGGTCCAGTTCATAAGCTGGGTGTATGTCTCTGAGAACACAGTGTCCTTTCTGCAACATTACAATGATAGTTTCCAGTGCAACCTAAGGTGTAGCATTCATGTGTCATAAGGGTTCTTAGAGACTGGCACATATCAGGTATCAAAGTCTGTGGACATAGGTGCATGTGACCACTGTCCATAGAGCATGCCCTGAAATACTGGTGCCTAGTTCCAACACAGAGGTCATTTGGAGAAAGTAGTGAGTTGAACCTGCCAACAACTCTGGTTCCCATAGTGAGCTTTCAGTAAGTTAACATGGTGAGTTTGGGTTAGATCTTAACCAGTGGCGAGTTGTTAACAGTTTGGCATCTACTAGCTCAGTTGGCTGGATGGCTGGATTGCAATGCAGAGTGATGGGTTCAATATGGGTTCAATTCCAGCACCTACTGAGGTTACCATGAAGACTGTCCTCCTCAACCTCTCCCCTTGCCTGAGACTTCGATTAAACCACCACACCCCTCTCTGATGAGGGAGCAGCCCTCTGGTCTGGTAAGACAATGGTGACTTTTAACAAGCAATGATTGTCAATTTGCAACGTGCCACACTACAATGAGATGATCTTACATCACGTCACTCAGAGTTTAAGATTTCACCAGCAGAACTTAAATGGCTGATCCAGTTCAGTTTCTGTCAATGGTAAACCCCCACGATTTTGAAAGTAGCAGATTCATCAATCATATTACCATTGAATATCAAAGGGCTATGGTTAGATTCGATTATTGGTGATGATCATTGCCTAGCACTAGCATGATGCAAATATTGCTAGCCATTTGTTAGTCCAAACCTAGATATTGTTAAGGTCTTGCTGACTTTGGCCATGAACTGTTTGAGTCATGGATGTTGCTGAGCATTGCCCAATCATCAGCGAATATCCCTGCTTCTGATCTTATGATGGAGTGAAGGTCAATGATGAAGCTATTGAAGATGATTGGGCCTGGGGCACCTCTGGGAGAACTCCTGGAGCTGAAATAACTGACATCCAACAACCACCACCACATTTGTGCCAGCAGAGAATTTTCACTTTTGACTCCTATCGACTCCAGTTTTGCTAGGGCTCCTTGATACAACACTTGGATCAAAGGTAGGCTTGATGTCAAAGGCATTCACTCTTAACTCACCTCTGGAAATCAGTTTTTATATGTACATTTAAACCAAAATTGCCATGACGTTAAGAGCTGAGAAGACTTGGCAGAATCCAAACTGAGTACTTAGCAGGTTGTGGCCAAGGAAGTGGTGTTTGATATCACTGTTGATGACATTTTCCATCATTCAAATGGTTGTTGAGAGTTGACTGATGAGGCAGTGACTGGCCAGGTTGGATTGGTCTTGTTTTGTGTACTGGACATTTTTCACATTGTGAGCAGATTCTCATGCTGTAGCTTTATAGGAACAACTGAGCCAAAGCATGATAAATTTGGATCACAGGCCTTCTAGAATATTGATTCCAGAGCCTTTTAAGTATCAAATATCTTCAGCCTTTTGTCAGATCATTTTGGAGTGAATTGAATTGGCTGAAGACTGGTATCTGAGATGCTGGGCACTGCTAGAGGGGACCAAAATATGTGCCGTGGATGTAAGTTTGCTCACTGAGCTGGAAGGTACATTTTCAGATGTTTCCCCACCATACTAGGTAACATCATCTGTGAGCCTTTGGTGAAGTGCTGGTGTTACGTCCCACTTTTTATTGATGTGTTTAGGTTTCTTGGATTGGTGATGTCATTTCCTGTTCATTTTCTCAGAGGGTGGCAGATGGGGTCCAAGTTGATGTGTTTCTTGATAGAGTTCAGTTTGGAATGCCATGCTTCTAGGAATTCTTGTGCATGTCTCTGTTTGGCTTGTCCTAGGATGGATGTGTTGCCCCAGTGGAAGTGGTGTCCTTTCTCATCTGTATGTAAGGATACTAGTGAGAGTGGGTCATGTTGTTTTGTGGAGAGTTGATGTTAACGTATCCTGGTGGCTGGTTTTCTGCCGGTTTGTCCAATGTTGTGTTTGTTTAGAGTTCTTGCAAGGTATTTTGTAAATGACATTCGTTTTGCTTGTTGCCTGTATAGGGTCTTTTAAGTTCATTAGCTGCTGTTTTAGTATGTTGGTGGGTTTGTGGGCTACCATGATGGCAAGATGCCTGAGTGGCAGTCATTTCTGAGATGTCTTTGATGTAGGGGAGAGTGGCTAGGGTTTCTCGGTGAGTTTGTCTGCTTGTTTAGGTTTGTTGCTGAGAAATCGGTGGACTGTGTTCAGTGGGTACCCGTTCTTTTTAAATAAGCTGTATAGGTGATTTTTCTCTGCTCTTTATAGTTCCTCTGTGCTGCAGTGTGTGATGGCTCATTGAAATAACGTTCTAATGCAGCTTCCTTTGTGGGTGTTGAAATGATTGCTTCTGTAGTTCAGTATTTGGTCTGGATGTGTTGTTTTCCAGTAAACGTTGGTTTAAAGTTCCCAATTGGCTGTTTGCTCTACTGTGACATCTAGGAATGGCAGTTTGTTGTTGTTTTCATCCTCTTTAGTGAATTTTATGCCAGTGAGGAAATTACTGATGGTCTTGAAAGTTTCCTCTAATTTGTTTTGTTTAGTGATGACAAAGGTGTCATCCATATAGAGGACTAAGCTTTGGGTTGGATGGCTGGCAGAGCTATTTGTTCAAGTCTCTGCATTACTACCTCTGCCAAGAACCCTGATATCAGAGATCCCATGGGTGTTCTGTTGGTTTGTCTGTAGGTTTTGTTATTGAAAGTGAAGTGGATGGTAAGGCGTAGGTCCACTAGCTTGATGATGTTGTCCTTGCTGATGAAGTTGGTGGTGTTTGGCGTATGTGTCTTTGGTTCTTCTAATGGTATAGTCAGTGCTTCATTGGCCAGGTTCATGTTGATGGATGTGAACAGGGATGTTATGTGTTGTAGCTTCACCAGGCTGATACATCATTTTTAGGTGTGCCTAATGCTGTTCCTGGTTGTTCTCTTGCATTATTTAAGCCAAGACTGATTCCCTGGCTGGACAGTTATGGAGGAGGGTATGCTAGATCATCAGATTGCAGATTGTAATCAAGTACAATTCCCCTGAGGCTGCTGCCTCACAGCACCTCTTGGCTAGCCAATATGGAGTTAATAGATCTGATATGGCAGTGGCTCAGTGGTTAACACTACTGCCTCACACTACTGCCACCAGGGACCCAGTATCGATTATAGCCTCTATGTGGAGTTTGCACATTCTCTCTGTGTCTGTGTGGGTTTCCTCCAGGTGCTCTGGTTTCTTCCCACAATCCAAAGATGTGCAGGTTAGTTAAATTAACCATGCTAAATTGCCCATAGCGTCAGGTGCATTAGTCAGGGGTAAATGTAGTGTAGGGGAATGGGTCTGAATGGATTACTCTTTGGAGGGTTAGTGTGGACTTGTTGGGCCGAAGGACCTGTTTCCAAACCATAGGGAATCTAATCTAAATTGCCCATAGTGTTCAGGGATGTGTAGATTAGGTGCATTAGTCAGGGGTAAATGTAGAGTAATAGGGAAATCAGTCTGGGTGGGTTACTCTTCAAGAGGGCCTGTTTCCACACTATAGGGATTCTATGATTGAAATTGCAATGTTGGAAGTCACTTCAATATACTATACTCAGTGTGACACTTGCATAGATTTGACTTAAATATTGCACTGTCATAAGTAAAACATACTTTGATAAAATACTTATGAAACTCAAAGTAAGAAATGATTCGGCATAAATTATAAAAGGCAGCTGTTGCTATTATAGAATTGCTATGGAATGCCTTATTTCTGGTACGGTTTCCAAAATCAAAATGCAACCGAGCAGGTCCATTTCTGGAAAGTTGTTACCACGTGTAGTGTGTCAAAGTGTGCAGATGATACTAAGATGAGTTTTAGAGCAAAGTGTGGAGAGGGCTCTGAAAATTTGCAGAGGGATATAGATGGCTTTAGTGAGTGGGCAAAGGTCTGGCAGATGGATTACAATGTTGATAAATGTGAAGCCACCCATTTTGGTAGGAATAAAGTAAAAAGGATTAAATTGCAGCATGCTGCTGTGCAGAGGGACCAGGCTGTCCTTGTGTATGAGTCACAGAAGATTGGTTTGTGCGTACAACAGGTAATGAACAAGGCAAATGGAAATTTGTCTTTCATTGCTACAGGGATTGAATTTAAAAGCAGGGAGGTTTTGTTGCAGCTGTAGGGTGAGGCCAGATTTGGTGTACTGTGTGCAGTTTTGGTCTCCTTATTTGAGAAAGGATGTACTGGGACTGGAGGAAGTGCAGAGTAGATTCACGAGGTTGTTTCTGGAGTTGAGGGGGTTAGCTTATGAGGAGAGGCTGAGTAGATTGGGATCATATTCATTGGAATTTAGAAGACTGGGGGGGGGGGGGGTTTACAGAGAGATATAAAATTATGAAGGGAATAGATAAGATAGAAGCAGGGAGGTTGTTTCCATTGGTATGTGAAACTAGGACAAGAGTGCGTGGCCTCAACATTAGGGGGGAGCAGATTTAGGACTGAATTGAGAAGGAACTGCTTCACCCAAGGGGTTGTGAATCTGTGGAATTCTCTGCCCAGTGAAGTAGTTGAGGCTTCCTCATTGAATGCTTTTAAACTAAGATAATTTTGTGAACAGTAAAGGAATTAAGGGTTATGGTAGAGGGTGGGTAAGTGGAACTGAGGCCATGAAAAGACCAGCCATGATCTTTTTGAATGGAGGACCAGGCTCAAAGGGGTGATGGCACCTCCTGCTCCTGGTTCTTATGTTCTAATTTGTAAAGAACATTGCTTACTAACTGGTTTAGCGGGAGGTAGCATAGAAGACTTTTCTCATTCACTTGTGAGACGTGGACATGGCTGGTTGCACTTGAATTTATTACCCATCCCAAGTTGCCCTTGGCAAACAGCTGGTGAGCTGCCTTCTTGAACTGCTGCAGTCCATGTGCTGTAGGTAGTCCCACAGTGCCATTAGTAAAGGAATTCCAGGATTTTAACCCAGCAAAAGTGAAGGAACAGCAATATATTTTCATGTTAGGATGGTGAGTGGCTTGGTGGGGATCTTGGTGGGGGATCTGCTGCCCTTGTTATTCCATTTGGAAGTGACTGTGGGTTTGGAAGATGCTGTCTGAAGATCTTTGGTCAATTTCTGCAGTACATTTTGTAAATAGTACCACTTGCTGTTGATTGGCAGTGGCAGAGCAAGTGCATGTTTTTGGATGTAATGCCAAACAAGTGGACAGCTTTTTCCTGGATGGTGTCAAGTTTCTTGAATGTTGTTGCAGCTGCACCTATCTGGGCAAGTCGGAAGTATTCCACAATACTCTTGATTTGTGCCTTGCAGATGATGGATAGGCTCTGGGGAGTCAGGAGGTAAATTATTCGGTGCAATTTTCCTAGCCTCTGGCCTTCTTTGTACTTATATAGAATCATAGATGATTTGACCTAGGACACTACCCTGAGAAACTTCTGCAGAGATGTCCTAGTGCTGACATGACCACCGGCAACCGCAACCATCTTCCTATGTGCCAGGTATGACTCCAATCACAGGACAATTTGGCCTCTGATACCAATTGATTCCAATTTTGCAAGGATTCCTTGATGCTACACTCAAATGCAGCCTTGATGTTGAGGGCTCCCACTATCATCTCATATCTGCAATTCAGCTTTTTGGCTATGTTACGATGAGGTCAGGAACTGAGTGGACCTGACGGAACCCAAACTGGGTGTCACTGAGCAGGTTATTGCTGAGCAGATGCTCTTGAAAGCACTGTTAATGACACCATCCATCACTTGATCAAGAGGAGACTAATGGGGTGGTAATTGGTCAGGTTGGATTTGTCCTGCTTTTTTAATATACAAAACATACTTGGCAACTTTTCACATTGTTGCTAGTGCTGTAACTGTACTGGAAGCACTTGGCTAGGAGAGCAGCAAGTGCTGAAACACAAGTGTTCGGTATTATTGCTGGAACGTTGTCAGGGCCCATAGACGTTGTAGTGTCCACTGCTTCCCAGTGTTTCTTGATATTGCACGGAGTGAATTGAATTGGTTGAAGACTGGCATGTGATGCTGGGATCCTTTGGAGAAGGCTGAGATTGGTCATCCACTCAGCCTTTCTGGCTTAAACTTGTGATTGCTTCAGCCTTATCATTTACACTGTACATACTGGGTTCCCCGAGCCTGGATAGAAGTTTGTGGAGCTGTCGCCTCCAGTGACTTGTTTAATTATTCACCATCTTCCACAACTAGATGTGGCAGGAGTGCAGAGCTTAGATCTGATCTGTTGGTTGCAGAATAAATCAGCTCTACCACTTGCTGCTTAGCGTAAGGTGGCATGGTGGCTGAGTAGTTAGCACTGCTGCCTCACAGTGCCAGGGACCCAGGTTCGAACTCCACCTTGGGTGACTGTGTGGAGTTTGCACATTCTTTCTGTATTTGCATGGGTTTCCTCTGGGTGTTTCAGTTTCCTCCCACAATCCAAAGATGTGCAGGTTGCGAGAATTGGCCATGCTAAATTGCCCATAGTGTTTGGTGCTTTAGTCAGATGTAAATGTAGGGGAATGGGTCTGGGTGGGTTACTCTTTGGAGGGTTGGTGTGGATTTGCTGGGCCGAAGGGCCTGTTTCCATGCTGTAGGGAATCTAATCTTAACAGGAGCTGTTTTGTAGCTTTAACAGGTTGACAACTCAGTTTTAGGAATGCCTGGTGCTATGCCTGGTATGGCCCCATGCAATCAATCATTATTCACCTAAGGTTGATCCCCTGGCTTTATAATAGTAGAATGGGGGATATGGAGGGCCATGACGTTAGAGATCACGTTGAAATATAATTCTGCTGATGATGGCCTTCAGCACCTCACATATGCACTTTCTTGAATTGCTATATTTTCAAAGTTTGTATCATTTAGCACAGTGATAGTACCATACATCACATCACATAATCGTGCCTTTAACGACTCCTTGAAGCAAACTTATTGCTACGTACGATAGAGAGAAATAAATGTGTTCACAAAAATCACAACTTGTACAATTCTCATGAGGAAAAGTGAATAGGTTTTGATAAAACTTTACTATAGGGCTGGGGAAATGTATGGAATGCAACAGGATATTTTGCAGGAAAGAAAACATCTTTGTACACCTGGCTAACTATAAAACATACAAATATTTATCAAGATTACAAATATTTAAGGTACCCAGGAATCTTTGAAGTAAATGGCACTGCCACTGATACCACCTATTGCTAACTGACAAGGAGAATACAATTTGCACTTTATTAACTTAATATCACAATTACACTATTCTTCCTTGAGACTTTTCACAATTTATTTGATAATCTAGCACTACAGAGGTGGAAATAATTCAACTTTTTATTAAGAAGCCATCAAGTGGCTTAAGATCAATCCACATCCAACAAAGTTCTCTGAAATGATCAAAATGCAAGCAGAGTCGTGACAAATTCCACCAGAACAGCTGAGCCAATCCACAGAATTTAAGAACCACACTCTTAACCCCCTCCCCCCAAAACAACATTCTAAAGGAAAAAAAAGCCTCATTTCCCAATGTTAGCAGATCATAAACAGTGCTGAAAGGAAATTAGGTGTTGAAGCTTTTTGTTTTGTACTCAGTAGAAGAAGGATGCAGTAAACAGACTTGGGGAGAAAAAAGCTATTGTATATAGATGAGAAGAAAGGGCTGATTTGATGTCCATAATTGGCAGGGAAATACAGCAACAGTAAGCAGTCAATCTCAATTCTCAGACTAGGCAAGTAGACACTGATTGGTCAGGGCAGTGCAATAGGGGCAGAGAGTTTGGCTGTCTCTACGACCACTCAGGTTGTAAGTTTGCTCACTGAACTGGA
This sequence comes from Chiloscyllium punctatum, assembly GCF_047496795.1. Taxonomy (NCBI): domain Eukaryota; kingdom Metazoa; phylum Chordata; class Chondrichthyes; order Orectolobiformes; family Hemiscylliidae; genus Chiloscyllium; species Chiloscyllium punctatum. The sequence goes on from NC_092762.1 coordinate 66,581,520, forward strand.
AGACTTGCTCTCATACGATTTGTCACTATGCTATGTAACATCATCAGTGAGTCTCCATTGAAGCACCGGTGTACTGTCCCGCTTTCTATTTGTGTGTCTTGGTCTGTTGTGGTGGTGATATCATTTCCGGTTCTTTTCCTGAGAGGTTAGTAAATGGGGTCGAAATCGATATGTTTGTTAATGGAGTTCCAGTTTAAATGCCAGGCCTCTAGGAATTCCCATGCTTGGCTACGACCACTTTCTCTTTTGAAAATGGTAGCAAGATAAAACAGGGTCCTGAATATTAAAGTACACGGCTTTTAGCCGAAGCAAATGTATCAAATGATCTTAGATTGGTTTCCAGTGTCACGCTTAGCACAGCTGGAATTATTCAGTAAATCTGTTTCAACAGCAGTATAGTATCTAATAGTGGAAATATTTTTGTGGTTTGCCGAGCTCAATCACGCGGAGGCCCACTGAAGATGTTAACTAGTAGGGTGACAAAATGTCTGGAAATGAACCTTCCAGCTCAGCGAGCAAACCTACATCCTGAATAATATGTTCGCATTTTTCCTGTTGTCTAAGACTTATCTAAGATCAAAAGATCCTTACAAAATATCTTCCAATGCATTCATTATGTCTGTAGCTAATTCATTTAATAATCATAGGATGCAACCCATCAGTACCAGGTGACTTGTTTCTCTTTACCGCAACATCAATCACATCTGATCACTGCCTCAGGTCAAACAATACCATTCACAAAGTTGACAGCCTAGTTGAATGAGCAGAGTGTCTTCCATATCCGCATCATTAAACTGTTTATGGTATAACAGTTGACATTTGTAACCCTGCCTCAACCTGTCCACTGCTGGAACCCTCATTCATTCTTTTGGTAACTTCCAACACTTAATTATTCCAATGTTCTCCCGCCCAGTCTCCATTTTCCATCAATTCCAGCTCATGCAGAAATATATTACATATATCCTAACCTATAACAATTTTCAGTCACACTCAGTGTTTGAAATTCTTAATCTTATGTTCAATCCCTTCTGTTAATATCTTGAAGGGTTAACTTGCATCAGAAAACAAGATCCACCCATCAAGTGGAACAGGGAACTGGTCTTGAGAGGAACTAATAGTTGTCTCTCAATTGTATATCAGAATGTTTTAATAGCAGAAATTTGTACTTAAGTACAGCCAGAGAGAGGCCTTATAAAGGACTCTCATGTATCTCAGATTTTAATAAAACACATTGCTATGATTTTTAAGTGCTGGAAAATGAGTTCTTCAGCACAGATTGGAAGACAATTCTGATTGAACGTTCTCCATTTAAAAGAATTTCTGAGAAGGAAAATAAGAATAAAAAAAAACTCATTAAAATGAAACGTAATGACAAATCCTTAGGCAATTCATCTCCATTATGCAATAATAGAAGAAAAAAGAAAAAAAATGAAAAGAACTTGAAGAAAATTCAACATTTAAATACAAGGGAAGTGTTTGTAACTTTAATACAATGAACAATAGAACTGCTATGTGTACAAAAAATTTGAAAAAATCTTCAACAGCTTGAGTAAATAATTTAAATAAGAGGAAAAATTTTAATTATGTAAAATGGAGAAAGATATTATGTACACAAGCAGAATTAAAATCACAAATCCTTCACACAGGGAATTAAGTAGCCCAGAGAAGAACAAGAGAACGCATTTCTTTATTCTGTAAGTTTGATAGAAGATCATGTTTTAAAATGACAGAATGTAAGAGACAACTATCTTTGCTGTTGCAATAGTATTTGACTATTAATTTACATTAACCAATGATATAATAGAAAGAGCAAGATTTAATAGAAAAAACACTTTCCAGGATAACCAGTTGATAACTTTAGTAGTGATCTTTATACATTTTCTGAATTTTTGAATATCAATCATGATTTACCATCAGAACTAATTCAAGACAGAATTGTCATCAAAATTTCTGATTGATTATCTTTCAGAGATGTTACCAAAGGAGGATCTTACACCGGAAAGAGTGATCTAGCTGGTGGTGGAAGATGAAATCAACAAACAGCACAAGGGAATGATGGGAACAAAAAGCCACTCAATGCAACTTTTAAGGAAGTGGGATATTTCTAGAGAATGTGCAAAATCAAAAACAACTGTCCGACCACAGAACTAAAAATGGTTGCTTGGACAAAAAGGTCAACACTTTACAGGAAGCATCTTTGGAAGAAAACACAGTTTCAGGATGTCTGTATATCTTAATTGGAGCACATATATTTTTATGATTGATCCTAAGTTTGGAAGAGACAGCAAACCTTTCCTAGGGGTAACAGATGATTCATCTGAACCACATAGATCACACAGGTTAATGGTCATCCAACAAATTTAAAACTTAATACGGTAACACTCACTCAGTGTTACCTTAAAAAAATCCTTTGGGCTTAGAGAATGAAGCTGTAGGACAGGAACTGCAACAGGCAGGACAAATCAAAGGAATACTTGGAGTAATCTTAACATCCAGAGAACAGTACCATGTGGAACAGGTGTACATTCTCAGAAACCAACACTTCTAATTTCTGAGCAGATAAACTCGCTTTGCTCTTAACATTCTACAGGATGTTGAAGAACTATAATCAACTCAGAACCTAAATACAAGTGATCAATGTAACATTACCAACAAGAGGAAGATTTCATTGGTCTCAAAAAAAAGTTTGCAAAACCAAAATTAAAATATATCATTTGAAATCACGTTAGTGTCCGACAACTCTTCATGACCAAAAGATCAGGATTTATTACAGATTTCACAAGTTAAAATGAATTATTCAATTGTATTTCAACTACAAATAAATTTTCAAAATCTGATCATCAAGCATCCTTTGACACAGTAACCATTACAATTTTGTAGTGAAAAATTGATACAGCCAATTCAGCTGTTTAGAAGCAGTACCCAAAACTGAGTCAGCGTTATAATGATTTAAACTGATAAAATGGAGAATGGAAGGATCACAAGAGTCTACATAAATTGCAATGTCAAAAAGGAGAAGACCTCTTTTGCAGAAAGACAACTATCTTCCAACACAATTTGAAGAAGCTAAAGATCTTCCAAGGGAAAGTAATTTAATAGGAGCTTTGATGTCAGAGCACATGTCCTGCAAAGGCTTTTCAAGAAATCAAATATTCAAAGTTCCAGTCTAGGAAGGAACTGCATCGGAATGTTTCATCTTCAAATAGCAGACATCGAAGCTCCTTGGATGCTGCCTGAACTGCTGTGCTCTTCCAGCACCACTAATCCAGAATCTGGTTTCCAGCATCTGCAATCATTGTTTTTACCTCATTCATCCTAACCAAGTCATCCTTTACAAAGTTAGCCATCTGGAGAGAGATGTATGAGGAGGAGGTATTAGTAAACCTTGTTTATTTGAAACAATTTTATGAAGAACTTAAATCAGCAAAAATAGCTGGTGGTGGGGAAGAGTAGACGAACAATGCTGTTAGTACCGAAAGGGCTAATTGGTATCATGAGATGAGATCTCATCAGGATATAAAAAGGAATGTTCCTGGGAGGACCCGACCCCAGTTCAGATGTCTACACTGTGCTCTAGAATGCTTCAATAGCAGTAATATGTACTTAAGTATAGCCGGAGGTCTTACAAAGGATTCTTGTGCACTTTGGTTGTAATGTACTGAGGTAAAGCATTATGTACTCAACCACTTTCGACTATCAAAACTGAGCAATGTGGGCATCCTTTCCCTTTTAGATTAGTAACTTAGACTAATACCAAGAAGGATTAGTAGCAGTCAATCTATCCAGGGCATAAGTGGAGCATATAGTACAGAACCTTCAACATCACAGTTGTCTCCTCCAACTCTTCAAGAACTCTAATTTTCATTCATTATTAAACTCCCACTCCTCTGCCCCATGATTAAATATGTCTTCCAAATCTAGGGTCTGAATTTCTTTACAAAAGCTCTCCCTTCTTTAAGGCCTAATTAAAAACTGCATATTTGGCCAATCCTTAGTCACCCAAATTCCTCTGATTACGCAAATACGTTCTTCCAATTTACTGACATTTGTAGAATTTTGAGTTTTGTTATATATTGATCCATTTTATTCTCATACACTCTCTTTGCCAGTCTTACATTTCTCTTCACCTCCCCTTTACTTAAAGTTCTCACTTGAAGAACTCACCTGATATGCATCCCACATCTTCCTTTGTGCATCATAATCTCTCTCACCCTGGCATACATGGAGTCCTGTTTTTAGATCAGTTATGCTCTTGCTGGAATGCAACTCTTCCTTAAAGATGATCTACTCTTCCATTAGTTTTTCATTTGCTGGTCTCCAGTTCCATTTGAACCTAGCTAGATTCCTTTTCGATTGCACAGACATTAATCCTCTCCCAATCAAACAGTTGTATATTAAAATATTCCTTGCTCTTCTCCATTACTAACCTAAATTCATAAGACAATGATCATCCTTCCTCAAATATTCTCCCTCAGATCCCCGGTCCATCTAATTTCCCAGCAATACCATTTTTCTAAGAAATTCTCCTGAAGAGTTTAGAACTTCCTCTCCCTTTTTACCCTTTAATTGGGATAAAGTCCTTTTCTTCAGTTTTAGCATATCTGATTTCCCTAGAGATTTGTCCCTATCTCTTTCATCATTTTGAGGCTGATAGAATACACCAAGTAGCAAATGGTCTCGATCCTTGTCCTGTTAAGAACATCCCCTCTTTCTGATACTACAATGTCTTTTTTAAGATCAATTCTGCTACCTGTTTCATCTGCCCTTTTCCCCTTCACCTTTTGTTTTGTGAACATTTAATGACCTGTCTATTAAATGCAGAGTACTTAACCATGTTTGAGTCACAATTCCATTCCTGACACTTCAATGTATTTTGGCACTGCTATTTGCGCATATTGCTCAACAACCTTATTCACACGTGTACATTTACACAAGTGCATTATAATCTCGTCCTTGTAATCCTTATAGTCCCTCTTAGATCGTCCAAGGGTATATTCCTTAAGTACTGTTCAACATTCATGTTACACACTTTTGTTTCCTTTTTGACTTCTATATGCTCTTGCAAATCCAGAATTTACACTCTCCCCAATCATGCCAGTAAACATCTTGAGAGAATGTCATTCCCACTGCTATTGAGGTTTCTACATTGCTTTTGAATAGCACCTTCTGTACCAGGACTAGTTTCTGTGTGCCAAGAATCTCAAGCCCTCTTCTTGCACCATGTTTAAAGCTATGCATTAAAAATTTAACAAACAGTAACACTGGGACATTCATCTTCTCATGCTTACCTCTTTAAGGCCATGGCTGATCTGCCTCAAGCCTGTACTACTGTTATGCTAGTTCCTCTCTGAGCATTTCAAGTATCTACATCCCCTTTAAATACTTCGTGATGTAACCTCTCCAGCTCTCTGGAGTAAACATTTGCTATCAGAAGAAATTACTTTAACTCTCAGTTTTAAAGCCCAACTTTATCTTGATTGGGAAGTGCTGGTGTTAGACTGGGGTGGGCAAAGTTAAAAATCACACAAGACCAGGTTATAGTCCAACGGGTTTATTTGGAAGCACTAGCTTTCAGAGCGCTGCTCTTTCTTCAGGTTTGTGGAGTACAAGATTGTAAGACACAGAATTTATAGCAAAAGTTTACAGTGTGATGCAACTGAAATTATATACTGAAAAAGACCTGCATTGTTTGTTAAGTCTCTCATCTTTTAGAATGACCATGTTGGTTTCAGTTCTTTCATATGTAAATCCCAGAACTTATTTTTTAAAAAGTTACATTCTCAAGGGAACTTTAACGACAGGTGCCATGTCAGTTCAGAATGCATTGAAGGTGTTTGGGGCACAGGCAGCCTCACACAGGACACCCATGTTCAGACTGATTCTATTTCTAAAAAAAAGATTTCCAGAATCTTACATGGACTCAATTTTTGAGCAAAATAAAAATGTAATTCTGCTAGTACAAATTCACCCCACAAACTTATGTCTGTGTGCATGTGATTATGATTAGATTATTTAGAGTGTGGAAATAGGCCCTTTGGCCCAACAAGTCCACACCGACCCTCCAAAGAGCAACCCACCCAGACCTCTACATTTACCCTTTCACCTAACACTATGGGCAATTTAAAATGGCCAATTCACCTAACCTGCACATTGTTGGACTGTGGAAGGAAACCTACGCAGACACGTGGAGTTTGCACATTCTCCCCACAGTTGCCTGAGGTGGGAATTGAAGCCAGGTGTCTGGCGCCATGAGGCAGCAGTGCTAACCACTGTGCCACCCATATGGTGGGTGTAACACTATCATATTATTGTATAACTACATCCTCCATTTCAAGATTCACGTCCCTTAATAGAAACTTCTACCTTGTCAAACTCCATCAAAATGTTGCACGTTTCAATAACATCACCCTTCATTCTTCTAAACTCTAATCATTAAAGTTTGTTCCAGGAATCAAACCAAAATATAGAATTCCAGATGTGGCCTTATTAACACGATATACAGTTGTAATTAGACCTCCCTATCTTTAAAATCAAACTAATAAAGTCCAAAATTCAATTTACCTTTCCTGCTGCACCTCCATGCTAATTTTGTGTTCCATACACAAAAACACCAGATCCTTTTCTGCTACACATCCTTTTAGAATTCCTCTAATTAAATAATAGCTCGCTTTTTGATTTCTCTTATCAAAATTCATTATCTCACACTTTCTTACATGAAACTCCACTTCCCAAGGTTTTGCTTACACACTCAATCTATTATCTCCTCGCAGATTCATCATCACATGCCCTCGCTATTATGGTATTGTAATGTTCCAAACTGGTTTACAAACAATTTGAAGGGTGGGGCAGACTGTAAATAGTAAATAATTGTCATAGGACTGATACTTATGGTACTTCACTAGTTTTCCCTTTTCAACCTGAAAATGATCCATTAATCGTCTGTGGGTTAACCAATCTTTAATCCATGGTACTACATTACTCCCAATACTATCAGCTCCCAGCTTCTGCAATAACCCTTTATGTGGCACCTGATTGAATGTCTTCTGGAAACCCAAATGAACTATATCCACTGACTCCCCTTTGTCAACTTTGGTTTCATCCCTAAAGAACTCGATATTAACTAGTTTGATTGTGTTAAGTTTTTTCTAAATGATATTGGTTATTTCTTCCCTAATAATGAACTCTGACATTTTCTAAACAGATGTTAGGCTAACTGCTCTGCAGTTTCCTGTTTTCTATCTACCTCCCTTCTTGAACAGGGCATCACATTGTTGGGTTTTCAATTTGCTGGAATCCTCTGGAATCTTGAGAGTTTAGAATATCTCGACCAACATCACTACCATCTCTGCAGCATCTTCCTTTAAAATATTTAAATGCAGGCCATCAGGCAATTTGTCCACCTTAGTTTGTCAAACACTTGTCCCTCGTGATAACTGTTAGAAGACCTAGAACCTAATGTTATCTTTGGGCTATTTATCATGTCCTTCACCATGAAGACCAATGCAAAGTAGTTCAGTTTAGGTCCCACTCCCGTCATTAACTCTCTAGTCATACCCTACAAGGGTCCTACATTAACCTCTGTTCCTCTTTTTATATAACCACAGAAGCTTTTGCTGATTGTTTTTGTATTTATTGCAAGTTTACTATTCAACCACCACCCCCCCCCCCACACTTTTTAGTCGCCTACTGCTAGTTCCTGAACCTTCCCCAATTCTCACCCCCACCTTCTTTCCCCTCTCCCTTCCCCCCCCAAAACTAAACCAGTCCTTTGGCCTCCATTAGTATTCATCACTTTATGTGCCTGAGATTTTGACAGGATACATCTTTTGACTGCCTTTGTTAACGTACAGCAAAAACAGAAGTTGCTAGAAAAGCTCAGCAGGTCTGACAGCATGTATGAAGAGAAATCAAGAGTGGTTTCCAGTCTGGTAACCATTCCTCAGAACTGTTCTGAGGAAGGGTCAGCGGACCCAAAGCGCTAACCCCGATTTCTCTTCCCAGATGCTGCCAGACCTGCTGAGCTTTTCCAGCAACTTCTGTTTTTGTTTCTGATTTACACTATGTGTAGTGCTTTTGTTTTTTTTTGGTTAAATGTTCATTCTTCTCATCAGGTCCTTTTTGTTTAGAATCAATTTTAGCTGAGCATCATTAAATATTTATCTTATCCTCCCATCCAATTATTATCCAGATCCTAGTACTACAGGCTTCTTTCTCATCTTCCTGAGGTGACCATCTCTCAGAATACAGCATGGACTGCTCAAGCTCCAGAAAGCTCTAGTCACTATTCCTCCAGCATGAAAAACCAGAATACAAGCTAGAGCAGCTAGAAACAGATCATAAGTAGGTGGTGATCAAAGATATGTAAAATACTTTGAAGATCCAGGGTGACCTTGCCAATAGGATACAAAATTGTCTTGATAGCAGGAGACAGAGGGTGGTGGTGGAGGGTTATTAAGAGTTGTACAGCACAGTAACAGACTCTTTGGTCCAACACATCTATGCCTACCAAAGATCCTAAATTAATCTAGTCCCATTTACCAGCATTTCACCCATATCCCTCTAAACCCCTCCCATTGAGACACCTTTTAAATGTAATTGCACCAGCCCCCATCACTTCCTCAAATGGAGGGTGCTGCATATAAGGAATGAGCTGCGAGGAAGTTAGCCCTTAGGTCCCTTTTATATCTTCCCCCTCTCACCTTAAACCTATGCCCTCTAGTTTGGACACCCCTATCCTGGGGAAAAGAGCTTGACTATTCAGCCTATCCACAAAGCTCATGATTTTATAAAGCTCTAGAAGGGCACCCCACAGCCTCTGATACTCCATGGAGGATAGACCCAGTCTCTCCCTATAACGCAAATCCTCCAATCGCAGCAACATCCTTGTGAATCTTTGGAGGTATGTGACCAGTACGGTTCCACAGGGATTGGTATGGAGTCCACTTTTGTCATTTATATAAAACAATTTGGATGAAAACACAAGAGTCATGGTTAGTAAGTTTGTAGTTGACACCGAAATTGGTGGTACAGTAAGGGTGAAGAAAGTTATGATTACAAAGATCTTGTTCAAATGAGTCAATGGGTGGAGGAATGGTAGATGGAATTTAATTTGGATAAATACAGGTACATTTTGGTTAGACAAATAAGGGCAGAACTTATACAAAGAGATCTAGGGGCTCAGATACATAATTCTTCAAAATTTGTTGCACAGGCCAACAGATGGTGAAGAAGCCATTTAGCACACTTGCCTTCATTGCTCAGATCTTTGACTACAGGAACTGGGATGTCACATGTCCAGGATGTCCATGAGGCCTCTTCTGGAATACGATGTGCAGTTCTGGTCATCCTGCTATTAAAAGGATGCTATTAAGTTGGACAGGTTTCAGAGAAGACTTACCAGGATGTAGCCAGGAATAGAGGGTTTGAGTTATATAATAAAAAAAATCATAGGCTGGGACTTTTTTCACTGGAGCATAGGAGGTTGAAGGGTGACCTCAGAGGTCATAAAAATCATGAGGGGCATGGATAAGGTGAACAGTAAGGGTCTTTTCCCTAGGGTAGGGGAGTTCAAAAGTAGAGAGCCTATTTTTAAGGTGAGAGGAGAAAGTTTTAAAACACATGTGAGGAGCGACATTTTTTGTAAAACAGAGAATGGTTCATATGTAGAATAAAGTGCCAGAGGAATTAGGGGATATCGGTACAGGTGGAAAGGTGAAAGGATTGCCTTGTAATTCATTAACACATCAAAAGTTTTACATAAACAAATCAGAAAAGGACTGTGCATTTTCAACAATAATTGCCACACTAAATGTTATTCAGCACTGATACAGTTTGCAATAGGTTTTTAAAAACTGCTTAAGTATTTCAAAACTTATATCATCCAGCATGAGTGTAAAATATTAAAAGCCAAAGCAAGCTTTACAAAAGGCAATGCCTGGAATTGAATAATGGACTGGTCTTTATTGAGCTACTGTCACAGTAGCAAAGTTTCAAGAAAGCCTGAAACCTCATTTTCATGTTTTGATGGTCACTATGCAATTAACTATATATTACATAAGTGTTTGAGATGAATTGCAAATCTCAAACTTCCAAATAAGTGTTGCATATCCAAGGTACTGGGGTTTATCATAGTAATCACAGTGAGGAGGATGCATTTGAGAAAAATAATTCAGATAACAGAGGCTGCAAAATACTTTATAGAAGTTAAACAAAGTGAGCTATCTGGTGTCAATTAATAATTCCTGCAGGAAACCTTCTTTGAATGAAAACATGCACAAATTTCTACAGTGGACAGAGTATAGAGGTAATTGGAAGAACATTTAAATTAGCCCCACAGCATCAAAACCTGGGAGGTCGTAAACCATTTGCCTTCTGAAATATGGAAACTAAACAGGATGATACACCATGTAGGGAATGCTGCAGCATAAATTCTTATGTGGAATAGGAAGGCAGATAAAGCAAAACAGTTGGGTAAACTACATCAATCATGAATGAAATTATGTTCTTGTTCCTCCCAACTGGCTATAGCATCCATCTTAAACCAAACTGAAAATAAAGAGATCAATCTTATTATATAAAAAAAATTGTGAAAAAAAGTGCACAGTGAGTGCAGGTGGGTTGTAGTCCACAGCACCAGGCTAATGCACACATGGCAGCTAGTGAAATTTGAAGTAAAGATCTGGATTTAAAAAGCTAGCCTAATGGCAATCACTGCTGACTGCCTTCAAAAACCTAACTGGTCTACTAATGGTATTTTAGGAAAGGAGATCTGCCAATCTTAACTAGTCTGACTCCAGTGGATGATTTTTATCTACCCTCTGAAATGGGCGAGCAAGGAACATATTTGTACAAAATTGCTGAAAGTGCAAAGAAAGGAATGAAACTGGGGAATAAAACTGGACAGACCATCCAGTAATCTAGAAAGAAATTACAAAGGTAAACATATTCTTCTCAACTCTGCAAAGTTCTCCTTACTAACATCTGTCCCCAGACCCCAATTCAAAAAGGCAGTTCACCACTACCTTCTCAAGTACAATTAAAGATGGGCAGTAAGTGCTGGCCTAGCCAGTGAGATCCAAATGCTATGATCATATACCACAACCTTAGAATTTCTCAACGATCTTTACTCTTCCTTGAGCAGAACAGCTGCTGTAATCAAGTGAGAAGGGTGTTGTGAAACTTGAAAGGGTTCAGAAAAGATTTATAAGGATGTTGCCAGGGTTGGAGGATTTGAGCTATAGGGAGAGGTTAAACAGGCTAGGGCTGTTTTCCCTGGAGCATCAGAGGCTGAGGGATGACCTTCGAGATTTATAAAATCATGAGAAGCATGGATAGGATAAATAGACAAAGGTTTTTCCCCGGGATTGGGGGGGGGGGGGGGAAAGAGTCCAGAACTCGAGGGCATAGGTTTAGGGTGAGGGGGAAAGATATGAAAGAGACCTAAGGGGCAACTTTTTCACACAGAGGGTGGTGCATATATGGAATGAGCTGCCAGAGGAAGTGGTGGAGGGTAGTACAATTACAACATTTAAAAGGCATCTGGATGGGTATATGAATCGGAAGAGTTTGGAGGGATATGGGCCAAGTGCTGGCAAATGGTCTAGATTACGTTAGGAAATCTGGTTGGCATGGACAAGATGGACCAAAGGATCTGTTGCTGTGCTGTACATCTCTATGCCTCTACGAATAACAAAGTTGGAAACAAAAACAAAGTGGAGAATAAAAAAAGCAAGAGAAAGAAACAGATTGGGGTTGAAAGAAAACAAGGTACAGAGAATAGACTGACAAACAGAGAGAGCATGTCACAACTAAAGTTTTTTTTAAATAAAAGGTATAAGAAAATGAAATGTAACATCCAAATTTCACTCAATGTCAAAAAATCCAACCTGCTTTAATGATAATAGAGATGAGAAATATTGACCAGAACAACAAGCTTAAAAAAATCCATGGGAATGTAGATGCTGTGTGCAAGGCCATACTTGTTGCTCATTCCAATTTTCCCTCAAATCTATTAGCTTATTAGGTCATTTAAAAGGACAGTTAAAAGTAAACCATGTTGCTTCAAGTCTGAAGTGACATGCAGACTAGCCTGTTTAAAGATGGCAGATTTATTTTCCTAAAGGACATTAGGTAACGTGATGAGTTTTATGACAACGATAGTTTCAGTCACCATTACTAGCTTTCAACTTGAGATTTTATGAACTGAATTTAAATTCCATCAGTTGCAATGGTGGGATTTGAACACACTCTTTCAGAAGATTAGTTGCCTAATGACATGACCACCACATCATCTTCCCTTCTTCATGATTGAATATTTTATTTCAGCAAACAAACCTTAGTTTAAACATCTAATCTGGGCAAAAAAAAAGGGGCATGTGAAGTAGCATGATACTCATCATGCACTAGTATCAATCACGTTATTTGCTGGAGTTTCTAGAGTGGAACTTTACTGACAGGTATGTGTACCATCACTGAACCAACAGTATTTCAGAAAGACAGTGAGAGAGAAACAGACTAAAGAAGAAAAAAGACAAAAAAAAAAGTTATAATACAAGCAGACATTTCAGTACATGTATTCATAACATGTGGAGAATTGTTTTGGTGGAAAATTTCACAGCCACTGACCTATAGCAAAACTTCAAATGTCAACGATTTTACAAATGATCAACATTTTACTTTAATTAACAAGTCATTATTGACCTAATCACCATGTACCAACATTGCAAATGGGTGTAATTATAAACTTCTGAAAGTATATTGCCCAAGATGAGGCCAGAAAAACACATTCTGAATGGGACATTTTCGGATCTTATTCTCTACAAAAAAGATTAAAAGGCAAAAGTAAAGGATACAGGTGTACATATCACTTTTTCCAGTATATATTCTCCAATTTACAGTGAAAAAGTTAAATGAAGCTTTTTGTTTTTAAATTTAAAGGTAAACCCTTTATTACAATGACATCGGGTATACAAGATTAAACAGACATGAAAAAGGAGGGGCATTCCTGTTATAAAAATGGCACATTTATTGCTACATTACTGTTATATACATGACAGTTCTCATTAGCTACTAAGACAAAAGGAAATGATTTAAACTACTTTTCTGAATACTCCAGCCAGCTGTTTTGATGCTTGTACAAATACAAAAAAAAACACAAGGAACTTGAGGCACTCAGCAACACAATCAGAAATCTAATTGTGCAACATTTAAGTACTGTATGGATGCTAGAAGAAGCATTGCCTAAAATGTAGTAAAATAAACTTCTGGAATCAGACATAGAGTAAAAATCTACAAAAAGTAACATTCAGAATCCAAGACATTTTCAAGATTTATGGTATAAAAGGATCGTTGTTGTGAAAATAAGCCAACTTTTTTCCTTAAATTTCACTTTGTAAGGGTATACTGCAAGTCTTTTCTTAGCAAAAAAAGCACTAGACAAAAAAGAGGCTTTTAATGAAATGTTAGGCACTGGTCATTTTTCATTCTGTTCACATTGCATCACAAGTACAAGAATGAAAAGGCCACATGTAATTTTTTTTAAACTATTACATACATCTGCAATACTCAAAATGAGCTGAGAAATGTCACTGCACAATACTTAATGCAGTTTTAGAAATGTCAGGCATATTACCCTAAAATGTCAAAAACTTTTGTTCATTCAGTCCCACGGTTTCATTGCCCGTTTTCCACTTGTTCACATCTTTTATTTTTAAAAATAAAAAAAAGTTATGTCAAAAGTACTGTGTCTTCTGCTTGGCTGGTGAAAGTCTGTGAATATGTTCAGTGGAAGACTGATTCCGTGTTTTATTTGTAATGGGTTCGTTTCCACAGTACACAGGCTGCTGCAGAAATGAATTCAGCTTGGCATAATGCAAGCCACTGATACATAAGTTGCTCACATCCTTATTAGATTCCACAACCAATTCATATGAATTTTAAACATTTTAACAGTTCATTGTGCAGGAATCCTAGAAAAAGGTGGAAATCTTTCCCACTCTTGAATAAGTCCATGACAAACCTATAGTCATACAAGACCTAGAATCTGCAACATTTTCTGTTGCAACATGAAAGTCTTCAAAGACCTTTCAATTTCTAAGTACACACTATGCCCAGCTATCTTAAAAAACTACAATGTAAAGTCTAATAATGCAAAAATATAGTTTTGCTCATCATACATAAAATAACTCCCTACAAATGAATGAACTAGCTTTTGTAATGCACTCATTTTGTTGGCCCTCCAGATATACCTGATCATATAGGCAGGGCAAGAGAAGATCTGTAGAATATTTTGTCCATTGGCTAACAATTCCTCCCAGCCAACTACCAGGGAGATATGGAGTGGTTGAGCATCAATTGAGTAAGACAAATATTTTTGCTGGGAATGCTGCAAACCAAGGACACCAAAAGTTCTCTTTTTAAAACAAAAAGACCAATTGCTTACAAAACAAGCAAAAAAGGACTTCTGAAATTTTGTTCCAAAACAACCTCACATCCTTGTAAGTTTCATCAAAACATACTGGGATTTAAAGTAAGCTTAGGCACTAACTCCTTTTTTCCACTGTGGGGAAGATTTTTTCTTTGGGCTGTAGAAAAAACCTTTTTTTGCAGCACAGAGATCCAGTACTTCAACGATATATGTCGACTTCCCCCCCTTTTTTCGATAGATATGGCAAATGCATGGATTCACATTTGCAATTCTGATCCAGAAAGGATTCGTCAGTTTATCATCTTTTTGGCAGAACAAGATTTCTTCCTTATAGAGAAAGATGACAGATGATATGCCCTCTCTTGCTCAACAACTTCAGTTATACCAGGCAGAAAGAGCTGTGAGAAAAATAAAATAGAATATCTGACTTTTTTTGCATAATATTTGCAATTACCTACACATTTTGAACTAAAAAAGACTGCACTCATTTCTACAAAGGCATATATTATTCAACAATCAAAATCTCCACAAGTGCTCACTTATACGTTCAGGGCAAATAAGTAAACCCATTTTACACAATGATCAATTCTAAACTAAAGCAAGACTTGAAACAAAAGTTGTAATTTTATTTGGGAAGAGTTCTAAAGCAACTGAATTGAAGCTTAATATTATGAACTAAACAGCACATACAAAGAATAAAAATAGAAATTCATGGAGAAACTCAGTAGGTCTAGCAGCAGCTATGGGAGAAAGCAGAGTTAACATTTCAGGACCAGTGACCCTTGTTCAGATGCTGCCAGATCAGAGTTTTTCTAGCAACTTCTATTTTTGTTTCCGATTTCCAGCATTGCAGTTCTGTCGGAGTAATATTAAATTTAAAAAATTGAGTCATTAAGTTACTAGCGAAAATGATAGTACAAATTGTTTCAGGGTTAATTAAAATTTAGGAAGGGAGAACTTGATTTAAATGGGGCAAGAGAGATGATGCTCACCATACTGAGAAAAATATATTCTCAAATGGAAAACTATTTCAAGGTGATAAACTGCATAGACAAATTCAAATTATGCAGTCTTTTACACATTGAAAGTATTGCAAGAGTGCAATTTTACCTGTTATTAAACAGGATACTTTGCATCAGTATTTTTTAAAGGCCGAGGGTTAAACAATTATCATTCAATATTACATTCAATGGA
Source organism: Chiloscyllium punctatum (assembly GCF_047496795.1). Taxonomy (NCBI): domain Eukaryota; kingdom Metazoa; phylum Chordata; class Chondrichthyes; order Orectolobiformes; family Hemiscylliidae; genus Chiloscyllium; species Chiloscyllium punctatum. The sequence continues at coordinate 66,597,139 of NC_092762.1, forward strand.
TATACAATACTACCCTTTAAAAGTTTTCTTTCTTCTAAAGAATAACAACTCCAAATGGAAGATTGTCCAAAATGTATTAACAAATCTGATACAAAATCCAAAATACATTCTACAAACATGCAGCAAACCTAAGCATCAACATGGTTTGCCACCAAAAAGAAGGCACTGCTTTACCTTTTAACTGTGCAATTTGAAGCAGGACCCATTACATCATTTATTGGATCAAGTCACCCAGACTGGTTATTTCTTTTGCAAAGCCCCAAAGACACCGAGGCAGCCACATGACAGCAGAGGATTACTATCTTAAGTCTACTTTATTTTAATAGCAATAAGTTCACTGTCCCATGAGGGAATTCTATAGGACAAAAGTACAGTTCATGAAATTTCTTAACCTAAACGGAGTTATCCCAATTTGGACTGCTTCTAAAACTTCATTCTCATAGATTAAAATGCCATTTCTCACATTCCAGCATTCTACAAATTGGCATTTTACCTCCTACATGTGGCTCACTGCATTGTGATTATCTCCCAGACTAGGATGCGCAGCTGAAAGGGGCAGTGGCTGTTCTCCTACAACTGCAGATACCTTCTCCTCTTCCCTTCGTTTAAGGCAGGCAGCTTTAGGATTCAAATTACGTTCTAGAAACAAAACAATGTGGGGGAAGAGAAAGAGAAAATACAGATCATAAACATTTAATATATTCTTCACTGCAATTCATCTTTCAGAAAATTAATATATACACATTGGACTAAAAATATATCAAGTACTCTATAGTATAACTGAATTCTTTTACAGATGTTTAAATCATATTCTCATAGCAAAATCACAATCAAAGCATTATTCTGCTTCAGGAGATCTGTAAGAGTAAACAATACAACTTTAATTCTGCAGACTATATACAACTTGTAAAGAAAATGTCAGTGCCAGATCAATGACTGATGACACAAAAGGCAATAAGAATATTTGAATTTTCAAACAGGTCAGCCAGATAATTGTTATTATTCAATATACATATTAGTCAGATTTTGTAGCCAGTAGAATAGTCACAGCCTGACCTCTGAAAAAGTTGTTCAAACATCTAATAATCTGTGGAATGATTCCGAATTTGTATTAGTTTGAAAAAGATGCCAAATAAAGGAGATTGCCAAACATCTAGCAGTGATGTTGTCAATTAAAACAAGCATCTAAGTGAAATATTGTTGCAGAGAACAAATTCGTAAATAAAATTCACTGATTATTCTGCATCCTACATTTATTTTGCTTCCTGTAAAATTAATGATTGGAAGCTATATTTTGAAACTGAAATATGAGCTGATTTGAAAATATTAAAAACTTGAGAATTTTTTCGTGATGGAAAAATCTGGCATTGCACAAAGAGAAAATTAATTTTCCAGAATAAGAAAGGTTCATCAGTAGTCATTACTTAGAATGTTAATAAAACAACTCACATCCTGTAAAGGGATAACCTTATAAGGAAGCCTTAAAAAAAGTGTTGAGACTGTATTAACGCAATAACCTCTAGTTGTTTGCAATCAATTGAGACTTCAACATTGTACCCTGCAGAAAAGTGGAGAATCACTGACAGCAATAGTTCAGAAATTTGAATTAGGGCAGAAATTCTATTTCTGGGAACGTCTGTTTGCGTTTGCGAAGCACAACAGTCAGGTCCCAGGGAGTAGATGTGTGTCTATGTTTATGGTGGGGGGAATTGGGAGAGCAAGTATGTGGGGAAGAGAGCAACAGCAAGAGAGTAAGTAAGGAGATGCTGTTTCAGACTGGTCACGGTATCAAGGTGATAGTGGGGTGGGGCAGGAAGAGGGAGATAGAAGTAATTTGGAATTCAGCTTAATGGTTATCACCCAGAAAAAAGCTGTAGGATTAAAACACTACAAGGTGAAAGCAAGTAGAAACTGAATCTGAATTCTGACTTCAAGGCACCTTTTCCCAGAGGATTACAGATGTAGGGAGATTCCACAGAATTTTACATTTCCCTTGCAGTCAAGTACATTGGGATTTTCGCATGGTCCCAATGTGCAATTCCAGCCTACACTGCTGCAATACCCACTTCCATGCTTCACCTCAGATTAAATATCCTTGCTCATTAACATCTTCATATCCATTCAATTCACATGAAGGCTTCGAAATGTTTAATGGGAAGGGAACTGAGCTCTTCCTTTCAAATATTTACTGTTGTCCCAATTTGATTTCAGCAGCATAGATAGTTAAATTTTCATTACGTATCAGAGTCCAGAAAATGAGTGTTGGCAAACTATTGAACTGTGAGGAAGGAAGATTGATTAACACTTAAAATTCAAATTGCTTATATTAATACAAACATTTTGTAGCAGAGGCCCTGAGACTGCCATCAGAAGCAAGGACTCCAGCAATGTTGCCTTTGAATTAGGAATATTACAAATACAGACCTCCGAAAAATCAAGTGATCCCACAGCCAACTGATTAGATCAAACTTCTGCAGTTTTGCAATATACAGTTGCGAATCATTAGCAATTAACTAAAAAGAGGAAGCTCTATGAATTTTCTCCATTCCCAATGACAATAAAGTCCAGTGCATTGGTGCAAAAGGCAAGATTGAAGAATTTGCAACTGTTAATAGATAATCCTCAGCTGTCTCCCAAGGTCTCTAACTACTGACTAACTCCATCGTTACTGAAAAATGATTGGGCATATTAGATGCAGCGAAGACTATGGGCCTTAACAACATCCAGTGAGCAGTGTTAAGGAGTTATGCTCTAGAATTAGTTATGCTACCGATCAAAGTAATCCAGTATAAATTGGAATGTATATCTCCCTGACAAAATAGAAACTGTTCAAGCATATCTGAACAACTAAATGCAAAAGAAATATGATGAATTACTGTCCCATTACAGGTGAAAGGAATATGGACATCACTAACCAACACTTATGAATAAGATGCTTATAAATGCTTAGTTTGTGTTCTACTTGAACTTCTTAGCTTTATGGACCAAACAGAGACAAAAAGATCAGAATTCAAAAGATGTTACATGAACCCTTTTTGACATGAAGACTGGATTTCACTTAGTGTGGTATCAAGGAACCCTAATAAAATTGAAATCCAGTGTGTATCAGGGGAGTGAGTGGGTGAAGGTGTGAGCCTAGTTTGGCTCCTGACATACCTAGTACAAAGAGAAATGGATGTGGGAGGCAAATCATCTCAGTTCCGGGATGTGTCTACGATCGAACAATCTTTAACGGTCTCATTTTCTTTGGTCAGAAGGATGGACGCCTGGGTTGACCTCATGTTCATTTCAGATGAATTTTAGCCGACATGACCAAAATGTGGGCAACATTCAGGTTTGTTCTCATGAAAGATGTAAAATAGGTCAGAGTAAGCCACACAGTGTAAGAAACTTCATGGGAGTAATACGGAGACAGAATGAGTAACTGGGAATTGGGGTCAAAGTGGGAATTTGGACCAAAAACAATGCTTCAATTAAAGGCCAATTCCAAGAAATAAACGGATTGACAGACCCTCTTGTAGAGACTAACTGTAACATGACATCACTAATGCAAGGAAAGCAGCTGATTGAGGAGGTGGTTTAGTCTGCATTCCTAATCTTTAAATTGAAAGTTCAGTATTTAGTTTGCGGTTAAGTTTTTACAATGTTTTCGCTTTTCTTGAGTTTTTATTCTAAGTCCATTCTTATCCTAGGGGTAACAAATAGTTTGTTTTAAAGAGAGAGTTAGGGGACAGCAAGTTAGAACAGTCAAATGGAATGTACGACCTGTGGTATTTGTGAAGTTATGGGACATACTATGTGCTCCAAGACAAACATGTGCAGGAAGTGTTACCAGCTACTCAAGCTTAAAAACCATGTTTTGGAACTTGAATAGTGACTAGAGTCACTGCTGAGTACCAGCAAGCCAGAGGATCTGTGGATAGTATGTATATGGAGGTGGTCACACTACAGATTAGAAGCTGACATGCAGAGGGCTCAGGTGACTACTAGGCAAACGTGTGGAATCTGTTTGGGTGGAACCAAGAACATGAGAACTAGAGGCAATTCAACCCATTGAGCCTGATCTCATCTCCACCTCAACTCTACTCTCCTGCCCTATCTCCACAGATTTTTAAGTAGTAATGGATGGAAGGGCCATCTCCTCCTTAAATTTACTCAATGCTCCAGCATCCACTCCACTTTGGGGTAGTGAATTCCACAGATTTACAATCCTTTCAGGGAAGTAATTTCTCATTTTTTAAATCTGCTACCCCTTATCCTAAAACAATGACCTCTTGTTGTAGATTGTCCAACAACTGTAAACATCCTTACTATGCCTACTTTGTCAATTTCCTTCAGCATCTTCTATACCTCAATTAGATTCCCTCTCATTCTTGTAAACTCCAGAGAGTATAGGCCTAAACCGCTCAATCTCTCTGCACAAGACAAATGCATCATTCTCTGAAATCAGTAACAGTTGGCACATATTGGTTGCAGTTATTTATGATACACCAAACACTGTTGCTTCTGTGGAGCATGGTCTCATGAGAATAAAGAAAAGGATTCTGGGTAATCAAAGATGGTGGACAGGAAAAATTTCTGGCTGTAACAGGCTGCTCCTTTTTTTTTTGAGGTATTTTAGGTGTTGGAGGGGATTTCCGAGAATTCCAGGAGCTGCAATTACTGTTTTAAAGGCTGTTGCATTGTTTTGGAACGTGGGAGAAAAACAAAAGTCAAAACAACAGCACTTTTAAAAAGGGAGAGGAACACACAAAGGCAGCACATGGTGAGGTTAGTGCAGGTCAGAGAGACAAAGAGTGGAAAGAAACCCCCACTGCTAACTGACAGCAGTGAACCTGCGTAGTTACTGCCTTTGCTGTTTGAATTCATGTATCGCTGGACATCGGGGTGCGTCTGGGAAAATTAACAAACAGCGAAATTCACAACTGATTTTGGAGGGACCTGTTTGGGAGAGGTCACAGCACGAAAACAGGCAAGTGAATATTTTTAACTGTAGCCATACAGTAAGTCTGCAGTAGTGAGTAGAGTGGGTTCTTTCTTGATTTTATGTTTTATTGAGATAGGTCCCTTTATTAAACTTAAAAATAAGTATTAAGTTAGCTGGGAGCAGTGTTTTGTACAGGAATAAGTCAGTGCTATATTCGGAGTTTGTAGATCTGAAGAAGCAAAAATGGCCTTTAGTAGAGTGAAATGCTCTTCTTGTCAGATAAGTGAGTTTAGGGAGAGTTTGTGTTACTGAGGATTATACTTGCATTAAATGACGTTGGTTGCGAATCCTATCAGATTGAATGGATCGGTTGGAGAGACAGTTAGAGGCAATGAGGAATTTACAAGAACAAGGGGATGTGATGGATGGCAGTTATAGGAAGGGGGCGGGAGTTGCAGATACAGTCACATAGATGGATTAACTCCAGGAAAGGTAAGAGAGGTAGGCAGGTAGTGTAGGAGACTTCTGTGGCTATAACCATTTCAAACAAGTATGCTGTTTTGGAAAACGTAGTGCGTGATGCTTTCTAAGGGGAATGTAGCAAGAACAGCTACATTCTGGTATCGAGACTGGCTCTAATGCAATGAGGGGTACGTTGGATTCAAACAGATCAATTGTGTTAGGGGACTCTCTAGTCAGAGGCACAGACACATTTCTGCAGCCAGCTGTGAAAAATCAATGGTGTGCTGCCTTCCTGGTGCCAGGATCAAGGATGTTTCAGAGAGGGTGCAGAATGTTCTCAAGGGGAAGAGGGATCAGCAGGAAATCATTGTACACATTGGAACCAACAACACAGGAAGGGAAAAGGAGGAGATTCTTAAGGGAGAATAGAGAAGTTAGGCAGGAATTTAAAAAGATCCTCGAGAGTAGTAATATCTGGGTTACCTTCAGTGCTGCGAGTTAGTGAGGGTAGGAATAGGAGGATAGAGCAGATGTGGCTGTGGAGCTGGTGTATGTGAGAATGATTCACATTTTTGGATCACTGGAATCGCTTCTGGGGTAAAAGTGACCTGTATAAGGAGGACAGATTGTACTTGAATTGGAAGGGGGACTAGTATACTGGCAGGTGGATTTGCTAGAGCTGCTCAGGAGGATTTAAACTATTAAGGTTTGGGGGTGAGACCCAGGGAGATACTGAGGAAAGAGATCAATCTGAGACTGGCACAGTTGAGAAAAGTAGTGAGTCAAACAGTCAGGGCAGGCAGGGACAAAGCAGAAAACAAAGTAGGACTGATAAATTAAACTGCGTTTATTTCAATGCAAGAGGCCTAACAGGGATGGCAGATGAACTCAGGGCATGGTTAGGAACATGGGACTGGGATATCATAGCAATTACAGAAACTGACTCAGGGATGGACAGGAATGGCAGCTTAACGTTCCAGGATAGAAATGCTTCAGGAAGGACAGAAAGGGAGGCAAGAGAGGAGTGGGAGTGGCGGTTTTGATAAGAGATAGCATTACAGCTGTATTGAGGAAGGATATTCCCAGAAACACATCCAGGGAAGTTATTTGAATGGAACGGAGAAATAAGAAAGGGATGATCACCTTATTGGGATTGTATTATACATGCCCTGTCAGAGGGAAATTGAGAAACAGATTTGTAAGGAGATTTCAGTTATCTGTAAGAATAATAAGGCAGTTATGATCGGGGATTTTAACTTTCCAAACATAGACTGGGACTGTCATAGTGTTTAGGTTTTAGATGGAGAGAAATTTGTTCAACATGTACAAGAACATTTTCTGATTTAATATGTGGATGTACCTACTAGAGAAGGTGCAAAACTTGACCTACTCTTGGGAAATAAGACAGGGCAGGTGTTGGTGGGGGAGCACTTTGGGGCTGTGACCATAATTGTATTAGTTTTTGAATAGTGATGGAAAAGGATAGATCAGCTCTAAAAGTTGAAGTTCGAAATTGGAGGAAAGCTCATTTTGATGGTATTAGGCAAGATCTTTCAAAAACTGATTGGGGGCAGATGTTCGCAGGTAAAGGGTTGGCTGGAAAATGGGAAGCCTTCAGAAATGAGATAACGAGAGTCCAGAGGTAGTGTATTCCGGTTAGGGTGAAAGGAAAGGCTGGTAGGTATAGGGAATGCTGGATGACCAAAGAAATTGAGGGTTTGGTTAAGAAAAAGGAGGAAGCATGTCAGATATAGTCAAGATAGATCAAATGAATCCTTAGAGTATAAGGGCAGGAGGAGTACATTTAAGAGGGAAATCAGGAGGACAAAAAGGGGGCGAGATAACTTTGGCAAATAGAGTTAAGGAGAGTTCAAAGGGTTTTCCGAAATACATTAAGGACAAAATGGTAACAAGAGAGAGAACAGGGCCCCTCAAAGATCAGCAAAGCGGTCTTTTTGTGTGGAGCCACAGGGGAGATACTAAACGAGTATTTTGCATCAGTGTTTACTGTGGAAAAGAACATAAAAGATATAGAATGTAGGGAAACAGATGGTGGCATCTTGAAAAAAAAAAAGTCCATATTATAGAGGAGGAAGTGCTGGATGTCTTGAAATGCATAAAAGTGGATAAATCCCCAGGACGTGATCAGGTGTACTCTAGAACTCTGTGGGAAGCTAAGGAAGTGATTGCTGGGCGCCTTGCTGAGATATTTGCATCATTGATAGTCACAGGTGAGGTACTGGAAGACGGGAGGTTGGCTAACATGGTGCCACTATAAGAAGGGTGGTAAGGACAAGCCAGGGAACTATAGACCAGTGAGCCTGACGTCAGTGGTGGGACAGGATGTACATGTATTTGGAAAGGCAAGGCCTCATTAGGGATAGTCAACATGGTTTTGTGCATGGGAAATCAAGTCCCACAAACTTGATTTAGTTGTTTTTTGAAGAAGTAACACAGAAGATTGATGATGGCAGAACACTGGATATGATCTATATGGACTATAGCAAGCGTTCGACCAGGTTCCCCATGGGAGACTGGTTAGCAAGATTAGATCTCATGGAATACAGAGAGGAATTGCCATTTGGAAACAGAACTGGCTCAAAAGGTAGAAGACAAAGGGTGGTGGTGGAGGGTTGTTTTTCAGACTGGAAGCCCGTGACCATTGGAGTGCCACAAGGATCATGACTTTTTGTCATTTATATAAATGATTTGGATGTGAGCATAAGAGGTATAGTTAATAAGTTTGCAGATGACACCAAAATTGGAGGGGTAGTGGACAGTGAAGTAGTTTACAACGGGATCTTGATCAGATGTGCCAATGGGCTGAGAAGGGACACATGGAACTTAATTTAGATAAATTGAAGGTGCTGCATTTTTCGAAAGCAAATCTTAACATTAAATGTATAAGTCCTGCTAAGGTCCTAGGGAGTGTTGCTGAACAAAAAGAGGCCTTGAAGTGTAGGTTCATAGCTCCTTGGAAGTGGAGTCGCAGGTAGTTAGGATAGTGAAGTAGTCGATCGGTATGCTTTCCTTTATTGGTCAGAGTATTGAGTATAGGAATTGGGAGGTCATGTTGCAGTTGTACAGGACATTGGTTAGGCCACTGTTGGAATATTGCGTGCAATTCTGGTCTCCTTTCTATCGGAAAGATGTTGTGAAACTTGGAAGGGTTCAGAAAAGATTTACAAGGATATTGCCAGGGTTGGAGGATTTGAGCTACAGGGAGAGGTTGAATAGGCTGGGGCTGTTTTCCCCGGAGCGTCGGAGGTTGAGGGGTGACCTTATAGAGGCTTATAAAATTATGAGGGGCATGGATATGATAAAGTCTCCTTGGGGTGGGGGAGTCCAGAACTAGAGGGCATAGGTTTAGGGTAAGAGGGGAAAGATATAAAAGAGACCTAAAGGACAACGTTTTCACACAGAGGGTGGTACGTGTATGGAATGAGCTGCCAGAGCTCAAATTAATAAAAGGCCTATAAAGTTGCCAGAAATAGCAGTAATTTAGGATTGGTAGAGTTATAGCTTACAAGAAAAGGTCCTATTCATGGACCTGTCCAAATGTCTTTTGAACATTGTAACTGTATCCGCATCTACCACATCCTCTGGCATTTCATTCCACATACAAACCACCACCTGTAGGAAAAAAATTGCCTCTCAGATCTCTCAAATCTTTCTCCCCTCACCTTAATAATACTAGTTTTATTTTTAACACTAGCCCTCTTGTTTTAAACTCATGTACCCTAGGGAAAAGTCATTAACTATTCACCTTATCTATGCCTCATGATTTTATTAACCTCGTAAGTCACCCTCAACCTCCTATGCTCCAGTGAATGAAATTCCAATCTATCCTGCCTTTCTTTCGAACTCAAACCCTTGCAAATCCTTTTTGAACCCTCTCCACTTTAATAATATCGTTCCTGTAGCAGGGCAACCAGAACTGCACACAGTACTCAAAGTGGCCTCACCAACATCCTGTACAATCTCAACACGACGTCCCAACTCCTATAGTCAAACGATTTGAGCAATGATGGCAAGTGTGCTAAGTTTCTTCTTAACCACCCTGTCTACCTGTGATGCAACTTTCAAAAAACTATGTACCTGAATTCCCAGGTCTTTGTTCAACAACACTACCCAGGGCCCTACCATTAACTGTATAAGTCCTGCCCTTGTTCGTTTTACAAACTGAAATACCTCGTGTTTATCCAAATTAAACTCTTGTCTGCCTCTCCTCAATGCATTGACCCAATTGATCAAGATCTCTTTGTAATCTTGGACAATCTTAACTGTCCGCTATACTACCAAATGTGGTGTCATCTGCAAGCTTACTAACCATGCCTCCTAAATTCTCATTCAAATCATTTATACAGCAACAGTGAGGAGATTGTAAGAGAAATTAACAGAGCTAAAAGTTAACAGATCCCCATGATCTAATGATCGATATCCCAAAGTGTCATAGGAGGTGGCTATGAGGATAGTAGATACATTGATGATTATCTTCCGAATTCCTATAGATTCTGAATGATTCCAGTGGATTGGAAGATAGCAAATGTTATCAGTCTTTAAAAAGGCGAGAGCAAAAACAGAACAACACATCTGTTCATCTCACACAAGTAGTAGGGAAAATGTAAGAATCCATTCAAAAGCTTGAGGTTAACAGATACCTGGTTGATAATGATCTGATGAGCATTGTCATCATGGTGGAAAATGGAAAATAATATTTGACAAGCTTGTTGGGTTTTTTTTTAAAAAGACGTTACAAACAAAATTAACAAAAAGCTGTAGGAGTAGTATACTTCAATTTTCAGAAAGCTTAATACCCCACAGGAGGCTGATTAGAAACATTAAAGTACATAGGATAGGTGGTAACATACAAACATGGATTCATGATTGGACGGTCATTTTCACATTGGCATGCTGTGTCTATTGGGTACTGTAAGGATCAATACTTGCGCCCCATTGTTCATAATACATGTATCAACAGGGATTTGCATAATATTCCCAAATGAAGTTGGAGACTAAATTAGCAGATGATTTGAAGTGAAGTGAGGAGGAGTTTTGCAACGAAGATGTGAAGTGGCTTCAGGATTTGGATAGGCATTGTGATTTGGCAAGAACATGGATGATGATGTGGAAAAATGAGAGATTATCAACTTTAAATCAGAAGAAACAAAAGATAGAGTATTCCTTAAATGGCAAGACATTGGAAAGTGTAGATGCACAAAACAGACCTCAGTGCCCTTATTGATAAGTCACTGAAAGTTAACATGCACATACAGCAAGCAATTAAGGGAGCTCATGGCATGCGAGCTTTCAATACAAGAGGATTGGAATACAAGAGTAGTGAAAACTTGGCTCAACATATAAAAAGTTCGTTGAACCACACCTGAAATACTGTGCGCAGTTTTGGTCTCCATATCTCAAAAAAGATATTGTTGACATAGACAGCGTGCAAAGGGTACCAGACTTGTGTCTTGGATAGCGGAACTGACCGATGAAGAGTGAAGGGGCAAATTAGGCCTGTATTCTCTAGGGTTTCAAAGAACAGAGGGGATATCATTGAAACTTAAAATATTTAAGGAGAAAAAAAAAGGGCAGATGCGTCCAAGAGGTGTCCTTTGATTGGGGAGCCTAAAACAAGCGGGCACAATTAAAAAAAAAAGATGGAGGCCACTAGGATCAGAGATGAGGAAAAATTTCTACACAGAGGATTGTGAACCCTTGGAATTCTCTAGCACAGATGGGCAAGGAAGCTCACCTTTGTGTATGCTTAAGGTAGCGATTGATAGATTTTGGACTGCCATTGGCATGCAGGCATAAGTGGTGGAATGGGTAAAAAGACACTGAAGAGTTCAAATCAGCCACATTTGTACTGAATGGCAGGGCAAGCTCAATGAGCTGAGTAGCCTACTCTTATGTCCTTTCTTTCTAGTTGTACCTCAAATTGTCAGGCAAGAATGATTTTCAGCAATAGTCTAACAAACCTACCACTACTCGCCATTAACATTCTGAGGTCACCACCAACCAGTTATTTAGTTGGGATAACCACATAGATACAAGAGTTGGTCAGAACTGGATCCTTCACATGATTCCAGTGTCTGCCATCTTGCTAAAAAGGACCTAGTTTGATGAAATAGCCGTTATCTGGAAGAGAGCAGCTTCAACTCGACTCTAGAGAGTCAATATCACAATAGGAAAAGCAAAGCAGTCTGCTTGATTGACTTCCCAACTTGACACTGTCTGCAGTTGTGTACCATCTATAAAACATACTGCAGCAACTTGCCAAAGATCCTTTAACCTCTAATATACTTGGAGAAGGAGGCAGCAAGTTCAAGAAATATCAGAGATTCATCCAAAAGCCAAATCCCTGAATTATTTCCCCTTTTCATCATCACTTATCAGGAGGGGAACATTTCACCCTGTATCTCAGTCCCAAATGGTTGGCTTCTTTCATCTTTTTAGAGAGAAAAAAAAGTGCTGCCCAAAATGGTTTTGTTGACTCAAAAGCTTACTATGCCAGGAGATGTACTGAGGCAGGATATTGTGCATGAGTTACTAAGCATGTGGAGCTTAGGTGAACGCAAGGTTAAATTTGGCAATAGTTCTGATTTGTAGACAGTGGTAACTTAGTTGAAATACTAGAAGACTGTTGGCACTCCAGTAACTATATTCCAACATAAATCACCATGTTGTGAAGGGAAGGTAGAGAGAAAGTGCCCTGACTAGATCTTTATTACTTTACAAACTACAAACCATGTGCTGCCTTCTCTCTGCCTCAAATCTAAATAACTAAGCCAGGGATATAATGTCAGTATGGGATATGGGAAGGAGGAGAGAATTAAAATTGTTTGCGCAAATGTGAGTAATCAAAAGCAACAAACAATCTTGGCTGCACATGGTCCAAATCCATTAGAGTTGAATCATTCCCAGGAAGACTTCACCTTAGTAGTCTTCAGTTTTCCAAAATTCCAAGCTCAACATTATTCCCACTGCTTCCTTCATTTACCGGTTTTCTCCCCAGTTTTGGTGGAATCTTGCATTCTAGCCCATGGTTCATCATCTCAAGTTTCCTCCAATTAAATGTCTAACTTGCCACCCTCAAGTATTTTGTTTGAATGATAGACAAAATATTCAAAAAAAAAGAGATTTACAATTCAACACGCTTTAACAATTTCACAACCCCACTTCATAATTTAAAAAAAAAGAATGTGTATACATACAAATTCCACAATTCTGGCCGTGTCCATGTTTATTAAATTAGAATAAATTTATAATGAAGGATTTTCTAAACGTCTACTCCAGTAGATCAATCTTGATTGAGGTTAACTCTGAAGTATATTTTTCAGGAGTTAGGTAACCTAACTCCTATTGATGTAAATGTTGTGAATGTAAAATCAATCCGCACAATATATTTAAAATGGCAGGAATAATCAGTGCTTGCTGATTACTGTTACTGTACACTACCTCGTACTTGCTGTTCAAGGCAGAGAATGACCTGGACGGCCTGCTGTAGGATGATCAGTTTGGTCTGAGCTTTATCAGTTTTTAAGTGCATCTGACACATGCGACCCAACTCTTTGAAAGCCTCATTAATGTCTCTGACGCGAATTCGCTCCCTCATATTATTTGCCATTCGCCTTTCACGGTCCTTCATTTCTTTTTCTTCGCCTGTAAAGCCTTCATCATGACTGCAGGATTCAGTGCCAACAGGGGTTAGTTAGGGATGGCAATTTTGCACAAGCCGTAATCCTTTTGTAGGCACAAAGATATGAATACTGATCAAACTTGTATAAAATACACTTTTACATAGCTTAAATTTAAAGCTTCATAAAAGGTGGCAAAATTTGTTTTTAACAAAATCAATTTGTATTTCAGAATTTGCTAATATTGATGGGACAGAGTTGCCAAAGTACTGCATACAAATTTGGTCAATCAAGGAAGCCCACAAAAGGATACATTGCCTTTTAACCTTTGAAACAACAAACTGTCACACCCAGAGCAAACTGCTAGAAGAGATAGGTACAGGAGATTACATGACCCTTAGGAAATGCTGTTATGCTACAGACCTAATTATATTTACAACAGCTACTGAAAGGATAACTGCTTAATTTACTTCCATAATTGTTTATAGATTCTCTTGAAGGGGATGGAATTCAATCCAGGATGAATGCACTTACTGTAAAGCGAAAGTAAATATTACTAAGTCGCATTTATTAGGTTTTAATTCTCCTAAGTAAATGCAATGAACTTACAGAAGCATTTTCATTTGTAAAAAAAGGCTTTCAATTTATATTCAATTTCTGGCATGTCCGATTATCAAATTTCTTATTACAGGTCCTTCCTATTAGATTCTCAGCATCCAACTTTAGGCCTTCCATCGTAATAGTTTAAAACAAATCAGCATCTTTGAAAAGTCCAGAGTTTCCAACAGCTCACTTTAAATCCTGAAAGCATTTCCATAGTCTAAGGCAGTTCACAGGGATGATAGTCTATTCATTGTTTGAATCAATTTTTGGACCTTGGTGTTCCTGGATTTTCTTTCAACAATGCCCAGAGAACAAAAGTTTTCATGTTCCCACTGCTACCTTACCCAGATAATTTGCAATCATGCAAATTTGTATTGCCCACTATTATTTTGTGATAGCAATCTATTATTTACCTTGTGTGCAAAGTGAGGCCAACTAGGAATTATTTTTTAGCCTTGATGTACAGGGTAATTTAGGAAACTAGAGGCACATTTTTGTAATCTAGACTGGGACTGAATAGGTCAGTTTGTAAATTTGTTAGATGTAGAAGCCTACCAATTTATAAAGAGCCAGACTCCCAGATAAATCAGAATTTGGATCTATTATAGCATCAACAACAAAATCAGAGTTGCCAGACATGTCAGATTGAATAATTCTTACATCAGTTCCCTGCTTTGAACACTGCCAAACAGCAAGTACGAGGTCAGAATGGAACCAGTGAGTGACTATGACTTGGAAACATCCAAGGCAAGAACAAGAGAGCAGAAAATGTGTTTTGGAAATTAGAAGAACATAACTAAGTGCAAAAGCTGGATGTATGGAAACACACTCAAATCCAAAGTTTGTACAGCAAACTGCAAAGGAAATGTTAAGCTGCATAAATATGCCAGGATATTCATACATGGCATGCATTTAATTTTTTTTTTGGGGGGGGGGGGGGGGAAAGAGGGGAAAAGAGGCACGCTGGAAAATAGGATAAGAACACAGAAGCAAAGTGTATAGGCCTACATGAGTAGAAAATATGCTCAATACGCAGGACACCTCTATAAAAAAAGTGCAAAAGAAACATTACAAAGCGAAGAAGCAAAAATATATTACAGAGGGGAACAAAGTCATCTGGTTAGCCGAGAGGCAACCACTGAAGGCTGAATCTAATTTACATAAATGGACTACAAACTATCATGCAGTCATTCCTTCCCTAACTTTACTCTTGGAATTTCACTGGTTTTGTGCATGTTTGAGGTGATGGTAGTTGTGAAATTTGAGCTAGAGGAGTAATTAACAATTACAGCTCTTCAAAATTAGACTCTCACCACAGTTTAAACTGATGCAATTGATTGCAATATGGAAGGCAAATTTTGCCAAGTTTCTTTCAAAAACAGAGATGGAGAGAAGAAAGTTTGTATCTAGATTGTTCACAACTTGCAGTAAAGCTCTATTTTCAGGAGCATATGTTTATCCTGCACAGCTGGAATAAATGTCCATTATATGATCATGGACTCACCAGGTGTGTGAAGGAGAGCACAAAACATCTAATAATGTTCTTTTTTTTCTCCCCATCTTGTTGACACAATTAAGAGTAACTGATTTCAAACAGGTCTCTGGTAGCTTGCCCAAACATCTATATTACTGAGCAAGGCTGTTGCGCATGTTGCGTTACACTCCTTGCAAAACTTTCAGGTACATGCATATATTAAGCAACATTCATAAATACGCAGCCTTCTGTCAGTACATGACAGCATGAGATGTGTTCACTAGGCATGAATTTTTAATAAGTTTTCAGTTCATTCTGGGACAAATATTTCTGTTGTCATAGCTCTTCAAATTGTATGGCATGTCCTGCACATATAGTTTCATTAACTGTATTCAAAAAGGAGGCCTCAAGCTCATGCTAGCTTCAACATTTTGATGGACAAGAGAACAATTGCAAAAGTGATTCATAATATTGTACCGTATTTAAATTTGTTGTGGAATAAACTGCTAGGATAAATGACATGCATTGCATGCAAGTGAAAGTTGTGTAAAACAGGATCAGGATCTTCAGGACAAATGGGGAAAGTAAGCCTTTGGCATGTTGTATTCCAAGTAGAGACAGCCCATGCCAGTTGATATCACTATGACCAACTGACCTCTGACTTGTTGTTCCAAGTTGAGAATGACTGATACAGCCTGGTGGAGAATAAGCAGTTTTGTCTGTGGCTTGTCACTGTTAAGATGGAGTTGACACATGCGTCCAAGTTCCTTGAAGGCCTCATTGATGTCACGCACACGAAGGCGTTCACGAGCATTATTAGCTACTCTCCTTTCCCGCTCTCTCTCTGCCTTTTGCTCTGGGGGAAGGTGTTCATCATCATCTTGACTACTGACCAAAATATAATAAAAACATCCCTCAAATACAAATATCAAATACAAAATGTAGAGGCAATCATGTGCTGAATTCAAGCATTTCAACTGAATAATACCTTCAACAAATAATCACTTTAACATACCAAGATATTAGGAGGACGCAATGTTCATACATTTTTGAAGGCTGCAACTTGATCAGCAATAGTTCACAACGTATAGCTCAATTTATCATTTATGCAGAATAAAAGTAGTTACTTTTTGAACAAAAAAAACTACAACTCCACACATTATACTTACTGCATTTGAATATTAACCTTTTCTATTTGTGCAGAAGCATATTTGTACTTCACTTGCAAATAACAGACAACAAATTTGTGGAACATTTGATACATCTGCAAGACATCTCACCTGAACGTAATGCCTGTTCATCACATGATGGGTTTAGAACTCTAGTTAAGAAATAGTTCTCTAAAATGGAACTTCAAGAACATACAAGTAATTTTATTCAAAAAGGTTGAAAAGCCAAAGTATTACATTCTATTTTTTGGGAGATAGAGAATGACATTTCTAACTAATATCTTATTTCAATTTCAACTCAAGTGATACAAGAATTTCTAACTCCAAATACCACATCCTAAAGGTTTCTAAATATTATCAAACTGTAACTTAAAAAAGATGATTCTTTGGAAGAGTCAACAAGGCACGAGGAACCAAACAGTCTTGTTCTGTGCTGTATAGCTTTATGATTGCTCCGAGAGAGCTCAAATATAGAGTAGTACCTACAATCCCAAATAAAAAGCAGATAAACCTAGAAGAGTGAAAAACAACAGACTGTATATGATATTTATCATCCTGTCCATGTCAAAATGAGACCGAAGCAATGCAGTGCAAGACTGAACTTATAAATCCAAGTTACAGGATATAAAAATATTTAAATTAAAGCTGGGGTCACACTTGAAGGTCACATCTCTCACACTTCAATGGGAAGCATTCCTGTACTGTGTCTTGATCATTTATCATGTTCCTTAACAGCAGGCTTCAAATTAAAGACTGGAAAACCATGATGGTCAATTGATCATGTAACGGAGTAAACTGCTGGCCCTAATTTGATTTGACTCTTGCAAAAAGTCAGTTCTGCTTCCAGATTTGTTTCTGTTTAATTCACTTGATCAACATGGACTTCACTAGCTAGGCCAGCATTTGTTGCCCATCACTAGTTTCCCTTAAAATGGTGGCAAGCTACCTTCTTGAATCACTGCAGGTAGATCCACAATGCTTTAAAAAGACAGGAATTCTAGGATTCGACCCTAACAAAACTGAGAGAATGGCGATATACTTTCAAGTCACAATGATCAGTGGCATGTAGGGGAACCTGCAGATTGTGGTATGCATCTACTGCCTCTGTCCTTCTACATTGCTGCAGATTTGGAAGATGCTGTCTAAGGATCTTGTGGAAATCACCATTAATCAAAAACCGCAGCGATTCTCCAACATGGACAGTGGGGGAATCCAGTGATGGTAATGCCATCAAATATCATAGGGCGATGATTAGACCCTTGCTGGATATGGTGTGACACAAATATTACTTGCCACTTTTCAGCCCAAGCCTGGACATTGTCCAGGTTTTGCTGCATTTGGACAGGTTTCAGATCAGAGTCGTTGTAAATGGCGTCAATCATTCTGCAGTCATCAAACATCCCTGCTTCTGACTTTGCCACTGCTTAAAGTATGGGCGGTGGTATTTTGTGCTCTACAAGGTTAAAATGATGAAATTCCAATGAAACCAATGTAATATCTGCATTTTGTTGCGGTCTCAATGACAGGAGTGTGATTTGTTCAAACTCCAAAATGATTTTAAATCTGTACTTAAAATATCAAGGTTAGCCAGATGTTTAAGACAGTAATTGTGACACAATGGGATTGACTCTCCTCCAACGGGAGTCATGTCTGCAATGGCTTTCACACTCTGGTGCTGGTTCTTTATATTCTCCAGCATCAAATGCACCTGCACGTTCCTTAAAAAGGATACATTGATTGCTTTGCTTTCAGTTTGAAAACAATTCATGAAACTATAATCATAAACCAATCATGCCTGTTGATTAAGACACCTCCATGGCTGTAAGATACGCATTCATGTCAAAGTCAATAACTATAGAGGCACTGCAAAAAAGTGAACCACTGTACATACTAACATATTGATATACAAAGTTACCACAGCACTAATGTGCACTTATCCTCTGAGCTCAAATCATTCAAAGGAGATCTGACTGGATTAAAACATTAAGCAAAATTACTGTATTATCTTTTGGGAGCCCATGAATCAATATTCTGTCAAAGAACTCAATCAGCAGTGAAAAAATTCATAGATGAGGGAGAGAGCGAGCATGAAGGTTTTGGACAGAAGAGAAAGAACTACAGATAGAAATGGCTTCAAAGCAATTAAAGTCTTAAGGACAATGTCGAATGCTACCCAATTTCTATAGATGGTCATTAAATTTCTTCCTCCCAAGTATTTCATGTATGTTGAAAAACAATACTTCTGAATCCAAATGAGTACAGAGGAACCTCACGTATCCAAAGGACACGGACGGACAGTATTTAGTTCGGTTAATCGAATTCTGGATAACAGTTTAGTCAAGCATCGGGACCTTGCGATCTTGCCGGATAATCGAATGCCAGATAATGGAAATTCCTCTGTAGTTGGGAAAAGTGATAATCTGTTTTAGGTGCATTATTGCACTCCTACATTTAAGATTATAGGTGCAGTGGAGCAAAGTGAATAGTATAATTTATGAAAAAAATAACTTGTTCAAATTGGCAGGACAGATGCGTCTAGACTGCAGCACAAGAGCTTCTTAGACAACATGTGATCTGGGACAAACATGCACAAAGTATTCAAAGTTTGAGTAGTTTCTGCTCAGGAAACTGGGGCTTGGGAGCTATACTAAAGATACCATTATCATTGTGCTGGGGGGAATTTTGTTGGATTCTTTGTAATGAGGTGGCAGCCAACCTATCGTAACGTGCTGCGCTTTTCCAGCAACACATTTTCAGCTCTGATCTCCAGTCCTCACTTTCTCCTATCGTAACATATAGTCTTCTAATTTGGTTATTGGTCACAGTTAAGAAGTAGTGAAGCAGAGGGCAGGAGGAGTACCAGCCCAAGACCAATGTCCTTGTCTACTTCCCTGGTTGAGCAGTTCACAAGGATTTAATCTAAATGGTGGGGCTAGAGATCTAACGTAGAAAGATGGGAGTAGAGACGAGGCAAGAGATGAAAACAACATGGATCAGAGAATGGCAGGAAGGTACAGAAAGCACAAAACCTCAAGATACAAGTTTGAATGCTTTGTATTGCAATACATAGAACATTCAGAACAAATGTAAACAAATTAACAGCACACAGTGTTGTAAATAAATAAAATATAATAGCCATTAAAGAGACATGGCCACAGTATGATGGGGATAAGGACTGTCCTGAATATACAGGAAAATATGACTTTTAAAAAAACTGGAAGCTGGGTAAAAGGTGAAGGTTAACAATGTTAATCAAAGATGGTATATATGTTGAGAGGTGAACTTGGTTCAGAAGTTGAGAAAATAAAATCAATTTGGATAGAAGGAAGGAATATTAGGAGATAGTCAGTATTGAGTGTGGTCTACAAGCCCTTTAACAGTAACCACAATGCAAGAAAGTAGCAGGAAGAAATACTGGGTGCTTGTGACAAAGGCATGCCAAGATTCATGGATGACTTTAATTTCTAAATAAACTGAGAAAAATCAAACTGGCAGTAGTCTGGGTGAGGAATTCAGAGAATACTTGACAGAGATAGTTTTTCAGAAGGGCACATTTTGGAATTAATCGGAGAGGTCACATTTGACTTGGTAGTGTGTAGTTTGACAAGCTTAAATTAATATCTTCGAAATAAAGGGAGCAGTGACCACAATGTAATTTTACATTCAGCTTGAAAGTGAGAAGAATATGTCTAAGACTAGCATTTTAAACTTAACATTTACCTTCAGCCTCTTACAATCATAGAATATTCCAAAGCATTTTACAGTTAATGAACTCCTTTCACTCAGCATTGTCAGAGATGTGTGAGGTGGAAATAGTCATTTGAGAAGAGAAAAGCAACTCGGATCCAGACAATAACATTTAGCGCATACACTAACTACAAAGCTCCAGCTACATAGAGTCATAGAGATGGAAACAGACCCTTCGATCCAACCCGTCCATGCCGACCAGATATCCCAACCCAATCTAGTCCCACCTGCCAGCACCTGGCCCATATCCCTCCAAACCCTTCCTATTCACATATCCATCCAAATGCCTCTTAAAATGTTGTAATTGTACCAGCCTACACCACATCCTCTGGCAGCAAGTCTTAAAGCATATTAAAGTCTCAAACCAACGTATACAGGAAAACACCACATATGGACCAAATATTGAACTACAGAAGCAAATCATCCCAACATTCACAAACAAAGCTGCATCAGAACATTATTTCAATCAGCCACCACATACTACAGCACAAAGGAACTAGGTAGAGCAGAGAAAAATCAGCAATACAATGTATTAAAAAAAAATGGGTACCCAATGAACACAGTCCACAGGTTTCTCAGCAAGGAACCCAAACAAGCAGACAAAACACATCCAGAAATCTTCGCCACTCTCCCCTACAAAGACATCTTGGAAATGACTGCCAGACTGCTCAGACCCCTTGGCATCATGGTAGCCCACAAACCCACCAACATACTAAAACAGCAGCTAATGAACTTGAAAGACCCTATGCAGACAACAAGCAAAACTAATGTCATTTACAAAATATCTTGCAAAAACTGTGACACTACGTTGGACAAACAGGCAGAAAACTCGCCACCAGGATACCTGAACATCAACTGGCCACAAAACGACATGACCATCTCTCACTATTATCCTTACATACAGATAAGAAAGGACACCACTTCAATTGGGACAACACACCTATCCTCGGACGAGCCAAACAGAGACATGCACAAGAATCCCTAGAAGCATGGCATTCCAAACGGAACTCTATCAAGAAACACATTGGCTTGGATCCCATTTACCACCCCTGGGGAAAAAAAAGAACAGGAAATGACATCACTACAGGAAGTAACATCACCTATCCAAGGAAACCCAAACATATCAATAGAAAGCAGGAAACACCAGCAGCGCTTCGTCCTCGGGCTCACTGAAGATGTTACCTAGTATGGGAACAAAACATCTGAAAATGAACCTTCCAGCTCAGTGAGCAAACCTACATCCAGATTCTTTGCTTGAACTTCACCCAATTAGTGTTCAAACTGGTTGTAAGTTGAACTATTTCCATGTTGCCACACTCAGCTGGGGTTCTATAATTCCAATATATATGCAGCATCATGCACTTAACTGAATTGAGAATTTCAAAATTAAACAAATCCATCTACAAGTTAATGGACCCCATATATGTAAAAGAAGGAACCTAACTCCAGAAATGATACGACTCAGGAAAGTGAAATATCACAGTATTGCAACTCTTCTACCAGCTAGGATTTAAAATTCAAGCTTCAGGCCAAGGAGTACTGAACAGATAATACACCAAGTGAATATTAAGTAGTGACAAAACTACTTTCTGATCTGATCCATTTATCTTCATACAATATTATTTCAACTATTCACCCACTGAGTCACCTGAGAATACAGACAGAATAAAAATAACCTCTATCATTGAGAAGAATACAAGTTCACAAAAGATGTTCAGTGTATGTACTTCTGCAAGGGTTATTTTCAGTAACAATTTCCAAACTCTGCTGACAACATCCCAATTGTCACCAAACAATGTAATTGTCAAATTACCTGTCATACTAGCCAAATATACATGGTCAAAATAGATATAGATGCAAATATCACTATAGATGTCTTGCAAACATATCCAAATTTCCACAAATTTTTCATTCCTACAGAAATGAGGGATTCCAATGATCAAACAGTATTTTACAGTTTCAATATTTTCAAGCAATATTGCTTATCTGAAATCATAAATGTAAAAATTAGTTCATACCTAAATGATTGCACAGCTTTTTACAGAGGATTACTTCAGACCAGGCAATTGGAAAAAATATTCTAGGACAATACTAAAGTACCTTGTTCTTGATGCCCTTGATGACATTTTGGAATCTTTCCTCTCATCTTCTGATTTGTCTTCAGAACCAGAGGAATTGTGATTTTCATCATCCTCCTTTTCTTCTCGTTTAATATCAGTGCTAGATTGACTAACACTTGATCTCTGAAGACCACTGGTCATTCCTAAAACAGAATGCAAAAAACCCAAAAAGAACTCACATTTTTGATCAAACAGGAAAGGGGTTTGTTCACACATGAATTTTCAAAAGGTCAAATAGTAATAGGCGTAGGCAAACCTTATAGTTATGACCTTACAGTAATTTTGAAGCAAAGATGTTTCCAGCTTATACTTTCAAGGTATTGTAACCCAGACAGGAATTTTAAAAGCTTCAGTGGAGAAGAGGCAGTACAATCAGGAAGCCTTTTATTTTAGTTGAGACCAGGGAAGCTATGGCATTATTCTCAGTGTGCAAATGAAAGCATTGCAGTGTACAGATACAAGAGATACCATTTCAAATCTGTTAAACAGAAATTATTTCGTTAAAAAGAGTTGATATAAAATAAAATCAGATTTACCAATTTAAAGAAACTTATGTTGGAATCCTTAGTGAGGTACATTTACAGCCAGCTGCTACTTGAATGTACCTAGTTGAGTAGTGGCTGCATGACTGTGGTGACCCAGAATTGGTGGAATAAGATTCTGCTTCATTAATCAGGGTTATGTAAAAGAAAAAGAGCCCAAGTCAAGCAAAGCAAGACTTCAGAGAAGCCAGTGACTGGAAGGACAGGCAAGTCCCTTTTTAAAAAATAATATTGCTGTTGCTTTTCATATTATTTATTTTGTTTCTGTGGTAAAACACTGAACACTCAATGTGAGGCAAGAGCCTTGAAATCCTTCGAGTGGAGGGAGAAGAAGGGGAAAGAGGTGGATGGAGAGTAAATATTGTGATGTTTCTATTTGCATTAAGTGCCTCAAACAGGAAATAAACTGCCTACATCTAATCAAAAACATACCCATCTATTATAGTACAAACTACACAAGCCATTATTTTCTACTGAAGTACCCAAATATGATTGAGAAGATCTCACATCTCAGTATCTTTTGCAAACAATCTTTATTCCTCTAATCCTTTAACTGTATTGACCTGGCTATTCATGCAGTAAATTTTTCATTCACTAACAGAGGTGATGCTCAAGAACGAAAATTCTCTTCTTAGATTATAATATCCTAAATTAAAAAAAAAGAGACAATTTCCTCTCATGTTGTTTTCATTTATGCTAATCTATAACTAGCCTATTATTAGCTAAGAGTTGCCCACAGGAATTCCATTTTCTCAGCCTTCATGCAGTAAATCAATTTATCTCTGTATTACTCAAATTATATAACTCGAATAAGTAACACCAGGTGATGAGGCATAACTGAATCCTTACATTTGCAATGATGGATCATTATGAAGCTTCAAATATCTCTGCTGTTTTACAACCGGTTTGATATTTACATCTATAGAGGAACCTTTATTATCCAAAGAACACAGGCTGGAAATATTCAGTTCGTTTAGTCAAATGCCGGATAACTTACTTAGCCAAGCATTGGGACCCCACGATCTTGTTCGGATAATCTGAAATTTGGCTAATCGAATGCCACATAATTGAGGTTCCTCTGTATGTTGAAAGAAATATATGCAAAAGACAATTAAAAACCTAGCGATATGCTAATACTAACCACTATAGGTTTCTTGTGGTCGGTTCAGGTCTGACAGTGCAGTAGTTTGTGATGGGAGTGCACGACTAGGCAGAACACTGGCATTACTAGATATTCCTGCACTTTCTTCATGAGCTCCAACCTGCAAAATAAATTAATTTTAGGAATAATGTTTTGCACAATCTGAAATTTAAGCAAATTAAATGACAAAGGGACATTAAGATGCATACCTGAAAACCTCAAAATAGACATAGAATAGGTTTGTGGAATTTAAGAGAATTAAAAGCTGCAGGACAATTGTGGAATGCTGGAAAAGTCAACACTGATACTGGGGCTGTCATTTAGATGAAAGTTTAAAACTAAGACAGCGAAGATGGTTACTTCAGATTACAACAGGATCTTGATCAGATGGGCCAATGGGCTGAGAAGCAAATCTTAGCAGGACTTATACACTTCATGGTAGGGTCCTGGGGGGTGTTGGCAAACTCAAAGACCATGGAGTGCAAGTTCATAGCTCTTTGAAAGTGGAGTCAGAGATAGATAGGATAGTGAAGGCAGCATTTGGTATGCTTTCTTTTATTGGTCAGAGTATTGAGTACAGGAGTTGGGAGGCAATGTTGCAGCTGTACAGGATATTGGTGAGGCCACTGCTGGAATATTGCATACAATTCCTGGTCTCCTTCCTATCAGAAAGAGGTTGTGAAACTTGAAAAAAGGGTTCTGAAAAGATTTACAAGGATGTTGCCAGGGTTGGAGGATTTGAGCTAAAGGGAGAGGCTGTTTTCCATGGAGCGTCGGAGACTGAGGGGTGACTTTATAGAGGTTTACAAAATTATGAGGGGCACGGATAGGGTAAATAGACAAAGTCTTTTCCCTGTGGTGGGGGAGTCCAGAACGAGAGGGCATAGGTTTAGGGTGAAAGGGGAAAGATATAAAAGGAATCTATGGGGCAACCATTTCATGCAGAGGGTGGTACGTATATGGAATAAACTGCCAGAGGAAGTGGTGGAGGCTGCTACAATTGCAACATTTAAGAGGCATTTGGATGGGTATAGGAATAGGAAGGGTTTGGAGGGATATGGGCCGGGAGCTGGCAGGTGGGACTAGATTGGTTGGGATATCTGGTCGGCATGAACAGGTTAGTCCGAAGGGTCTGTTTCCATGCTGTACATCTCTATGACTCGAGAGTTCTATCTGCCATCTCTGGTGGAGATTAAAGGATGTTGGACATACCTAAAAACAGCAAGTTCTCTGGGTTACTTGAACAATACTATCTCTCAACCAATAAGAGTTAAAAACAATGAGAATATGGTCATTGCTGCTTACATGTTCTGTGACTAACTTAGTTGCTGTTTTGTCCACAACAGTGATTGAACTTCAAAATAAATACTAGTGGCTCAGAGATACTGAGGCCATGAAAGACTAAGTTAGTTTTCTGGATCTCCAATTTCAGAAATTAATTTACACTGTGCAACCCAAAATTCACTATAGTGCTTAGTAAACTCTTCACTGAAATACAACATTTGTATCAAGAGAAACTGCAAGAGTTAAGATTGCAATCAGCTAAGATTGGATGTGCAATATTTGTACAAAATCTGAGTTTTTAAGTGTGCCCAAGGAAGTGAGCCAGTTTCCAAACTGAACAGACACACAATGGCCCTAAAAACAAATAAAGACACGATAGAATGAACTACAGTAGATACTTTAAAATTGCAACTGTGATTCTAATATATATATATTATATATAATAGAGATAATCAGCTAGCCACCTCAGGTCAAATATACAGGATACCTTCCTTGACAGTCTTCAACAGTATGGGCATTGCAGGAAGTTACATTATATTTCTTGCTTCTCTTTGGTTGCAGAGTTGAACTGAGTTCAGGCTGAGGCTAAGACGTGCAATGATTAATTATGGGTATTGGAACTGGAGTCTGATAGTTGTTCTAAATATGCTAAAAACTGAAAAGTCAAAAACTCAGGCAAAGTTTTCAAAAACAAAGATCTTTCACAATACAATTCGATTCAATGCTAACTTTAGAGAAAACCATTTAACAACTAAATTTTCCCCTGTACATTGCAGACAAAATAGAAGATAGAATCCCAAAACAAGAATTGTGCTGCAACATAGGTCAGCAAAGTAGCTGAGAGGGGATTCTTGTTCACTAGATCAAAATAATACTTCTATATTTAAACTAAGGAAGAAAGAACTCTCACCATTGAATGCCTGTTGGCTGACATCAGTCCTGGGGGTGTAAATCCTGAGCCTATACCTCCAACTGGGCCATTGTGTGATGGTCCTATTAACACATGCAAGTCACCATGGCCACCAGGCATGGCAGTTGCAGATCCAACAGCATGACTTCGTAGAACATGGATGGCATCGTCCAGTCGGTCTAGTCGATCCTCCATTTTATTCTGCTGTTTAGAAAAAAAATGAAGGGCTCAGTTTTTTTAAAATTGTTATTGATTGACCATATATCTGTAACTTGTTTTGACAATTGCAGCAAATTTAGTAGAGTTAAAAGATCAAATATTATTTCCATGAAATCTATGATTGCAGGAATTTGCAAATATACCACTGCTATTGATCTACAAGGTTACATCCTACATAAAATAGAAAAACCACAAATACCTCACAGGTTTGTGAAACACTTAAGAGTTTCGGTTTGTAAAAAGCGTTACATCAATACACATTCTTCCTATTGCCCTAATAATTGTAATATAACAATAAATGCAGAGAGGTTGCTTGGGAGCATCACTAGATGTCCATCTTGAAATGGTGCCAATAAGGGAAAAAAAAAGACTCCTAAGATGCTAAATTCTACCCACTTTGTTTGCACAAGTAGTAAAGATCTATGGAAAAGAAAATGAAAGGCCTGTGAAATATGGATGGCAAGATATATCCCAAGAAAACCATAAGATGTGAAGAGGTCCCTGAAATTTCAGGAGCAAAACGAACTTTTAAAAAGATACCCAGAAAGGAAAATATCAGTACTGGCCATTCGAATGCAGCCGAAAAACTAGAGATCTCTCCTGGAGGGCAAAGTGGAAGGCAGCACAAAGAAAGGTCAACCATGCATACTATGATGAAGAATGTCAGAGTTATTGTAGATGAACTGCAGTGTTTGAGAGAGAATGATGTAAGACAGATGAGATATATATATCTAGCCAGCAATTCTTCTGGTAGGAATAGCTACAAGCAGCTGTTGCAAAAAGAGCTAGCCTCAGCCGGAACAAAGATAAACTGTTAATAAAAAAAAGCTCCTTTAGTTACTCATCATATGACAGCAAGAACTACTAATTAAAAGTTATGGATGTAGGTTTGCTCACTGAGCTGAAAGGTGCATTTACAGACATTTCATTACCTTACTAGGTAACATCTTCAGTGGACCTCAGGCAAAGCAATGCTGAAAATTCCTGCTTTCTATTGATATATTTGGGTTGGTTATGTCATTTCCTGTGGTGAAGTCACTTCCGGCTCCTTTTCTCAGAGGGTGGTAGATGGGGTCTAATTTGATGTGTTTGTTGAGAGTTCCAGTTGGAATGCCATACTTCTAGGAATTCTCGGGTATGTCTTTGTTTGGCTTGTCCTAGGATGGATGTATTGTCTCAATTGAAGTCCATATGTGAGGATACTAGTGAGAGATGGTCATGTCTTTTCGTGGCTAGATGGTGTTCATGTATCCTGGTGGCTAATTTTCTGCCCGTTTGTCCAATGTTGTGTTTGTTACAATCTTTGCACGGTATTTTGTAAATGACGTTAGTTTTGTTCATTGTCTGTACAGGGTCCCACTTCGAATGGGACAATACATCCATCCTAGGACAAGCCAAACGAAAGACATACACACGGAAATTCCTAGAAGCATGGCATTCCAACCGGAACTAATCAACAAACAGGAGTTAGACCCCATCTACCACCCCCTGAGAAAATGAACAGGAAATCTTCACTACAGGAAATATCACCTCCACAGAAAATGACATCACCAACCCAAAGAAACCCAAACATATAAACAGAAAGCAGGAATTTTCAGCATTGCTTCGCATGAGGTCCACTGAAGATGTTACCGAGTAAGGTAATGAAATGTCTGGAAATGAACCTTTCAGCTCAGCAAGCAAACCTACATTCAAAACCTCAACTCGAGCAGCAAATCTTCTCAAAACTCGCTAAATTAAAAGTTACATTTTATAAACAGGGCTATGATCTGAAAAGTTGGGGCAAGGTTTGCATCTGCAGCACAATAATATGGAAATGTTTCCTTTTGTACACTTTCGGAAATAGAAGCCAAGAACTGAGTGAAGCCATTACACCATTTACTTTAAAACAAAGTAAACGGCTTGAGCACATTTAGCAATTCAGAATCAAACAGGCATTACAACACTGATAGCAACACAAACCAAAGCAGCCTATCACTGATATAGCAACACACTGAACTTAAAACATTCAATGACCCTCAAAATTGCTCAATTGTCCTAAATAGACATTATAAATAACAGAACTTGAATACAAAGTTTATAAGTCACACAAATTTAACAACTGATGAAGAATGTATCTTTAGCAGACCACTGATTAGCAAAGTAAATCAATTGGTGTTTGTGATGTACGTCCAATCTCCTATGATACACTGATCGACAGAGAGATAATCAAGGGAGAAATGAAAAATAAATTTTAACATGCCAGTTTGATAATCTTTTCTACAATGAATACCAGGCATTCAGGAAATCCTTGGACAATCATTTCTACAACAGGCACACAAGACTGCGTATCTTGCTTGAATTCCAAAGTCATCTGTCAATGCAAAGAGCTTCTGTGGAGCTCTGGAGACATTTTACTTATTTCTTACAGACTTGAAGATTCTGGGTAATCCAAGATGGAGGACGGGAAACCTTTCTGGCTGTAACAGGCTGCTCCTTTTGAGGTACTTTAGGTATTGGAGGTGATTTCCTTGAATTCCAGGAACAGCAATAACTGTTTTATATGTTGTTGCATTGTTTTGGAACTATGGGGGGAAAAAAAGTCAAAATAACAGCACTTTTAAAAAGGGAGACAAACAGACAAAGGCTGCACATGGTGAGGTCAGTGCAGGTCAGAGAGACAGAGAAAAAAAAGAAACCCCCACTGCTAACTGACACAGCAGTGAACCTGTGCAGTTACTGCCTTTGTGGTTTGAATTCAGTATCGCTGGACATCAGTGTGCGCCTGGGAAAATTGAGTGAAATTCACAACTGATTTTGGAGGGACCTGTTTGGGAGAGGTCACAGCACGAAAACAGGTAGTGAATATTTTTAACTGTAGCCATACAGTAAGTCTGCAGTAGTGAGTAGAGTGGGTTCTTTCTTGATTTTATGTTTTATTGAGATAGGTCCCTTTATTAAACTTAAAAATAAGTATTAAGTTAGCTGGGAGCAGTGTTTTGTACAGGAATAAGTCAGTGCTATATTCGGAGTCTGTAGATCGGAAGCAGCAAAAATGGCCTTTACTAGGGTGAGATGCTCTTCTTGCTGGATCTGGGAGTTTAGGGAGAATTTGTGTTACTGAGGGTGAAATTTGCAATAAATGCTGTTGGTTGCGAATCCTAATCGGATTGAATGGATCAGTTGGAGAGACAGTTAGAGACAATGAGGAATTTACAAGAGCAAGGGGATGTGATGGATCGTAGTTATAGGAAGGGGGCGGGAGTTGCAGATACAGTCAAACAGATGGATTAACTCCAGGAAAGGTAAACTATTAAGGTTTGGGGGGTGTGGGGGGTGAGACCCAGGGAGATACTGAGGAAAGAGATCAATCTGAGACTGGTACAATTGAGAAAAGAAAAGAAGAGAGTCAAACACAGTCAGGGCAGGCAGGGCCAAATACGAGAACAAGGCAGGACTGATAAATTAAACTGCATTTACTTCAATGCAAGAGCCCTAATAGGGAAGGCAGATGAACTCCGGACATGGATAGGAACATGGGACGGAGATATCATAGCAATTACAAGAATGTGGCTCAGGGGTAGACAGGACTGGCAGCTTAAATGTTCTAGGATACAAATGCTTCAGAAAGGACAGAAAAGGAGGCAAGAGAGGAGTGGGAATGGTGGTTTTGATAAGGGATAGCATTACAGATGTACTGAGGGAGGATGTTCCTGGGAATACATCCAGGGAAGTTATTTGGGTGGAACTGAGAAATGAGAAAGGGATGATCACCTTATTGGGATTGTATTATAGACCCCCTAATAGTCAGAGGGAAATTGAGAAAAACATTTGTAAGGAGATCTCCGTTATCTGTAAGAATAATAGGGTGGTTATAGTCGGGGATTTTAACTTTCCAAACATAGATTAGATTACTTTACAGTGTGGAAACAGGCCCTTCGGCCCAACAAGTCCACACCAGCCCGAAGCGCAAACCACCCCCATCCCTGCATTTACCCCTTACCTAACACTACGGACAATTTAGCATGGCCAATTCACCTGACCTGCACATCTTTGGACTGTGGGAGGAAACCGGAGCACCCGGAGGAAACCCATGCAGACACGGGGTGAATGTGCAAACTCCACACAGTTGCCTGAGGCGGGAATTGAACCTGGGTCTCTGGCGCTGTGAGGCAGCAGTGTTAACCACTGTGCCACCGTGCCACCCACTGGGATTGGGACTGCCATAGTGTTAAGGGTTTAGATGGACAGGAATTTGTTAAGTGTGTACAAGAAAATTTTGTGATTCAGTGTGTGGATGTACCTAATAGAGAAGGTGCAAAACTTGACCTACTCTTGGGAAATAAGACAGGGCAGGCAACTGAGGTGTCAGTTGGGGAGGACTTTGAGGCCAGCCACCATAATTCTATTAGATTTAAAATAGTGATGGAAAAGGATAGACCAGATCTAAAAGTTGAAGTTCTAAATTGGAGCAAGGCTAATTTTTGATGGTATTAGGCAAGAACCTTTAAAAGCTAATTGGGGCAGATGTTCGCAGGTAAAAAGACAGCTGGAAAATGGGAAGCCTTCAGAAACGAGATAACGAGTGTCCAGAGACAGTATATTCCTGTTAGGGTGAAATGAAAGTCTGGTAGGTACAGGGAACGCTGGATGACTAAAGAAATTGAGGGTTTGATTAAGAAAAAGGAATTGTATGTCATGTATTGACAAGATAGATCGAATAAATCCTTAGAAGAGTATAAGGGCAATAGGAGTATACTTAAGAGGGAAAACAGATGACAAAAAGGAGACAGAGTTGAGGAGAGTCCAAAGGGTTTTGCAAATACCCTTTTGTCCTGAAATGTAACTGGGGAGAGAATAGGGCCCCTCAAAGATCAGCAAGGCAGCCTTTGTGTGGAGCTGCAAGAGATAGCGGAGATACTAAACGAGTATTTTGCGTCAGTGTTTACTGTGGAAAAGGACATGGAAGATAGGGAAATAGATGGTGACATCTTTAAAAATGTCCATATTACAGAGGAGGGAAGTGCTGGATGTCTTGAAACACAAAAAAGTGAATAAATCCCCAGGACCTGATCAGGTGTACCCTAGAACTCTGTGGGAAACTAAGGAAGTGATTGCTGGGCACCTTGCTGATATATTTGATCATCGATAGTCACAGGTGAGGTGCCAGAAGACTGGCAGTTGGCTAACGTGGTGCCACTGCTTAAGAAGGGTGGTAAGGACAAGCCAGGGAACTATAGACCAGTGAGCCTGACATCAGTAGTGAGCAAATTGTTGGAGGGAATCTGGAGTGACAGGATGCACATGTATTTGGAAAGGCAAGGACTGATTTAGGATAGCCAACAAGGTTGTGTGTGGGGGAAATCATGTCTCACAAACTTGATTGTTACTTCTTCAAAATAAACTCAGAGGATTGATGAGGGCAGAGCAGTGGATGTGAACTATAAGGACTTCAGTAATGGATTTGAAAAGGTTCCCTTGGGAGATTGGTTAGCAAGGTTAGATCTCATGGAATACAGAGAGAACTATCCACTTGGAAACAGAACTGGCTCAAAAAAGGTGGAGGGTTGTTTTTCAGACTGGAGGCCTGTAACCAGTGGAGTGCCACAAGGATTGGTGCTGGGTCCACTACTTTTTGTCATTTATACAAATGATTTTTATGTGAGCATAAGAGGTATAGTTAGTAAATTTGCAGATGACACCAAAATTGGAGGTGTAGTGGACAGCGAAGGAGGTTACCTCTGATTACAACAGGATCTTGACCAGATGGGCCAATGTGCTGAGAAGTGGCAGATGGAGTTTAGTTCAAATAAATGCGAGGTCGTGCTTTTTGGGAAAGTAAATCTTAGTAGGACTTGTACACTTAATGGTAAGGTACTAGGGAGTATTGTTGAACAAAGAGACTTTGACGTGCAGGTTCAAAGCTCCTTGAAAGTAGAATCACAGGTAGATAGGATAGTGAAGGTGGTGTTTGGTATGCTTTCCTTTATTGGTCAGAGTAGTGGGTGCAGGAGTTCTGAGGTCATGTTGTAGCTGTACAGGATATTGGTTAGGCCACTTTTGGAATAGTGCGCGCAATTCTGGTCTCATTCCTATAGAAAGGAAGGATATTGAAGATTGGACACAATATGCAGACATCAAATCTTTGGATATTGTAATTAACTTTTTATAGAAAAGACAAATTTTGCTACTGCATATTCTTGTACCATTTAATAAACAGGACAAAATTCAATGGCAACATCTCCTGTTTGATAACATCATCACATTGGCTAAGGAGGGATTAACTTTTGAGCCACCAGATCACACCACACTTAATACTTTGATGGGACAAAATTTAAATCCAGGAACTGTGTATTCTTTTTACCTGATAAGACCGACTACAGCCATCCACAAAGCCACCCACCTTTCACCAATTTTAAAAGAAAGGGCTTTAAAGAAACCACGCATCTTTTACAAGGATTCAGAAAAGATTAATAAGGATGTTGCCAGGGTTGGAGGATTTGAGCTATACAGGGAGGTTGAATAGGCTGGGGCTGTTTTCCCTGGAGTGTCAGAGGCTGAGCATTTATAGAGGTTTATAAAATCATGGAGGGGCATGGAGAGGGTAAATAGATAGAGTCTCTTTTCTGGGGTGGGGGAGTCCAGAACTAGAGGGCATAGGTTTAGGGTGAGAGGGGAATGATATAAAAGAGACCTAGGGGCAACGTTTTCACGCAGAGGGTGGTACGTGTATGGAATGAGTTGCCAGAGGAAGTGATGAGAGCTAGTACAAATGCAACATTTAAAAGGCATCTGGATGGGTATACGAATAGGAAGGGTAAGGAGGCATATGGGCCGGGTGCTGGCAGGTTGGACTAGATTGGGTTAGGACAGTTGATCGGCATAGATTAGTTGGACCGAAGGGTCTGTTTCCGTGCTGTACATCTCTGACTCAATGACTGGGCTTCTTCTCTCAGAACTTTGAACAAGTTGAAAACTAGAGAATATCTAGAGAGCGCAAAACCAAAAAATCCCAACCCAATCCAGCATATTCCAAAGCAAAATTGCTTCCTGCCCAAAACCACAGCCATTTCCCTTCCTCCCCCCCCCCCCACCCCTACTCCCAACATTCTGGTTTCAAACACTTGGCTGGTTAATGGGACTAGAACAGTTAGGTAGTCGTTTTTGGCCGGCACAGACCTATGAGCCGAAGGGTCTTTTTCTCTGCTGAAGACTTCTGTGACTCTAACCTCAGGTTGGCTGGCCAGCAGCAGTCCTCTCGATTGACAACACAACATCCAATCAGCTACTAGTTCCTGAGCATAACATCTCGTTGCTAGATTGAGCAGTGTTCTAACAGCAGTAATTAACAGACAGTATCTCTCTGCTAGTTTCCAACAGCAGTCTTTTTCTTCTGCCTTTTTAAAAATGAAGCTGCTGTTCAATGTTCAATTTTTTAACTTCAACTGTCAGTTCCAAACCAAAAATGAGAAAAGTAAGAGTTTCTGACAATTAGCAATCCAAAGAGAACTTTGAATCATTTCTGGTAAAACCAAGAGTGTTGTGGTACAAAGCTAAACAGAGGTGCCGCCCAGTTTGATTCTTGTCAAGTTATTCAGGCTCAGAGCAGCAACATCAGAGCATCTGAGTATAGGCAAAAACATAGACCTGAAGCATTAAACAAATATGGGTAGATACCATTAATGGGTTGTTTGCACTTCTGGATCTCCATTCCAACAAAAAAAAAGTGCTGTCAGGTGCAAAGAAAATAGGTTTACATCACGTTTTTCACCACCCGATTACAAAATGTAGGTTCATAGATAGGACTGATCAAATTTGGCTTGATGACAACATTTCAGTTAGATTATTTAAAAGAGAGTTCCTCTTTTCAGCAGCCACTCCCTTCACTTCAAAGCGGTACAAAATATTAAACACCAAATACCTATTGGTTTTATGTTATTGAGTTGCTATCTTTCACCATTGCTTCATGTTTATTAAAGCGAATGGAATTTCAATCTTGCAAGAACAAAAGAGTATAGAAGCAAAATGTGAAAATATTGAAGACTGGACACAATATAAAGACATTAAATCTTTGGATGTTGTAATTAGCTTTTTATAGAAAAGACGAATTTTGCTACTGTACACACTTATTTAATAAACAGGACAAAATTCAATGGCAACATTTCCTGTTTGATAACAACATCACATTCACCATGGAGGGATTAACTTTTGAGCCACCAGATCACACCACACTTAATACTTTGATGGGTCACAACTTAAATCCAGGAACTGTGTATTCTTTTTACCTGATAAGACAGACCAAAGCCATCCACAAAGCCACCCACCTTTCACCAATTTTAAAAGAAAGGGCTTTAAAGAAACCACGCATCTTTTACAAGTCACATTTCCTCCAATCCATTTGGATTAACATTTCCAAAGAGCAGATATTCTAGTGACAATTTTAACCCAACTTGTCTTACAGTGCATTAATGAGTAGTTAAAAAGTCAAAATAAAAGTAGGGGCTGCAGTGAAAACGTACATAAATTAAAAAATTTGAAGAATAGTGAAAACAGGAGCTGTAAATGATAAATAATTCTAAGGGCAAGTTTTAGAGAGTAGGGGTTTTGATATCCAATAACACAATTAGTGACATAGGAATATAAAGTGAACAGTAAACAAGATAAACTGAGCAGAGAAACATCATTTGTCTAAAGTCTACAGATTAAAGGAATACTCAAGATGTAAAGTCGAGGTAGGATGTGGATAATTGTGAGCACAAGGTTCTAATAATCCAAAGTGGGAGGTGGGAGGTTGGAGTCTGGCAAGGATAGGGATGTCATAATTTCAACAGATTACAGTTTGCAGAGGATAAAGACAAATAGCTAGCAAAGAGACTTATACAATACTGAGGGGCCTGGATAAAGTGGACAGGGAGAAGATGTTTCCACCAGTACGAGAGACTAGACCCCAAAGGCACAGTCTCAGAGAGAAAGGATGATTGTTTAGACCTGAGAGAAATGGGAATTTCTTAAGCCAGAAGGTGGTCAATCTGTGAAACTCATTGTTCAATAGCCCTCTGTCGCAATCTGTTGAGTGTATTTCAGACAGAAATAAGTTTTGGTTTAGAAAGGGGACTAGGGATTACACGAAGATAAAAGCATGGGGCTGAGAAACATATCAGCCATGGTTGAATGGGATAGAGGACTAAATGGACCAAATGACCTAATTCTATTCGCTCTCTGGCAGTGTCAGAGGAAATTTACAAAGGCAGGTTTTGGAGGTGACAAAGGTATAGGCCGCTGCCTCAAAACACAGCTGGAAAAAGTAGGATTGAATGAAGGATTATTTCAGGTGAGAGAAATAGATTGTAGATGGAAGCTCAAGTGAGTGAGTGTGTGGGCGAGGGCGCGCGCGAGGCACACGGAGGGCGAGGGCGCGCGCGCGGCACACGGAGGGCGAGGGCGCGCGCGCGGCACACGGAGGGCGAGGGCGCGCGCGCGGCACACGGAGGGCGAGGGCGCGCGCGCGGCACACGGAGGGCGAGGGCGCGCGCGCGGCACACGGAGGGCGAGGGCGCGCGCGCGGCACACGGAGGGCGAGGGCGCGCGCGCGGCACACGGAGGGCGAGGGCGCGCGCGCGGCACACGGAGGGCGAGGGCGCGCGCGCGGCACACGGAGGGCGAGGGCGCGCGCGCGGCACACGGAGGGCGAGGGCGCGCGCGCGGCACACGGAGGGCGAGGGCGCGCGCGCGGCACACGGAGGGCGAGGGCGCGCGCGCGGCACACGGAGGGCGAGGGCGCGCGCGCGGCACACGGAGGGCGAGGGCGCGCGCGCGGCACACGGAGGGCGAGGGCGCGCGCGCGGCACACGGAGGGCGAGGGCGCGCGCGCGGCACACGGAGGGCGAGGGCGCGCGCGAGGCACACGGAGGGCGAGGGCGCGCGCGAGGCACACGGAGGGCGAGGGCGCGCGCGAGGCACACGGAGGGCGAGGGCGCGCGCGCGACCAACTCACAGCCAGGGAGAGACCCACAGCCAGGGAGAGACACACAGACAGACAGAGAGAGACCCACTGAGAGACAGAGAACAAAGCATCTCAAAAAAGGTACAAATTTGTCAAGAATTTAATTAAAACCTCAAGGTTGAAGATAAACCCCAAATGATGCTGATGAAAGGACTGCACCAACTCAAATTTTCATTGCAAGTATTTACTCTTTTGAGTGGTTCTTTGACAAAGAGCAATAAATGATTTAAAATATGCTGTTACATAAGCTATAATTTTTCAACAAAGTAGAGGAATTAAACATTAAAATCCTACCAGATTATGTACCGTCCCTTCATAATTCGGTGATAATGCACCTTGGCCTCCAGATCTAGACCATTGACCTGTACCTAGAAAATGATAACAACTGCTCGTAAGACTTTGTTTTACTCAAAATCAAGTCCACAATATTAAATTGAAAAAGGTTTGCTTAATTCTCATTCAATCCATTTCTGAGCTCTAGAACTTTCAGTAAAGATGAACCACATTACAGAGCAGCTCAAGTTCTTTAATGCCTACATCCCTCTCCACCTCCTCAAACAATCACTCCTTTCACTGAGAACACAGTGAAAGCAAGGGTTCCCAACACTGCATCAACTCCCAAGACTGCTGTGACAGCATCATCCAAAGCCACAACCTCTACCAGCAACAATCAGAAGAGAACGCTTTACTTCCAAGCCTTATTCCACGTCATGTGACATCCAGGCCTGGAAATATATGTTACTAATCTTTCATAGTCAAAATCCTTAAATTCACTCCCTAACTACGAAGTGGGAATACCTAGACCATACAAACTGTAATTGTTCACCATTAAAAAGGATAAACACTGATATTAAATGCTGGCCTGACTAACCACATCCGATGCCATGACCGAAGGCAGAAAATACCAATTACATTCTATTTAACAACTGCTTCAATTTAAGCTTTGACCATTAGATGGTGCAACTGCACCATTTTAAAGTATAATGGAACAACCATGTATCCATGTTTCTATGTATGATAGCTTAGACAAATGCTAACCATAATATTCTGAAAGTGAACGCCTAAATTTTAAATCAAACCATGGGAAAAAACCAAAACCACAATTTACCTGCAATTGCCTGTGGGGACCCAACTGGTGTTGATGGATTTGAATGGAAGTTATTGCTGGTGTGATCTGGTGAATAGATCTGGAAAACATTAAAAGGGCCAAACTGAATTCAACACAAAGGCAACTTACTTAATTGCACTCTTCTTGTGAAGCTGAATTCATATTGAACATTGTAATGTTGATTAACTACATTTCAAGTACCAATCTAAAATTTAGCTGCATACAAAATTCTAAACCTGCAATAAACTGGTTCATGTTATTTAAAGACCGTTAACTAATCCTTACTTTAAAATGACTCATTATGCAAGCTTACCGAAGCTAGAGCCTTTCCCAGTGCATCACAGGTTTGTGGGCTGCCAGCTGAGCTTCCTCTGTTAGCTAAAACCAGAATAGATACATTAACAGGAAACCCAGCAGGTAAATACAATAAATATTTTATGTTCAGCTCACAGATGTATCTGAATTCAGATAAACTACATGAATCTATTATTTAAATAAATCAATTGAACAGAAGCATTTTTTAGACAAAGATCTTATCATTTATTTCTTGAAAACTGATACAAATTCACAAATTATGTTCGCATAACTAAATATGGCTAACAAAAATAAAAGCAGTTAGTTTTGTTTACAAAATTTAAGAGTGAGTGATGAACAAGGGTGAAAAGCTGTGAAGTTTAAATGACAGAAAGATGGAAACTCATTTATAAGGGACAAAACAGCCAAATGCATTACTCCATTTGTGTACACAGTGACAAATAAATTGAGCAGCTAGATCAGATATATTAATGGCTCGACGTTTTAAATTCAGGACACCATAACCTACACAAAGTTAGGACACTATGTAAACTTACTTTCAATTGGCAAAATCTGTTAAGTGTTACTCTGATCCATCCCTATGTCAAGGCCATTCTTCAATTCACTCCTAAGATCTGCATTTGATTGCTTTCCTCACCCCCAGCCTTCATATGCAAGGTACTCAGGAGGACCAATTATTTTAGGACCAATTATTTTAAAAGTGATTTGTCTTTGAAGGTTACCAAAACTATTGCATCAATGGTTTAATATCCAAGATATAACAAGTCCACACCTCCACATGCATGACAAGATTATGGCTTGGATTTTGTGTTAAGAGGCAAAACATAGTATGGCTGCTGACCTTGAGAAAAACACCTAATGAAGGTCTAGACAACTCCATGACAAGGATTTTTCCTTTCCTGACAAGAATTCAAATCTGATGCCAAGTCAAGTGGATCTTTAAGTGTCCAGCAACATCAGTAGCAAAGCCAAAAAGCATATGAAGTAGCCAAACATATTGAAGCCTGAAGCACTTTATCCTTAATTTTTAAATAAATGATTAGAATAAGGTAGAAGCTAAAATAATCAAGCATTTTAAAAGTTCAATTGTTTTCATGACAATGGCTAAATTGGACACTAACTTTCCAGGAAACTAGTTTTAGGTATAATTATGAAGTTCATATACTCTTTAAAATCCCAGGTAAACTCATTCAAGTGTACCTTTCTTTCAAGGTTTTTACAATGAGACCAACAAAAAAAAAACACAAATAGTCAATTCATCAATATCCTACTGATTGCATCTGCAGCAAGGACCAGGACAGTGTGATTTCAAACAGTAACACTAGATTTCCACTTTATTTTGCACATGCGCAAACTTGTAAAGTTACCCATTTAGTAGAATAATGATTGCAGTGATAACTGTCAGGATTAGCAAAGGCCAGACTGTAATACTGTCTCATTTTAAATAGGAGTCTTCACCTAGAAGCACTGCTTTACCAATTTATAATGTAGTGAATCAGTGCCTAAAAGAAGTGCAAGTTCAAGGATCAATGCTACAAATGTTCTCACTTCATTTGTAAACATAGTTCTTTTACAGGTGGGATAAGTGGATTCACTTAATGGAGACGGTGGTTTAGATTAAAGAAAATCATAAAAGAATGCCTATCCTTTTAAGAACTTGTGTGATCCCTCCAACTCACATCCAAGGGCCCGTGGCCAAATGTTCAACTGTGATCACCAGCAGGAGCAATGCAGCAGAGAAATTGTAAAGAAATCTATATTAGCATTACATACTCCTTTTCATTTTATTTAATTTTTTGTTTTTAATAAATGTTTTTAAATATCTCAGAGCACATTCCAGGCATCGAAAATTACAGGGAAAGCAAAACAAAAAAGAAACCATAGAAGAATCCATCAACCGAGGCAGTTTGGAAGGATAACACTTAGTAAGTGGTGAATATCACCAAGCTTATTAAGGAAATACAAGAAAAGGAACTCAATGCTTTATTTATATCTGGATAAAACTTATTTTAGCAGTTAGAAGCTTTGCCAAATATCAGTAATTTTTAATAAAATTACACATGATAACTTCTAATTCTCTAAGAGAAACAACACTAATTCCACACGACAACAACTTAGAGTCAGAGTTATACAGCACAGAAACAGACTGTTTTGGTCCATCAGTCCATGCTGACCATAATCTCAAACTAAACGATTGCCTGCCTGCACTTGGTCCATATCTCTAAGTGTTTCTTATTCATGTATTTACATAAATACCTGTTAACCACTAACTGTAGTTGCATCCATCACTTTCTCCGGACATTCATTCCATACTGGACTAGATTTTAAAAAAAAAACTGTCCCTCATGTCTTTTTTTAAAATCTTTCTCCTTGCAGCTTAAAAATATGCCCCCTAAATCTTAAAATCCCCCACCCTAGGGAAAAGACACCTGCCACTCACCTTATCTATACCCCTCATGATTTTTTAAACCTCTAAAGGTCACCTCTCAACCTTCTACACTTCAGTGAAAGAAGTCCCAGCTTACCTAGCATCTCCTTATAACTCAACTCCTTCATTCCCAGCAACATCCTGGTCATCTCCTGCTTAAGGATATCCTTCCTATAACAGATTGACCAGAACTGGGCAGAGCAGTCCAGAAGAAACCTCACCAATGTCCCGTACAACCTCAACACGACTTGTATGGAATACTAGTGTCAAAATGCATTTCTCCTCAATGGCTACTCGCTGCCTAACTCAAATTATCATTCCCTAACAGATTTTCTTGCCAACTTCACAAGATAACATTAACTTGATGTTCACGCATACACTGCTGGATAACCAGAAATTCTGCTCCAAGTGTTAGCAGAAAGTAAGACTTAAAATTTCTTATTCCAGTTGGAATTCAGACATCATTTGGCCCAGAATATTAAAATGCATTCTGAGGAATTCCTGCATGTTGGGTTTAGGTGGTGTCTTCTGATTTAACTAGGCTTGACATTAACTTAAGACACAAAATTTGTGTAAAGGGAAGTAATGAATTCTACAATGTAATGAATTTTATGTAATGAATTCTACAATGCTGTTTCAACTTCTTGGAGAAATACATTGCATCACAGTGCTTTGCTCTAATGGTGGGCAGATATGGTTGCACTGGGTGTCAATGGAACACAGCACAGACAAAAGTTCACTTCCCACACTCCACGCCCTAATGAGTTTTGCTACAAACTTACATTATTGGAGAATAATTCCTGCATACTAATATTACACATTTTTTTTGAAAAAGATTGGAATTTCTAGAGTTAAAATCCAATTTTAGTACTTTTATGCTGGAAAATGGACCATGATCAAAACAAACCAAAAGTGAAATGTAACACCATGAATTGTAATCTCTTTTTCTGATTATGATGGTGCGATTTCTTATACTGAATTTTTCAAATTTGTTGAACTTCTGTTTCTTGCCCCATTCAATGGTAAAGTCACAATGGTCTTACCAGATCATACGGTCTCTTTCTCATTACAAAGACACAACTGATGGTGGTTTAACCTGAGCCTCGCGCAAGAGGAGAGGTTGAGAAGGAGAATCCTTCATGGTAACCTCAGCCTGTGCAGGAACTGAACACAGGCCGTTGGCGTCACTCTGCATTGCAAAATAGCTGCCTAGCCAACAGAGCTAAACCAACCCCCAACTCATTCAATGACCAGAACATTTAACAATTTCGGTCATTTCAAAAATAAATGAAATTGTAGACAAAAAAAATTACAAACTGTGCAAAACACAGTTTACATTAGCTTAAATAAATCAAGCTTGGATGTGGAGTTTAAGGATCGGTTCAACTAGGGCCAATTATTTTTACCATTTTGTCTTGCTGAAATACATTAACCAATTTAGCTCCAGGGAAAAAAACCAAACAACACGAAACAAAAGATGGAAGGACCTTGTTTGGACTTGTGAACCACCTGGAAAAAACATCTTTATTCTTTACACAAAGCATTTTTCAGCTATCACTGAAAAGGAAAGAAATTCTGGTTGTCTGTTTACTCAGTGAGCTGGTGAGTTTGTTTTCAGACATTTCATCACCATGCTAGGTAACACCAGTGGGTCTACAGTGAGGTGTTAGCATTCTGTCCCACTTGCAATGTGTGTGTCTTGGTCTGTCGCAGTGCGTGGTGTTATTTCCGGTTCGGTTTCTGAGAGGTTGGTTAAATGGGGTTCAAAATCTGTGTGTTTGTTAATGGAGTTCCGGTTCGAATGCCAAGTCTCTAGGAAGTCCCGCACCTGTCTTTGTTTGGCTTGTCCCAGGATGGATATAGTGTCCTTCGTCTGTGTGTGGATACTAGTGATAGTCAGTCATGTCTTTTGGTGGTTAGTTGGTGTTCATGTATCCTGGTGGCTAGTTTCCATAATCCCGAACTAAAGGAGCTGTCTTAGGTGTTGTAGTAGGTTTGTGGGCTACCATGATGCCTTGGGGCAGGAGTAGTCTGGTGGTCATTTCTGAAAGGTCTTTGATGTATGGTGGAGTGACTGGAGTCTCTGGGTGTGTTGTGTCACCTTGTGTAGACCATGTGCAGGAATCAATGGATTGCACTTAGCAGGTTGTTTCAGAATACATTGTATAGTTGTTTCTGCTCAGCTCATCATAGCTCTGGGGGTGCTGCAGCATGTTGTGGCTCCTTTAAACAGTAGCCTGATGCAGTTCCATTGTGGGTACTGGTTTAGTTGCTTTTGTAGTTGAGTATCTGGTCAGTGGCTTTCCTGTGAACACTGGTCTTTCATTCTACTGTGACATCAATGGA
Source organism: Chiloscyllium punctatum (assembly GCF_047496795.1). Classification (NCBI taxonomy): domain Eukaryota; kingdom Metazoa; phylum Chordata; class Chondrichthyes; order Orectolobiformes; family Hemiscylliidae; genus Chiloscyllium; species Chiloscyllium punctatum. The sequence goes on from NC_092762.1 coordinate 66,639,556, forward strand.
GTGTGGGTTATTGTTCGCTTCCTCTTTGGTGAACATTACACTGGTGAGGATCTTGTCTGGGTGTTTGTGGGTTTCTTCTAGTTTGTCACGTTTCGCAATGGCAAAAGGTGTCATTCCCCACAGCGGACCCAAAGCTTAGGCTGGAATGTGGGAAGGGCTGTCTGTTTTAACCTCTGCATAGCTGGTGCTGATATAAGTCCTGATATTGGTGAGCCCACAGGCATCCCATTGATTTGTTTGTATATCCTGTTGTTGAAGGTGAAGTGGGTATTTGAGGATGTTGTCCTTGCTGGAGTTGGCACTGTTGGGTGTTTGTATCCCAGGTTTGTCTAGCAGTGAGGCCAGTGTTTCTTTGGCTAGGGTGTCAATTGTTGATGTGAAAAAGGGCCATCATGTCAAAGGAAACCATGACTTCTTCATCCTCTATCTTGGGTGTCTTTGGTGTTAAGGAGTTCCTGGATGGAGTGGTTGGAGTCTTCTAGCAGGTGTTGATAGCTTTTGTTGTAGTTCCATTGCTAACCTGTATGTCGGTGTGCTGGGAAGTGAGACTATGGGTCTGAGGGGGGGCCCTTGTTTGTGTACCTTTGTTAATCCACATAAACAGGGGGCGTTGGACCCTTCTGGTTTCATCCAAGACCCTCCTTGGACATTACAGTAGAATGAAAAACCAATGGAGAACTGCAGACAAGCATCTACAAGAAAGTCACACACACTGACCAGATACTAAAGTGCAAAAACAACCATCTCAACACCCACAAATGGAGCTGCATTAGAACACTGTTTTAATGAGCTATAATCTTGAAACAATGAGGGGCCGAGGAGAAACACCGATACAACGTATTTAGGAACAACAAAGGAATTGGTTAAAGTGTGATGCTTTAATGCAAGGAGCGTCAGAAATAAGAGTGATGAACTTAGAGCATGGATCAGTACTTGGGACCATGATGCTGTGGCCATAAATGGAGATGTGGGTTTCATAGGGGCAGGAATGGTTGCTAGATGTTCCAGGGTTTAGAACTTTTTAAAAGAACAGGGAGGGTGGAAAAAGAGGCAGGGGCATTGCTAATCAGACTGCATCACAGCTACAGAAATGAAGGTTGTTGAGGAAAGCTTTTCTACTGGAAGTTAGGAACAGCAAAGGAGCAGCCACCTCATTGGGGGTTTTCCACAGACCCCGTAATAGCAGTAGGGAGATTGAAGAACTCAAGACTGGCAGATTTTGGAAAAATGCAGATGTAGCAGGGCTGTTGTTAATAGGTGACTTCAACTTTCCCAATATTGACTGGAATGTAGATGGTTTGGATGGAGCAGTTTCTGTCAGGTATCTGAGGGTTTCCTTACTCAGTACATTAGACAGGCTGACGAGGAGAAGAGGCCATTTTGGATTTGGTGCTTGGCAATGAGCCAGGACAGTGTCAGATCTCGCGGTGGGAGAACACTTTGGTGACAGTGACCACAACTGCCTCACATTTATCAAGGGAAGATATTTAATTGGGGAAAAGAAAATTATGATGCTAATCAGACAGAAGTTGGAAGTACAGATGTTCCACAAGAGCACAACTGACATGGGGAGACGGTTTAAGGAGCAATTGTTGCGAGTGATGCACAAATTTGTTCCGCTGAGATAGGCAAGAAGGGGTAAGATTAAGGAGCCTTAGATGACAAGAACAGAGGAGCTTCTCGTCAAAAGGAAGGTGGCAGCTTATGTAAGGTGGAGGGAGAAAGGATCTAGCACAGCTTTAGAGGATTACAGGTTTACTAGAAGAGAGGTCAGAAATAGACTGAGGCAAGCCAGGAGGGGGCACGAAAAAGGATTGGCAGGAAGGATGAGGGAGAACCCAAAGGCATTTTAGTCATACGTGAGGAATAGGAGAATGATCAGGGAGAACATAGGGAACTTGTGTGTGGAGTCTGAGCAAATGTGGGAAGCCCTAAATGAGTTTTTTGCTTCGGTTTTCACTAAGGAAAGGGACCTTGTTGTGAATGAGAACTTTGAGGAGCTGGGAAACAGGCTTGAACAGATCAAGATTGGTGAAGTTGATGTACTGGAAATTTTGACAAACATTAAGATTGATAACTCTCCAGGGCCAGACCAGATTTATCCTAGGTTGCTCCGGGAAACGAGCAAGGAGGTTGCTAAGCCGCTGGCGAAGATCTTTGCTTCCTCACTGTTCACGGGAGTCGTACCGGAGGGAGGCGAATGTTATTCCTCTTTTTAAGAGGAGGAATAGGGAACTCTCTGGCAAGTACAGACCAGTCAGCATGCCTTACATCTGTGGTCAGCAAGATTTTGCAAGGAATTCCGAGGGATAAGATTTATGACTATTTGGAAAAGCATTTTGATTAAGGGCAGTCAGCATGGCTTTGCAAGGGGCAGGTCATGCCTCACAAATCTTGAGTTCTTTGAGGTGACGACGAGACAGGTCTACGAAGGTCAAGCAGTGGATGCGGTGTATATGGACTTCAGCAAGACATTTAATAAGGTCCCCACGGTAGGCTCATTCATAAAGTCAGGAGGTATGGGATACAGGGAGACTTGGCGGTCTGGATTCAGAACTGGTTGGCCTACAGAAGGCAGACAGTTGGATGGAAAGTATTCTGCCTGGAGGTCAGTAGGGAGTGGTGTCCCACAGAGTTGAGTTCTTGGGCTCTGCTCTTTGTAGTTTTTATAAATGGAGGTGGTGGTTGAGGGGTGTGTTAGTAAAATTGCCAATGACACAAAGGTTGGAGGTGACATTGATTCTATCCAGGGCTACTGCAGGCTGCAGTGTGACACAGACAGGATGCAGAGCTGGGTTGAAAAATGGCAGATAGAGTTCAACCTGAATAAATGTGAAGTGATGCATTTTGGAAGGTTGAACTTGAATGCTGAATATGGGATTAAAAGATAGGAGTCTTGGCAGCATGGAGGAACAGGGGGATCTTAGTGTTCAATGCATAGGTCCCTCAAAGTTGCCACCCAAGTGGATAGGGTTGTTAAGAAAGCATATGGTGTTCTGGCTTTCATTAACAGGGGGATCGAGTGTAAGAGCGCGAGGTTTTGCTGCAGCTCTACAAAACCCTGGTGAGACCACACTTGGAATATTGTGTCCAGTTCTGGTCACCCTACTATAGGAAAGGTACAGAAGGCTTTGGAGAGGGTGCAAAGAAGCTTTACCAAGATGCTGCCTGGACTGGAGGGCTTTTTTTATGAAGAGTGGTTGACTAAGCTTGGACTTCTCTCTGGAGAGGAGGAAGAGAGGTGACCTGATCGAGATATACAAGGTAATGAAAGGCTTGGATAAAGTCAATAGCCAGAGACTTTCCCCCAGGGCAGGATTGACTGGCACGAGCGGTCATCATTTTAAGATATTCGGAGGAAGGTATAGAGGAGACATCAGAGGTAGGTTCTTTACGCAGAGAGTTGTGAATGCATGAAATGCTTTGCCATCTGTGGTGGTGGAAACAGAGTCATTAGGGACATTTAAGCGACTGCTGGACATGCACATGGACAGCAGTGAATTGAGGGGTATGTAGGTTAGGTTATTTTATTTTAGATTAGGAATAATCCTTGGCACAACATTGTGGGCCAAAGGGCCTGTTTTCTATGTTCTAACCGTTATGCGATAAGCACAATCCGCCAATTCCTGCGCAACAGATCTAAGCAAGATAACAACATGCGCAGAGACTCCAGTCACTGTACCATACAAAGACATTTCAGGAGATGACCACCAGACTACTCCAGCCCCAAGGCAACATGGTAGCCCACAAACCTACTACCATACCTAAGATAACTACTGATGAATTTAAAAAAAGGACCACAGCATCCACCAGAACGAATATAATATACAAAATACCCTACAAGGACTACAACATACATTATATTGGACAAACCGGCAGGAAACTAGCCACCAGGATACATGAACACCAACGAGCCACCAAAAGACATGACGACTATCACTAGTGTCCACACAAAAACAAAAAGGAGGACACCAGTTCGACTGGGACATTACATCCATCCTGGGACAGGCTAAACAAAGAAACTCACGGGAATTCAGAGACCTGGAATCCAAACTGAGAACTCCATTAAATATACACAGATTTGAACCCCATTTACTAACCTCTCAGAAACAGAACCAGAATTGACACCACCCACCGCGACAGACCAAAACGCATAAACAGCACGTGGGACAGAACAACAACACTTCACTGGAGGCTCACTGATACTACCTTGCATGGTAATGAAATTTCTGAAAACAAACCCAACAGCTCAGCAAGCAAACAGACAACCTGATTCACAATCTGAGCTACAAACCTTCTCCAAAATCTCAAAATGAGTACTGCATTCAGCAAAATGATTCATTCTCAAAATAATGAATAACTTGGGAATATTGAAACTTGGCAGGGCTCTTCAACTGTGGAGGTGACAAAGAAATGCCATCATTCAGGCAGTATACACCATCTATAAAAGGTGTGTGAAGGTATCTCTTGCCCTCCTTCCTATTTCTTACTATCTTAAGGTCTACATTCAGGACGAAACAGCCGACTTAATTGATAGGATATCAACAAACATTTGGTCATTCCACCAGCAATGTGTACCATCAATAAGATGCACTGCTGAAATTCACCAAGGCTCCTAAAACAGCAATTTGCAAACCCACAACCATCATCTTAAGGGATGCAGATGTGTGGGGAGAACACTTTCAAGCCACTACCATTCTGACTTGAAAATATATTGTTGTTCCTTTGGTGTCATTGAGTCAGTCACCTGGAACTTCCTACCAGAATGGTCTACTGACACCAAAATGGATGGTGGCAGCTGATCACCACCTTCTCAAGGCAAAAAGACATGGGTAATAAATCCTGGCCCGTCTAGTAATGCGCATGGCCAGTGAGTGAATTTGAAAAGGGCCCGACAATCAGTTCAATGCAAAACACAGTGACATTGAAGATGTAAACTTGGAATTCTGAAACAAAAACTTTAACAATGATAACAGAAAACAACAGGACAACATATGCTTCATACATATGAACAGATCAAAATATTTACAGCAACCATGCGTTAAAAAGCCATACATACTCATGATGGTTTCTGTCCCACTGATTGGTGGTGTGTGAGATGAAACACCATATGCAGTTGAACCTGCATTATTGGAACAATGGAAACCAGACATAGATGGAAGACTTCCGTTAACTTCTGTTGATGGCACACTGTGTATTGGGTAGCTCTAAAAAAAAAAGAAAAATGTAGAGGCACAAAGCTCATTCACCAATTTTCCAAGTGCTGAAAGTATGTGGTTGCGCTGAAGGTTCAGGGCACTTGTAATCAGTCTTAAAACTACAGATTTTAACTGAATTTTTAAAAAATAAACTCAAACAAACAAACAAAACAAAAACAAAAACAAAAAACAAACAACAGGTAAAAGGAAACTGTCATGAAACAAAGGCTAGTTTTGCCCTTGTTCTATACTTGGATAAAGATGTGATCCAATAAATCAGTATGTGCATGGTATAGATTCTGACCGTCATATGTGCAATCTCTGTCCCTTAAAACTAATAAAAACTTCTATTACACATTTTCAAGGTTTAAAAAGTAAAAGTGGTTTGACTAAAGTTGGCAGAATAATCCATATCCATGATTTCTTCTGGAGGCTTCTAATCTCAATCATGCCATCTTTGGCAAGTAACAAGGGAAATGTTTTATTACAGAATAAAGCATGAAGGACTCCCTGGCTCTGTTGAGTTTACTGGCAGTACACTACTAATTAGCCCTGGCCGAACGTCTTTGAAGAGGCTACAAACAAGTGCATGTTATAACACAATTTGCGAGTTAGAACAAAAACTCAAGGATTTCCAATCATCATGCCACTAAGCCATATTTTAAACTAGAAATGTTAGATTTCTATCAGCTACTTAGGATATTTTCAAGTACTGTAATTCTCAAAATTGATATAGAAACTAATAGAACAAACCATGACTATTTTTAAAATACGCAGTTGGACAACTTAGGAGCATGCAGGAGGCTTGTTTAAAGATATTTAGTGACATTGAAACAAATTAGGTAAAATGAAGATCTGATACAGGTTTTCTACAATATGTCTGAATGGTTCAAGAGGGCTTTTCCAGCAAACAGACCGGAGACTATGTGAAACAAATTTGGCCTTCACGATATAGCTCATATTTTTGAGGAAATGAAATTTGAAAGTAGTAAAGCTCAATACTAATCAGAATTATCACTCCAGAGGATGACTATTGTGGGAATAGGAAGTTCACACTGTGCAACTGCAAGCTTCCTGGAGGTTGGGGCTAAGGACATTGTTATGTACAAGTCTGGAAAAAATATATCTGACCTTTGAATATTTAATGTGACTTTCATGCCCAGAGTAACAAACAGGCTGTACTGTTCAATAGGTTACATCTATTACAAATTGTACCTCTTGCTTTTTTAGGTGAAGAAAAATGCAAGTCTCTTATGGCCAGAAATACAGATTTGTGTTTTTAAAAAATTCTTTCTAATATGTGCCTGGTTTTCAGGCAATATAAGCCCAAAATAAACAGGAAAATTCAGAGTGTTCCTGGCTGATTAATATTATCCATAAACTTGTACTGCATACAAAGTCAAGAATGAATTTTCATTTCCTTCCATAAGGCATTAACTTTTGTCCTAAATAAATAAAAAGCAGCCTTAATTTAACAATAATTTATTTAAAAACCAAATGGAAAGTGTTGGTTGTTGATGGTTTATCATCCTCCAATGTGATTTAACCCCAGCCGAGCAGAAGGCAGTGCGATTCATGGGATGCGGTTTAAAATATTCTTATTTTGACACTTCTTTAAATGACCTCCAACCTGAACAATCAATTGTGTCACTGGACCAAGAAAACCATGTTGAATAAAAATACCCATACTATAAAAAGGAACACTATATTTCATGGGATAGATTGAGAAAATTAGGAAAAAACATATCAAAACAACTCTTTTGGCATTAATAGTTAATTTATTTATGTAACTTCCAGAAATAATTCACTGTGATATGTATTTTGAGACATGTAGTACTAATCAAATGTATATCATTCTGTAACAAATGCTATATTCACTAGAGATAAAAAGTTAAACAAAGAAATTGTCCTTTAAGCTTTCCAAGCAAATTGCTAAACTGTAAATGTTATTGAGTTTGTTTAAAACCAGTTTTTAAAACAGCAGACCTAAATGGTTTGCACATTTTAACAAGAATGCTGAGTAAAACTGTATCAGCATATTGATTGAAATGGATCGCTTTCCATAAGTGGACTTTAATAGTTCAGCATCAGCTAAATGATTCAGTGATGATGTAACGATTGAATAAATGTGTCCAACCAAAAATCAGTATTTATCACTTGGCCTTTAGAACAAGTATGAAACTTGTATTATAACAGTTTTGCCAGAGGCTAAAATCCACTAAAACCAGGACGAAATGCTGAGAAAAAAATGACAACAATAAACAAGCATTTCCAACCTAGAATCATCATTCTGGAGATAAACCTCACTTACCAGGCGTTCCTGTGAATGAAGGTTGCTGTAGCCACCAGATTGGGACAAATGGGATGAAGAATTTGCCATCAAATTTCCATATCCTGGCTGGCCTATTCCACTGGATGAGGTCCAAACATCAGGACCATTGTGAATACCATCTAAAAATGTAACAAGAAGCGTACTTAAATAACTATGCCACACAGGAACAGAAGTTTAATTATTAACACTCTTATCTGGTCAGTTTTGTATATTTAAAAAAAACAAGATAAAAGTAAACCAAATCACTCTTAGGTAAAGCATTTTTTTCTTTCCAGTTATTTGTTGCATTCTGTGAATATATCCTAAGGTATTCAATGGGATCCGTTCTTATTGATGCAGAATAAAAACCCCTTTTTTGATCTAATTAACTACTTCATTACAAGGTTGAATCTGGACTAAGACTTTTCCCTTGCGGTTTGGGGGGGGGGGGGGGGGTTGGGAGGGAGGAAGAAAAGAGGAAAGAGTAGAATAATAAATACTCTTCTTTCACTAATGTGAATTAGTTTGCACTCCTAATCCAGTTCACGGTGGGCAGTAACTTACAGATGAAAGTCATCCTTAAGTCATTTGTGTACAATTTCACTAAGATAGATCATAGGATAGCTTGACAGGACAAAAGGCAAGCTCCAACTAGGTATCTGGATGTCACCTTCTATGTTCAAGTTGCACCATTATTGGGGATGACAAAGGAACTTTCATTTGCATCTAATAATGGATTCCTTGTTGAGACAAACTAGCTGCTAGTAAAAGCAAAACCAAAAATATTGGAAATATAACCAGCACCTTAAAAGATGTTGAATAAGCTCCAGTCGCAATCTTGAAATGAATCACCCATATTGGATAAACCATCAAATACACCAGAGTCTGTTTCATCTAACTTGTTCACATTGCAATTTATGTACAGAAATTATTTACCACTCTCAGCCTACATAGTTGCTTAAGTGAAATGGGATGCACTTTGGAAGACTGCTCTCTGCACAAGAGGCAGGACAAGAACAACTGGGTGAGATGGTGTGAAGTCTCAGTATTGACCAGAGATTGGTGCTTTGACAATTAATTATTAAATTAGAACAATGCCAAATCTTTCAACTGGCAGAGAGTTGGTGAAAAACCAAATGAAATCAACAACTTAACTGAAATAATTATTTTGTACCCCACACAGGCTGTTGCAAGACCCTATTGTGCTTAACAATCACATTTACAAATCATTCTCAATTCCCTAACTAAAACTGCTTGTCAAGATTCAAACCCTAGATGGATGCAAAGAAAGACAGAGAGAAGAAATTGTGCAGGGGCTAAGGTAGGAGGAAAGAAAATTGGTTTGAAAAATTATACACAAAGGTTTGAGCATTCACATGTACAGTTGAGCGAGAATGATTCTGACCAATACCCAGAGAACAAAAAACAAAAGGAGCAATGCATCATATTGATATGTCATTCCTTATTTTTTTCCCCAGTAAAGTTAATTTACCTCAAAGTAGGGTTCCTTTACAGAAATGACTGCACAAAGACAATGTTATGCACTCAAAACATGTCCAATATTATTGATCAATTGTGAATCAGGAATTGCATTAAATAAGGAGAAAACAGAATGTATTCATCACTTCAATGTTGATTAATTCAGTTATCTGTAATCAGCCTTTTACCTTGAATATAGAAAGATCCTGGAAACACAGAACCTGAAGGTTTGGTTGAAGAATACCCAGATGTATCTCTGCTATATTCTTCACTTGATGTTGATGCGTAGACCTGCATTGGAAGGTTGAATAAATATATTTAAAAAAGATAAAAACTGAATAAGGTCTTAAGCTAAATTTCTACAGTTTTTAATGCCATTTAAACCCAAATAATTGAATGTTTTCCACCTTAATGAAGTCTAAGGATTTTGTAATAAGTATATATTCACAATTTACATGACTATAATTAGCAGGGTTACTAGTAACTTGTGTTACAGTGGCAGGCAATGATAATCTCCAACAAAACAGAAATAAGCAAATAATTTCCCATTGACTATCATTGCTGGACTCCCCACTAATATCCTGACAGTTACTATTTATAAGGAATTGAACTGGACTAACCATATAAATACAATGGCTAGAAGTGCAGGTCAGAAGCTGGGAATTTTGCAGCAAGTTATTCACCTTTTAACCAGCCCCACTCACCTCAAAAGCATGGCCACCAAATGATCAGCCAATAAATGCCTCATGCGTATTCTTACTGCAGATTGTCAAATGGAAGTGGGGTACATATCCTTAAAACAGTCAAACAATATGTTCATGAGCAGCAGTCACAAGTGGCTTTGGTCTGAATTAGGAGCAGATTGCATCAAAATGGGCTTCTGGTCTCACTTCAGTGGTGTGACAGAACGGAGGAGAATGTAAAATATCAAGATGATCACTGGGGAGAACCTCAGTTAACAAGGCTGGCAGTGCATGCCAGGTGAAACCAACTGAGGGACTCCCCCCCCCTCCTAAGAAAAGGGTTAAGTTAACCATTCACTTCAGTATAATATTGTAGATTTTACTATTTGAAAAAGGGTCCTTTGACGGAAAGCATTTCAAATCTATGCCTTAGACGCCTTCCTCAAATTTCAAAACTAGACACAATGAGCTTAAGTCACACCCACTTTAAGGTAGGGGTGAACACTTTCTCTTGTTTCACCTCAATTCCATTATCTGGCCTTTTATCCTTTCTTCCTGACACAAGCTGGGTCAATTTCTTTGATCTACTCACTCTAATGTCATCGGAGCTTGCAGAACTTCACTTTCACAGATCCAACTCAAACAATGTTAGCTGGAACTACCATTTGGCAAACCAACAGTTACTTTGAAGTGACTGAATACCAAACTCCAACATCACCTCCTACTGGACTATGATCTCATTAACAAGCATCAAGCCATCAATTCCAAGACTGTCACCTTTTTTTGCAATCACTCTTCTGCAGCCTCCAATTTCCATTTCTAAAACTGCACAGCTCGGTCACTTCCTATTGAAACGCTACAAAATTATTCTACCATGGCAGACCCACCTTTTCAGCCTGTTCTGGCCCCACAGAACTGATTTCTTCCTTTCCAAACTGTTCTTTCTCCCCTGTTCAGGGTCTTCCTACCTACATTGAGTACTCCGTCAACATCCTTCACTGCTTTCACACTGTTCCCAATTTCCTGACACTTACTGTACTTTATTATGTGTACCCTATTCCTTCTCAGCTCCACCTCTCACTAGATGTACTTTCATTACTCATTTATTTCATTACTGGTTATGCCAAACCCTAAGATGACCTCAAAAGAGGTGTTAAGCCCCCTTTTTTGAACTCCCCAACAGCCCACAGTGGGTAAGTACACCCAGTACTGTTAGAAAGGCATTCTAACCCAAAAAAGTCCTGCCTGTACATACTCACTGTCTGACCTTTTACTTCAAGTTTTCTCGATGACTCCATTTTCTCCAAATAAAAGGTGTTTCAATAAGGACCTGAAAGGGTCCTACTTCTATGTGCCTTTTAAATGGGAGAAGGGAACATTATTTGTTCTAATGATCTGGAGATACCGGTGTTGAACTGGGGTGGACAAAGTTAAAAATCACAACACCAGGTTATAGTTCAACAGGTTTATTTGGAGGCACTTGCTTTCGAAGCACTGTTTCTTCATCAGGTGCTTTATCAGAAGAAGCAGCGCTTTGAAAGCTAGTGCCACCAAATAAACCCGTTGGACTATAACCTGGTGTTGTGTGATTTTTAACTATTTGTTCTTGTCCTACTCCAGTCTGCTCCCTCACCACTTTACAATGACAACTTCTGGATTTAATAAACAGATAGTAGATTGCAGGACATAGGCATATTTACAGAGGGAGCACGTTAAAAAAAATTACATTTGAACAAAGAAAGTGATAAATAAAGGCCTAGGTTTAATGCGTGCATTAACATCTCTGAACAGGCTGATTTAGAAAAATTGGTCAAATGAAATATAAGCATAAAATAATTTGAAAAACATAGCAGTAACAGATCGGAGTGATTCAGGAATATTAATCTTTAAAAATAGATTTCATTCAGAAAATCCATTAATAAGCAAATTATAGCCATTCTTCATACGTAAATGCAAGTAATGTTGAATTTGTACAAACTATCGATTAGGTCACAACTGGAGGGCTACTTGCAGTTCTAGAGTCCATTATAGTAAGCATATTAGAGGAAAACATTCAACTACATTCACTGAAATGATAAGACAAATGAAAGTTTTGGATCAAGAATAGCTCAAACAAATTGGGGCAATTTCAATTACTTGGAGAAGACCAAACAAGGAGTGATAGCTTTCAAATCTGCAGGACTTTCTTTTTTTACATTTAAAAATAAGGGTACAAACCAGTGGATTGCTCCCACTAATTAGTGAACTAAAAAAAGCCCAGATTCCAGATTGGATGAATGAATCAAGTGGAAAACCTTCTTTCCCTTACAGAAGGTGGTTAGAAAATCCAATGTCTTCCCACAAAAGGGTTAAGGTAAACAACATCAACTAAAGAAAAATAGACATACATTTGCAAATTATAGGAAGTATATAAAGATTGATAGGAAAACTGCGTCCTTCCAAAACCATTCTCTGTTAAGTCAGCACTAACACAGGCATGATTGGCCAAAAGGCCTCCTTTAAAATTCTATAGTTTCTCTTATTTGTTTAATAAATGCCATTGAAAAAACTTTAAAAGGAACATGAAGTTTTACCTTTTCACGTTGCAAAGCAAGTAGGAGACAGAGAATGGCACCTTTACAGATGGATATTTTAAGAATTTTTTTGAATTAAATTTACAGTTTTGGACCATAAAAAGCATGCAATTACATCACAAAAGCTAAATGTAGCTAAAGATTAATGTAGTTAGTTTGCTATCTCAAGACCAAACAAGTACTTACATTGTATCCTTAATGTAATAAACTAGCCAAAAATACTTCAAGGCATATAAAGTTTAGAATATGGTACAGAGCCACAAAAGTTCGTTAATTTAAGACAAGGGCCAAAGGCTTGATCAAAGAACTAGATCTTAAAAATAATGCCTCAAAAGGAGTAAGCAAAAGAGAGGGGTTTGTAGAGGAAATGCCAGAGTTCAGGACTTTGACAGATCAAGGTGAAGTAATTAAGGTCAGAAATTGTCAAGAGGCCTCAATTAAAGAAACTAATATTAGAGGATTGAAAGGATGGAGAATAGAAAGATAAAGTGGGGGCAGGTCACAATCAGATTTGAAAACAACAGGGAGGATTTTAAAATCAAGGCACAGTTCACCAGGAGCCAATGCAAGTTTGCGAGAAAATAGGCAATGAGTAAACCAAATGGTGCAAATTAAGCCATAAGGACAAGATTGGATTTTAAAAAACTGCATGAGCTCAAAATTACAGAGGGTAAATCTTGGGGTGTGGTCAAGTGCACACAGGAATATTGCAGTCAATTGTAGAGATAACAAAAGGCAGCTGAGTAAGTCATTCACCCCATTGAAACTGTGATGTGAACTGAAGGCAAATGGCTTTTATTTTCCAAATATTTGAGAAAATGTATGCTGAATGAGAAGTACTCAACAAGAGGACTGAAGGAGGTGCTGTGAGGTGGAATCATCATAAACATGGAAGTGAACTTTGTGCTTTTAAATGATGAAGCAAGGGTGGCATTGCAAGTAGGAAATAAGTTGAGAAGGATGGATGACACTGCAGGCTGCAGGAGTAGGAAGAAAGGCCACTGTCCCCAGCTACAAATTAGATAGCGAAGACCTTGAATGAAATTTTAAAGTACTTTTACTGTGCCAGATCTAACCAAGAAATGATTGATGTCAGTTTCCTAAAATGGATCATGGATCGTGAATCATTTACAAACACCAATGTCCTGCAGTTCAATTAAGTTAAAATAAAAGGTGTTCATTTTATTACCATACATAAAGCTACAACGTTACAGACAACAATACACACCCAGAAATCAGATGCAAAATCTTTTTCTCCTACAATACACTCAAATCTAAAAGAACAGGTACTGGGTTGAAAATGAATCTAGAAAAATTGACTTATTTTATAATCTGATTAAATAGCAAGCATCAGGAAGGGAACTGAATGATGTACATCTAATAACTCTGCCATCTGTCCATTTCTGGCATCTGCCCAGCTTTAAACACAGCTGTGCAGGAGGAATGCATGCATCATAATAAACCCGATGAGGGTAGAATATTATCTTCTTGCAACTCAACAGTAACATCTGTAAAAGGTTTCAATTAAAAAAAGGTGCTGACTATCTTTTTGCTAGTGTGTTGCTGGAAAAGCACAGCAGGTCAGGCAGCATCCAAAGAGCAGGAAAATCGAGATTGGAAGGTTGGAACAGGGTAAGGTGGGGGAGGGGAAGTGAGGAAACTGGTGAAGTCCGCATTGATGCCCTGGGGTTGCGGGGTCTCAAGGCCGAAGATAAGGCGTTCTTGTTCCAGGTATCAGGTGGAGGGAATGGCGATGGAAGAGGCCCAGGCAGAGTGGGAGTTGAAATATTCAGCCATGGGATGGTGGGGTAGATTGGTGCGGGTGCCCTGGAGATGTTCTGTAAAGCGCTCAGCAAGAATGCGTCCAGTCTCCCCAACGTAAAGGAGACCACATCGGGCGCAACAAATATAATAAATGACACATGGAAGTGCAGGAAAGCGGATAGGGGTGGGGAGGGAAATATATCCCTGGTGGTCGGATCCATTTGTAGGTGGCTGAAATGTTGGCGGATAATGAGATTTATGTGGAGGTTGGTGGAGTGGAAGGGGAGGACCGGGGTGGCGGGGGCAGGGGGGGGTCTGTCCTTGTTGTGGTTGGAGGGGTGGGGTTTGGGAGCACAGGTGTGGGAAGTTGATAAGATACACTGGAGGGCACCTTCAACCTCATGGGAGGGGAAATTTCAGGTCTTTAAAAAGGAGGAGGCCACTTGATGTGTCCTGTGGTGAAACTGGTCCTCGTGGGAACAGATGCGGCGGAGGTGGAGGAATTGGGGAATTGGGAAATTGGGATTACAGGATAGCATACTTGCAGGTGGTAGGGTGGGAGGAGGAGTAATCCAGATAGCTGTGGGAGTCGATAGGTTTGTAAAAAAATGTCAGTGTCGAGTTGATCCTCGTGGATGGAGATGGAGGGGTCTAGGAAGGGGAGGGAGGTGTCCGGAATAGTCCAGGTGAATTTAAGGTCGGGGTGGAATGTGTTGGTGAAGTTGATGAACTGTTCAACCTCCTTGTGGGAGCACAAGGTGGCGCCAATGCAGTCATCAACGTAGCGGAGGGAGAAGTGGAGAGAGTGGTGCTGGTGTAACTGCGGAAGATGGACTGTTCTACGTAGCTGACAACGAGACAGGCATACCTAGGACCAATGTGGGTGCCCCTGGCTATTCCTTTCGTCTGGAGGAAGTGGGAGGATTGGAAGGAGAAATCATTGAGGGTGAGGACCAGTTCAGCCAAACAAATAAGAATGTCAGTGGAAGGGTACTCGTGCGGACATTTGGAGAGGAAGAAATGGAGGGCTTTGACGCTCTGGTCATGGCAGATGGAGGCGTAGAGGGACTGGATGTCCATGGTGAAGATGAGGCATTGGGGGCTGGGGAAAAGGAAGTCTTGGAGGAGGTGGAGGGTGTGGGTAGTATCCTGAACGTATGTGGGGAGACCCTGGACCAGGAAGGATAGGACAGTATCGAGGTAGGTGGAGGGGAGTTCGGTAGGGCAGGAGCAGGCTGACATGATGGGTCGGCTGGGGTAGTCAGACTTGTGGATCTTGAGTAGGAGGTAGAATTGGGTGGTGCAGTATTCCCGAACTATGAGGTTGGAGATCTATGAGGTGGGACTATGAGGTGGGAGATCTCCTGAGGGTGATGAGGTTGTGTATGGTTTGGGAGATGATGGTTTGTGGATGGGGTGAGAGAACATGGCCGAGGGGGCGGTAGGAGGAGGTGTCTTAGAGTTGGCGCCTGGCTTCAGCGGTGTAGAGGTCAGTGCGCCAAACTACCACAGCACCTTTGTCTGCTGGTTTGATGGCGAGGTTGGGGTTGGAGTGGAGGAAATCTACAGTACCAGATTAATGCGTTTGACACACGCTGCGACCTTGAAACCAAACAATAACATTGCCCTCCCCTCCTGTGACATTACTTCTGCCCGTTAACTTAACCATAAGCACCACTGCCACCCCCTTTTGGAAGCATCACCTCGAAATCCAGCCCCACTCCAGGTCTTAGCTCCCATCCCTGCCGTGTCTTCACAATTCCCCCAGACCCCCCCCCCCCCCCCCTCACGGAGGACGAACGCTTCTTCCTCAGTGAAGGCCTTACCTTTATCCCTCTACAGTCCCAGATGAATGAATTCGACATACACTGCAACCTTGAATGTTTCTTCCACCGCCTCTGTGCCTACTTTTGCAACATAGTGGGAGGGCGGGTGTCTGAGGACCCCTTCCCCACCTCCAACATACCCCATCCTCCCGGACACCCTGTGCTGACCTGCTACCTGCCCTGGACCTCTTCATTTCAAACTGCCACCGTGACATCAACCGCCTCAACCTGTCCAACATCTCTCCCTCACGATGTGCAGCCTTCCACTCCAACCTCAACCTCACCATCAAGTCAGCAGACAAAGGAGGTGCAGTGGTAGTTTGGCACACTGACCTCTATACCGCTGAAGCCAGGTGCCAACTCAGACACCTCCTCCTACCGCCCCCTCGGCCATGACCTCACACCTGATCCCCAAACCATCATCTCCCAGATCATACACAACCTCATCGCCTCAGGGGATCACAGCTTCCAACCTCAGTTCGGGAATACCGCACCGCCCGATTCTACCTCCTACCCAAGATCCACAAACCTGACTACCCCAGCCAACCTATTGCATCAGCCTGCTTCTATCCCAAACTCATCTCCATCTACCGCAAAGTGGTCCTATCCCTCCTGGTCCAGAAACTCCCCACATACGTTCGGGACACCACCCTCCACCTCCTCCAAGACTTCCTTGTCCCCAGCCCCCAACACCTCATCTTCACCATGGACAGTCACTCTACACCTCCACCTGCCATGACCAGGGTCTCCAAGCCTTCAGTTTCTTCCTCTCCTGACGTCCGCACCAGTGCCTTTCCACTGACACTTACTTGTTTGGCTGAGCTCATCTTCACCCTCCACAATTTCTCCTGCCAAGCCTCCAATTCCTCCAGCCATGGGCACCCCGCATGGGTCCCAGGTATGCTAGTTTCTTTGTCAGCTACATAGAACAGTCCAGAGTTACACCAGCACCACTCCCCACCTCTTCCTCTGCTACAGTGATGACTGCATTGGCGCCACCTTGAGGTTGAACACCTCAAACTTCAACACATTCCACCCAGACCTTAAATTCACCTGGACCATCTCTGACACCTCCCTCCCCATCGACGGGGACCAACTCAACACGGACCTTTTTTTTTTTTACAAACCTACCGACTTCCACCGCTACCTGGGATACCGACTTCCACCGCTACCTGGGATTACACCTCCTCCCACCCTACCACCTGCAAAAATGTCTATCCCGTATTCCCAATTCCTTCGCCACATCTGCTCCCAGGAGGAACAGTTCCACCACAGAACACACCAGATGGCCTCCTCCTTTAAAGACTGGAATTTCCTCTCCCACATGGTTGAAGACGCCTTCCAACGCATCTCATCCACGTCCCGCACCTCCACCCTCAAACCCCACCTGTCCAACCACAAAAAAGGGACAGAAACTTCTGGTTCTCACCTTCCACCCCGCCAACCTCCGCATAAATCGCATCATCCGCTGACATTTCCACCACCTACAAATGGACCTAAACACCAGGGATACATTTCCCTCCCCACCCCTATCTGCTTTCTGCAAAGACCATTCCCCTCTGCGACTAACTGGTCAGGTCCACGTCTCCTAACAAGCCATCCTCCCCTCCTGGTACCTTCGCCTACCACCTAGGAATTGCAAAACCTGCACCCACACCTCCCCCCTTACCTCCGTCCAAGGCCCCAAAAGGAGCCTTCCACATCCAAAGTTTCACCTGTACTTACATATTATTTATTGTATCTGTTGCTCCCAATGTGGTCTCCTCTACATTGGAGAGACTGGACGCCTTGTTGCAGAGCGCTTAACAGAACGTCTCCAGCACACCCGCACCAATCAACCCCACCACCCAGTGGCCGAACATTTCAACTGCCCCTCCCACTCTGTCGAGGATATGCAGGTCCTGGACCTCCTCAAATCACCATTTCCTCACCATCCAACGCCTGGAGCAAGAACGCCTTATCTTCCACCTTGTGACCCTTCAACCCCAGGGCATCAATGTGAACTTCACCATTTTCCTCATTTCCCCTACCCCCACCTTACCCTAGTTCCAACCTTCCAGCTCAGTACCACCCTCATGACCTATCCCACCTGTCAATCTTCCTTCCCACCTATCTGCTCCACCCTCCTCTTCGACCTATTATGTTTACCCCCACCTCCATCCACCTATTGCACTCTGAGCTACCTTCTCTCCAGCCCCATCCCCCTCCCATTTATCTCTCAACCCCCGAAGTTCCTAGCCTCATTCAAGGAGGGCGGCTCTGGCCCGAAACGTCGACTTTCCTGCTCTTCGGATGCTGCCTGACATGTTGTGCTTTTCCAGCAACACACACAACTCTGATCTCCAGCATCTGCAGACCTCACCTGTCTATCTTTTTGTTAGCTTGTGTATTTGCTTTGCAAAAGGGCAAACAAACTAGAGTCTTATTACAAGTAGGTATAAAAGTGAAGTTTCAAAATTGACAGAAAAAAATCCTATGCACACTTGAGAAACGTGACTAAATCACAAAGATTTCTACTGATTCTACAAGTGTATTTATCCTAAGAAATTTTCTTTCAAATGCCGTAAAATTACACACAAAGGTTCTGAAAATATAAACATACAAAACAAAAATTTTAAAAATTATGGCAGGATAAAAACATCTAAACTTTGAAGAAAGATTGCCAATGACTAGAACGTGAACTGAACTAGCCATGTAAAGGCTGTGGCTAGCAGTCTAAATCAAAGGCTCGGAAACCACTACATGTAACTCACCTTCTTGAATCCCCTTAAAAAAGTCAAAAATCATTGAAATGCACACAGTACTTATAACAAGATAGATACTTTGATGCACAAATAGTAATAAATGCATGTGACTTTTTAGCTATTACAGATTGGTTTGCAAGGAATGGGAGGTTAAGGAAATTTGATATTCAGAAAAAAAAATACGTAAAAATGGAAAAGATGGTGGGATAGCATTGCTAATAAAGGGGTGCAGTGTGGTAGGGAGTAAAGGTATAAGTGCAATAGATTGTAATGTGGAATCAATTTGGGTGGAAAGGCGGAATAGCAAGGAAAAGAAATCATGGGTGGTAGTCATCGGTCAACCCCCAAAGAGTTGACTTATGCTTGTCCTACAGTGAGACAAGAAATAATGGAGGCAAGTCACGGGTGATTTTAATCTCTATACAGATCGGACCTTGCTGCAGTCAAAGTCCATAGCAAATGACTCCATTCAGACTGAAAACAGGAACTATAAGCAGTGAGGTGGTGACAAACCAGGGATTAAGGTTTTCCTGTTTGAAGTTAAACAGTGGAGGCAAGTTAGTTTCATGGCATCATTCCTCATGAGCCAGAACTGAGTTCTCACAGGAACACATGCTTCTCATGATTTATTTTTAATGCAAGATATTGAGCACATTTCTTGGTGAACTGCATGGAGAGAGACAATCGTGTACACCACTGCTCGAACCTATTGGCTTCCAAGGCTCTGATGTCACATTTCAAGTTCAGCTGAACATCTCTTCAGACAAGCCAGGAACTACCCTTTCATGCTGAGGTGCTCATTTTAAAACACTGGCCAGAAGGCCCAAGAGAAAAGTAAGCTAGCTTCCCACTCATATGCTAACTGCTTTTGCATCAATTTCTGTTACACTCAATCCCTCCTTTGTATCACTGTAGGAAAAATTGACCCAAAACTAGGCGGAGGGGTCCACAACAGGGAGGGAAAAAGGTAAGAAATGACAGACTTTTTACTCTCTAGGAATGGAGCTGACCAGAAAGATCAGGGTCACTGATGAGCTGAAGAGAACACAGCAGTGGACTGTTTCATTTTATTTGAAAGGAGCTAAACAAATGAAATGGTTGGTGACCATGTGGGTATTGTTGATCCATCAGAAGTGTGTAGGTACATTTAGTGAGGTATTTACATCACTATCAGAGGTGGTATCTGGGAGTATGATGCAGTGAAAAATAGCTAGTATCAGGTGCCAACAGACAACATTTTAGGAATCTAAGGAGGGATCCTGGTTAATTGAATTTGAAAGGATCTAAGTAATTTTGATAGGGGATTAAAAATAGATCAATCATGTGACACTCAGATGATTATTTTGGAGGAGTCCAAAAATTCACTTCCTGAAGTAGTGACAACTCAGGAGGAAGAGCAGAGAGTGAAGACTAAGATTAGTAGTGGAAATGACAGATGATGAGTTGGCTCATAAATCAAAGTTTGGTGTCCAACAATTTCAATCTGAGGGGAATAGAAATCCTCAGATAGTAAGGAAAAAAGGTGGTGATCTCATTGAAGGTAATAAAGATAGTTTACCACAAGATTAAAAAAAAGGAAAACCCATGAAAGGGAAGGGGAAGTAAAAAAGCTCAGGTGTTTTCACTGCAATAAAAATAGGACACATGAAGTCAGTGGTGGTGGTTTTAAAAAAAAGTAAAGTTTGATTATGAGTTGGTTGAGAAGAAAGTGCTAGATCTCTCAAAATAATTTTCTTGCGTGGGTAAGGTTTACTCAGAGTCAGAGAAGTCAGAGGTGTACAGCACAGAAACAGACCCTTTGGTCCAACTCGCCCATGCCAACCAGATGTGCCAACCTAATTTAGTCCCACCTGCCAGCACCCAGCCCAGATCCCTTCAAACACTTCCTGTTCATATACCTATCCAGATACCTTTTAAATGTTGCAATCATACCAGCCTCCACCACTTCCTCTGGCAGCTCATTCCACTCACGCATCACCCTCTGCATGAAAAAGTTGCCCCTTATGTTTATGTCTTTCCCCTCTCAACCTACACCTGTGCCTTCTAGTTCTGGTCTCCCCCACCCCAGGGAAAAGACCTTATCTATTCACCCTATCCATGCCCTTCATGATTTCATAAACCTCTATAAGGTCACCCCTCAGCCTCTAGGGAAAACAGCCCCAACCTATTCAACCTCTATGCCAGGAGCAGGTAAAGAAATTAAGATTTTGAGATCTGGGAGCCAGTCAATCTTTGATAGTGAGAGATAAGGAGATATGTAATTCAAAAGCAATACTGCCAGAAAAGGTGGTAATATATGGAATTCATAGGGAGCACAGCAGTGTTCAATTATATAAAATGAGGTTAGAGAATCCAGTGGAAAGTGGAGAAGTTGTGACAGGAGTAAGGGAGAAATTCCCTGTTCCAGAAATAGAGTTTATCCTCAGCAATGCTTTAACCAGATCACAGCTGGGAGTGATGCGGCACGGTGGCAGAGGTTAGCACTGCTGCCTCACAGCGCCAGAGACCTGGGTTCAATTCCTGCCTCAGGCGACTGACTGTGTGGAATTTGCACATTCTCCCCTTGTCTGCGTGGGTTTCCTCCGGGTGCTCCGGTTTCCTCCCACAGTCCAAAAATGTGCAGGTTAGGTGAATTGGCCATGCTAAATTGCCCGTAGTGTTCGGTGCAGAGGTAAATGTAGGGGAATGGGTCTGGGTGGGTTGCGCTTCGGCGGGTCGGTGTGGACTTGTTGGGCCGAAGGGCCTGTTTCCACTCTAAATAATCTAATCTAATCTCATGATACCTACTGTGGTTGTAAAACCAGGGAAAAAAAAATCAGGTGTTACAGGAAGCAAATCCTGGGATTTTTCCTGACTCAATGGTAACAAAGGCACAAAGCTACAGACTGAAGCAGGAGAAATCAAGGAATAAAGAGAAGGATGTTGATATTCAATTATCAGAAACCATGTTTGATCAAACAGTTGAGAAAAAAGAAGAAGGAAAAAGTTGCTAGTTTTAGTTCAGGGAAATTAGCTAAATTCCAACAGAAAGAGGAAAAATTGACACAGTTGTATCAAAAGGCATGCACAGAAGAATCTGAGTGCATCACAAAATTTTACTATCTTAAAAATGAAATCTTGACTAGGAAATGGAGACCACTGCATATTCAGACATGGGGCAGCACAGTGGCAAACATTGCTGCCTCACAGCACCAGGACCCCAGGTTAGATTCCAGCCTTCTCCCAATGTCTGCGTGGGTTTCCTCATGGTGCTCCGGTTTTTCCTCCCACAGTCCAAAGATGTGCAGGTCAGGTGAATTGGCCACGTCAAATTACCCATAGTGTTAGGTGCATTAGTCAGAGGGAAATAGGTCTGGGTGAGTTACTCTTTGGAGGGTTGGTGTGAACTGTTTGGGCCGAAGGGCCTGTTTCCACACTGTAGGGAATCTAATCTCATCTAAAATGGGCAGACATTCATCAAGTTGTATTACCAGTGAGTTATAGAAAGGTGGTGTTGTGGGTAGCACATGAATTACCAGTAGGTGGTCATTTGGGAGAAGGGAAAATGCAAGCCAAAACACAAAGAAAAAAAAACACTTATTGGCCTGGACTGCATAAGAATGTGGTTTAGTTTTGCCAGACACGTCATATACATCAGGTAATTGATAAAGCTCAGGCAGTGATAAAACCAGCACCCTTAATATCCATTCCCATATTTGAGGAACCTTGAACAAGAGGCTTAATTGATTAGCAATAGGACTCCGACCTAAAACAAAAAAGTGGGAACCAGTATTTGTTGACCATAATGGATGTGTCCACTACATTTCCAGTGGCTATTCCATTATGCAGTATCTTAGCTAAAAGGATTGCAGAAGAGTTGCTCAAATTTAAAAATCTAGCTACAGGGTCACATTTTACATCAAAATTATTCAAGGAAGTTACAGATAGCTTAGGAATGAAACAATTCAAATCCATAGCATGACAGCTAGATTTGCAGGGGGCATTAGATCGGTGGCAACCTTTATAAAGCTCATATTGAGGGCTTACAGACAAGACTATAACTAATCCAGAAGATTGGGATAAAGGAATTCCATTTGTACTTTTTGCAATTAGGGATACACTTAATAAATCAACAAAAACTAATTCAAATGGACTAAGTTTTGGGCATGAAGTGAGAGGACCCCCACTAAAAATAAATTGAGGAATTGGTGAGTCAGAATTCAGAGACTACATATTTGAACTGTGTCACATTTTAGGGAATGTTTAAATAGAGCAGAGGAGTTGGCTAGACAGCACTTGAAAGTAAGAGTGGTAAGTTCACCTAGACCATCCACCTCCCTCCCTTTCCTGGGCCCCTTTGTCTCCACCTCTAGCAACTAACTCAACACTGACATCTACTTCAAATCCATAGACTCCCACAGCTACCTGGACTGTACCTCCTCCTACGCACCCCCTCCTCTAAAAATGCGATCCCTTACTTCCAATTCCTTCATTGTATCTGCTTCCAGGAGGAGCAATTCCCCTCCAGACATCCCGGATGATCTCCTATTTCAAGGATTGCAACATCCCCTTCCAATTTATCAACAATGCCCTCCAACACATCTCCTCCACTTCCTGCGCCTCTGGCCTTAAACCCCACCCCACCAACCGCAACGATAGTACCCCCCCCCCCCCCCCCCCCACCGGTCCTCACCTTCCACCCCATTAATCTCCAGATACAGAACATTATCTGCCATTTCTGCCACCTACAATCAGACCTCACCACCAGAGATAGATTTTCCTCCCCACGCCTATCTGTATTCCACATAGACCATTCCCTCCACGACTCCCTACTTAGGTCCATGCTCCCCACCAACCCACCCGCCACATCTGGCACCTTCCCTTGCCGCCACAAGAGGTAAAACCTGCACACACACCTCCCCCCACTTCTGTCCAAGGTGGGAAAGAATCCTTTCACATTGGCACAGACTTTCCTGCACATCCAAACATCTCATTCTACTGTGCCCGTTGCTTCGATGTGGTCTCCTCTATGTTGGGGAGCCAGGACACCAACTTGCAGAACATTTCAGAGAACATCTCTGGGACACATGCACCAAACAACCCCACAACCCTGTGGCTATTTCAACTCCCCTCCCATTCCGCCAAGGACATGCAGGTCCTGGGCCTCCTCCACTGCCAAATCCAAGCCACTTGAAGACTGCCTCATTGCCCACCTTGGGACCTTTCAACAAAATGGCAACATTGACTTCACTAGTTTCCAAATCTCTGCTCCCCCACCTCATGCCAGATCCAACCCTCCAACTCAGCATATAATTGAAGTGAGTTGCAGCAAATGGAAGCCAGATGGCATCCAACAATCATGTGTGGACTATCACAAAGTCAGTTACAGAATCTATTTCGCATCCTATCCTTTGGAAGGCTGCATAGAAATATAAGGTGCTTCTCTCTTTTTCAAAGTTGGACTTACTCAGAGGACAATGGCAGATATCTTTTTCTGACCAAAGAGCAAAGGAAATTTCAGCTTTGGTG
Source organism: Chiloscyllium punctatum (assembly GCF_047496795.1). Taxonomy (NCBI): domain Eukaryota; kingdom Metazoa; phylum Chordata; class Chondrichthyes; order Orectolobiformes; family Hemiscylliidae; genus Chiloscyllium; species Chiloscyllium punctatum. Next base: position 66,663,642 of record NC_092762.1, read on the forward strand.
ATGCTGAATGGACTGCACCAGTTTAAAATCATGCTGTTCAGTATGAAATAGGCCTTTTGGATTATCAAGTTGTGTGGTATACACAGACGACCTGGTGATGTTTAGTCACACATGGAAAGAATATTTAGAGCATCTACTAGAGTTGTCAATTGACTGTGGGAAGCAGGCTTGGTGATAAAACTGGTTAAGAATGAGTTTGCAAAAGCCCAGGTCACTTTCCTGTGTCACATTATTGGACACAGACAGATGGTCCCACGGGATCTGAAAATAAATGCTATTAGGGAGTTTCCCATACCATCGAAGGAGGAAGTACAATTCCTGGTTTTTAAATCAGGAGTTAGTACCAAATTTTAGCAGCGTGGTTGCTAACTTGTTGAAAAGTGCAGAAAACATCAGTGAAAGGAGGAATGTCAGAAGGCATTTGACAGCCTGAATGCTGTGGCAACCACTGCCCAGTTAGCCAGACCTAATTATGCAAAGCCATTCAAGGTAGATATTAATGCTTACACTTGCAAGATGACAAGATAGAAAAACCTATTGGGTATTTTTCCAGAAAACTGAATAATCAGCATAAATATTCCACAATTGAAGAGACCTTGACTTTGGTGTTGGCATTGCAACATTTCTACATTTATTTTTGCCAGTAATGTGTCGGCGACAGTTGTATATACTGACCATAACCCCTTATCGTTTCTGGAAAAATTAAGGATAAAAATTCTAGACTGTTTAGATGGTGCTTATTATTGCAGCCACAGGAAGAGAGAATGTAATTGCCAACACATTGTTGCAACTACGAAGGATGACAAAGGTGCTTAGTGGCAAGGGGACAAAAACTGAAATGGACTGTAGTGAATGTTTGCATGCTTAGAGTCAAAGTAATGTGTATTTATTGTAGTGCACTAATCACAAAAGGCTAAAGGCTTTTAAAAATGAAGTCAAATGATCTTTGTATATTGATGGTCCCTTTTTGTTTAAGTAGGTGGGGGAAGGAAGGGGTGATGATAATATGGTTTTAAGATGTGTTTTTTGTCCTGGTTTTTTATTAAATGAAGAAAGGTTGGCACAAAAAGGTACTGAGCAGTCTGTTCAATGCCAATAGAGTAAACAGCTTGTGAGGCTTTAATTTCTTTTTCTTCTCAGAATTTGGAACAATAGAAGCAACCTGAATAGGTGGGGTTAGGCTCCCCAAGAACCAGGAATTTTAGCTTTAGCTTTAGCTTTCTGCAATTGCTGGGGTCTCGAGATGTCTTGTTAAAAGTGTACAGGGTGTTGGAGAGGATGCACGTGGTGTACCATAAACTGTTCTGCAAAGTACTTCTGTTACTGAAGTAACAAGTATGTGGTACAAAGCCAGCTGTAAAAGATCCCAATCTAACAAGACATCAGAGAAAGCTAAAATGTGCCTCGAATGAAGATAGTAAATAAAAATCAACTAAGTTGTAATTTTTAAAGTTTAGAAGAAATTAAAAAGGTAACTTAAAATTTACTTGAATACAAAAATGAAACTTGCCAAGCTGTGGACAGAGTTTCATGGCAGATTTAATGACAGGTTTTTAAATTGGGGTCAGCAACATCATTGTATTGACGTTTATACTATTTGAATTCAAAATTCTACTTCTTCAGTCGATCTCCTGCTACGTCAATACATCAGAAGTCATGGACCAGCATTGACTTTTGCATACAAAAATTTCCAACTGCTTTTTTTGTCATACTTGAATCATATCTTCTAAATATGAAATGTTTATTGCCATATTTCAAATAGCTGTGCATTTTATGCTATAAGTTATGGCAGTGTTAATATTACTCCCAACTCCTCTCACTTTTACACAAATTAGTATTTCGCATAATTCCACTTTTTGGCATTCAAAATTGCCGTGACTTTTGCTATTTAACTCAAATTAAAATAAATCAAATATTAATAAGAAAATAAGCAAATAATGTGACATAAAGAGACCAAATTATTTTTCTTTATTTGATTCAGTTATTCCCTACTCAAACTTCAGTTCACTGAGTGAGTACTGTTGGTTTTGACTAGTTTAATTTAGCGCATGGAAAAACAATGAATAAAAATATTTTTATGGTGACAGCAATACTACTTTTCAGAGGTCTGTGAAAATGAGTCAATATTTGCAGCGGACCTCAAGCAGAAAGCTCTGAAAATGACACTAAGTAATATGAGGAAGGCTGCAAATTCCTCAAACAAGGCAAATGACATCATACAGATGTAAATTTTCAGCACTTTTCAGATTTCCATCCATATGCAACTAGGCTTGGAGATATTTCAAGCTAACAGGTCAGAAACGTGACACTACTTTTAACAAAGTCAGCTTGATCATAAATACGGTGTATGCGAAGCACCAGTGTGCTTCAAGTTCTGCATATCATGTTAACGTACTCACAAGGGATTGATAAGGAAATATAATTTTGCTTATATCCTACTCAACTGTGTCACTAGAGAACTGCATAAAACAATACTTAAACTGTAACTACATGTCAGTCCATCTTAACTTAATTTCATCCAGTTATAACATAAACACCCAGTTGGGTTCTAACGAGTCTTGAGTAAAATAGAAACACGGTCCCAGAAGACATCAACGTCGCCATTTGGCTGCCATTAACAAAGCTCATGTTGAATGGTCGATTAGCTGAAATTGAACTTCTAATGTCTAAATAGTGCAGATTGGCAGGAATTAACATAATTTACAGATGGGTTTTTAGACCATGATATGGATGCAAAGTTAAAAAAGAAGTTTATTTCCCAATGAGTACAAATTAATGTCTCAATTTACATCCAAAAGCAATTAGTTGCGTTAGTTTTTCAGGTTAAGTACATTTCATCCACAACTGATCAGCATTAAAAGCTCAGGTGTGAATCTCACTTCTAGATAGCAGAGGCGACAAGGTAGGCAATGTTCTGGCTTCCGGACCATCTGTTTCCTCTCGTGTGACCAACTGCATTCTTAAATTTTATTTTTCTTCATTTAACTTTTGAATCGAATTAATTTTTTATTCTTTCTGCGACTGTGGTAGTGGAAAAGGGTTGCGGGGAGCTGTTGGAACACTGGATCAGGCCCATTCCTTGTAACCATGATGGTCATGGCTTGAGCAACCAGCATCAATGAATGAGGATCTGTTCTATTCCTCTGGTGTTTTTGCAGCATCTGCAATGGCGCGGAAATAATGTCTCTGTCTTTGGGAGTTAATTTAGACAGTCAATTGGTTCTCAAAAATTGAGATGGCTCCAATCCTTAAGAGTTGGGATAGTCTCCTGGCTATGGCAGCAGGAGTATCAGTGATGAGGTGGTTTTGGCTGAAGTGACATTCTGGGTCTGGTCAGCAGCAGCATTCGCATGCTTCCTCCTTGGTGTTTCAGCCTCAAGGACAGCTTTCGACAGAGGCAACGTTCTGCGTCTGGTCAATGTTGGCAGAGGCTGTTTCCTCCTTGGTGTTGCACCCTCAGATGTGGAAGCTGTGGAACATGATGTCCTGAAGCCACTTGGGAAATCACAAAGCCGTGTATGGAACAAGAGATGTAAATCGTCCTAACTTTGTATGGTTTCTTTCTTTTTGTAATTTATGCAATTAAATGGTGCAGGCTTATGGCTACTTTACAGTAAACAAATTTTACTGTGTTTTTTATAAACATATTCAACAATAAATTACTATTAGTATTACCCATCAACAGCAGTACTTTGCTTCAACTGTACCAAAATGCTTTAGATTAGATTAGATTACTTAGTGTGGAAACAGGCCCTTCGGCCCAACAAGTCCACACCGACCCGCCGAAGCGCAACCCACCCATACCCACTGTAAATCGCTGTGAATCTACAAGTATATGTTTAAAAAGCCAGATGACAAGAATTCTGCGTACTCACCTTTGCCCAAATAATGCACACTACTTTAAAGGGTCTGAACCAAGCTGAATCGGAGAGATTGGAATTTGCTTAGCAGACTTCACCCTCCGATGAGAATGAAAGCTTCCATGCAAGTAAGATGAAAGCAATTGGCATCCGAGACAGTGACAAAGAGAAAATGACCACTGGCATAATGGTCGGGGGTGGATCTGTGAGTGTGTCTACGTGCGTCTGGTTGGAAGTTGAAATCAAATATTGTCCTGACTAAAGATATTACACATTGCCACTGCATGCTATTCTATTGGGGTCTAACCACCAAAAAGCCACAAATACTTCCCTTTACAAATGTTTTACTATGTACAATCTTAAGGAATTTATCAATCAATCAGCAGCATGATGGAAGTATTTTTGGAACACATTCTTGTAGCATGGAATGCACAGAAAAGGTCTGTCCCAGTTCCTCAACAAAAAACTAATTCCATATTTCTGCCTTTTCCTCATTGCTGCTGGTGTTCCCCTTAAAATATTTCTCCAACTGCCTTCTGAAAGCAATTGTTGAATCTGTTTCTGTTATTCAGTCTGACAATGCATGCCAAATCAAATGTATTAACTTTTATTTAAAAAAAAGGTGTCCAGTTCTTCTACCAATTACTTTAAAAGTGAACTGCATGGTGTAATTCAAATTCTCATCCACTGAATAATTAGTCCCAAGACTCTCTATTACCATTCCATGACAACACCTACCAATTTATTCATTTAAAATGCCTGCCTTAATGAGTCAGAGTTGCTCTTATCTGCCAATTCCCATTATCCTCCATGGTGCCATCTTTCATCATAGTACTTATCAAAATTCTGATGTATGAGAGTCTGCAGATCATTTTAGAATACAGTACAGAGTTTCTGGCTCTTAATGGGCATGCTTGCATTTTACTTTGTGTTGAATTGCAAGTTGGCCTCAAAAAGTAACTGTTGAACTCAGCATACTGAATTCTAGTTTCAACATGCCCAAGGGCATGTAAACAAGCATATCAAAAAAAAAACTTTACTTGTCCCCTGAGACACATACACATCATAATCGGTTGTACATTCTCAGCCTCCAGAGTCAGACTGCTAATGCTGCTATCAGCAGTTAAGCTCCCAAGAGTGCACTTGAATAACCACATTTCAGGGTAGTAGAGTTTTAATAAACACATACCCCAATACATAGCTTAAACTCAGAAGCAGTCATCTTTCTTAACTCATCAAGAATTCCTAGTAGCTTCTCTGAAGATGGTTTGTTGATTGATATTGGAAGAAAGTACCATACATCAGTATGAGCTTGATCACTTTGAAAACCACCTCTGTGACTTAAGCGTCAAAGAGTAATAAAGCATGTAAACAGACTATGCATTCCAACTCATCCACGCTGACCAGACAACCTAATCTGACCTTGTCCCATCATCAGTATTTGGCTCATATCCCTCTAAAACCTTCCTATTCATCTACCCATCCAGATGCCTTTTAACTGTTGTCAATGTACCCTTCCCCACCACTTCCTCTGGCAGTTTGTTCCCTACCCTCTACATGAAAACGTTACTCCTCAGGACAGTTTTAAATCTTTCCCCTGTCATCCTAAACCTATACCCTCTCGTTCTAGAGTACCCCACTCTAGGAAGGAGATCTTGGCTATTCACCCTATCAATGTCCCCCATTAATTTATAAGCCTCTATAAAAGGTCACCCCTCTTGCCTCTGATGCTCCACAAAAAAGCAGCCCCAATCTATTTCAACCTCTCCCTATAACTCAAACCTTCCAGTCCCAATAACATCCTTGTGAATCTTTTCTGCACCCTCTCAAGTTTAACAACATCCTCCTATAGAAGGGTTATCAGAATTGTACACAGTACGCCAAAGGTGGCCAATAAATATCCTATACATTTGCAACATGACACCCTAACTCCTATACTCAATGCACTGACCAATAAAGGCAACTTGTGCCAGATGCCTTCTTCACCATCTCATATACCTGCGACTCCACTTTTAAGGAACTATGAACCTACACTCAGAGGTCTCTTTGTTTGGCAATTCTCCCCAGAGTCCTACCATTAAGTGTATAAGTCCTGCCTTACCAAAATGCAACCTCTTCTATCTCAATTAAACTCCATCTGATCAAGCTCCTGTTGTACTCAGAGATAATAGTCTTTGTTGTCTAGTACACCACTTATTTTAGTGTCACCTGCAAACGTAATAACCTTACCTCCTATATTCACATCCAAATCATTTATATAAATTACGAAGAATAATGAACGAAAGCACAGATCCTCGTGGCACACCAACGGTCACAGGCCTCCAGTCCAAGAAACAACCCTCCATTGCCACGTTGCCTCTTACCTTCAAGCCAATTTTGTATCCAACTGGCTAGCTCCCCTTGGATTCCATGTGATCTTCCACTCTACCTTCATTGTCACCTCTTCAAAAAACTCAAAATTACTGAGATGTGTTTTCTCACACATAAAGCCATGCTGATTTTCCTTATATCAGTCTTTATCTTTCCAAATGCATGTCAAACCTGTCCTTCAGAATCCCTTCCAAGAAACTTATCCACACTGATATAAAGCTCACCGGTCCATAGTTCCCTGGCCTTTCCTTATAGCCTCTCAAATAACTTCAACACGTTAGTCAAACTCCAGTATTCTGGTACCTCACCTTGTAGCTATAAATGATACAAATATCTCAGGGACCAGCAATCTCTTTCCTAGCTTCCCACAAAGTTCTGGGAAAGACCTGGTCAGGTCCCAGGAATTTATCTACCTTTATGCAATCTCCAACTCCTTCTGTGATATGAACTGTTTTCAAGACTACACTATTTATTTCCCCAAATTCCCTAGCCACCATGTCCTTCTCCATAGTAAATACAGACAAAATATTTGTTTAGTATCTCACCCATCTCCTGTGGTTCCATACAGATGGCCACGCTCATTTTAAAGGTGCCCTATTCTCTCCCTAGTTACTCTTTTTACCCTTAGTTTATTTATAGAATACCTTTGGATTCTTAACTTGATTTGCCAAAGCTATCTCATGTCCCCTTTTTGCTGATCTCCTGATTTCTCTCAAGTATACTCCTTCTATCTTTATACTCTTTTAGGGATTCACTAGATCCCATCTGCCTATCTCTGATGTATGCATCCTTTTTCTTGACCAGAGCCTCAAATTTGTCTATCATCCAGTATTCCTTAGACATAACAGCCTTGCCCTTCACACTAATAAGAGCATAATGTTTTTGAAATCTCATTATCTTATTTTTGAAGGCCTCCCCCACTTCCCAACTATCTCTTTACTTGCAAATAGCTGCCGCCAATCAACTTTGAACGTTCCTGTCTAATACCATCAAAATTGGCCTTACTTCAATTTAGAATTTCATGATCAGTTCTATCCCTTTCCATAACTATTTTAAAAACATTAGAATTATGATCACTCACCCCAAATTGCACCCCTACTGATACCTCAGTGACTTATCCTGCCTTATTTCACATTCCTGAAGGGCTTTTGCCCGAAATGTTGACTATCCTCTCCTCAGATGCTGCTTGACCTGCTGTGTTTCCAGTGCCACACATTATGACTAATTTTCTAACAGAAGGGCAGGTATTGCTCCTTCTCTAGTAGGTACACCCACATATTGAAGGTTACCAATTCTGGAGTCCAGCACAACTAACACGTGGAGAATAGCCTAAGCTTATTGGTGCAGCCTGCTCTAAGTGGTTTCTGCACTGGTTCTTTATTCAGGGGAGCAAGAACTATGATGCATTCAGGATAAGAGGTTCTGATAATAAACATACAAAAGTGAAAAATACTTTATGTAACTACTAAATTTTGTATACTTAGCAACCCAACAAAATGGTGAACAGTATGCAACAGAACTGAACCACAGTTTGCATTCATATAGCACCTCTAATATAGTAAAGCTTCTGTGAGCACTCTTGGAATGCATCTTCAGAAAAAATGCAACACCAAGCCACATATTAGAGGAATGACCTAAAGTTTGATCAAAGGTAAATTTTGAAGAACACCTTAAAAAGGAGAGGGAAAGGAACAGGGGTGGAGATGTTTAGGAAGGGAATCAAAGCAACTAAAGGCACTGCACAGTGAAGCAGCTAAAAAGCAGGGATTGAGGAGGTGGATAGCTTTGTGAAAGAGATATAAATTGACTAATGCAGATATCACAGAGGGTCACAAGTCAGATGGTGGTTTGAACATTAATTAATCTGGGCTAATGTAATTACAGTGATGATCAGTCAATGTAATTTAGTACAATTAGAGCAGAGGGAAAACCAGTTTTTGGATGGCCCTAAGTTTACACAAGGATGAACTCAGCAGGCTAGTCAGGAGTGTGGTAATAAAAGCATGGGTAAGGTTTCCAGTAGAAGAGCAAACGAGGCAGAGATGCAATATGACAGGAGATGGCAATCAGTGACTCACAGATGAGGAGTGATCAGAAGCTCACTTTGGATTCGAATAATTGATTGAAAACATCTTTCATCCTTAGACAGTTGCCAACTGGAATCAAAACTAGGGAACAGAATTTGTGATGGAGATCGAAGACAATGACTTTGTTCTTCCTGACACTTAGCTAGAGAATTTTCTGCTTATGTGGTACTTGTGTTTGACAAGGTGACAGAGAAATAATCTAATTTATAATTTAAACAAGATAACGTCAGCTAATTTTAAAAATCATATTATCAAGAAACAAAATGCTCACCGAAGAAGGAAGGCCAGGAGGTACCTTTCGAACTTTCTTGGGTTGGGATTCTAGAGGGAAACATGGATTAACATTTAATGTTACAAAGCTAATAAACAAATGAAATTAAAATTAATTTTTATTGTTTTATGATCTTGGACCAGACACACAAGTTATGATCTTCAGAACTTGTAACTTTTGCATCAAATGGATGAAGTCTGGGAATCTCAAATCCGCCGAACACAATACAGCTACAAGATTCAACAGGTTTGAACAAAAATCACTAGCCCAAAACAAACAACACAATATTGATTTCATACTCTTAACATTCAAAATTAAATATGAAGCAAACATGAATTAACAAACACACCATAGTTAAATTTAATGGCTTATGCAACCTTGACTGATCCCATATAGGAGAAAGGTGAGGACTGTAGATGCTGGAGATCAGAGCTGAAAATGTGTTGCTGGAAAAGAGCAGCAGGTCAGGCAGCATCCAACGAGCAGGAGAATCGACATTTCGGGCATACGCCCTTCTTCAGAAATCCCATGCATTTTTGGGTAACTGATCCAGACATCAGAAATCACTCAGTCACAACAATCTTGTTAACACTTGGTCTTCATCCAGAGGGATTTCTACTCTTCATTTTTGAAGATCCACTTCTGAACTCCCACCAACTTGGAACACTTAATTATCTGTTCACTTCCTACAATTAAATCTGGTGTTCCAAATCTGTATTCAACACCAACTCAAACTCCTCTGATCTCTCCAGGGTTTAATCCTTACTTCAGCAAAGTGACGTTGCATGCTGATCCATGCCTGGAACTTCTTTCTTAGCTCTTCTGCTGTGATCTCCACTCTCTTCTACTTAGTTTCTGTTGAACTTCTCTCTCTCAGGTATACCAGATATTTGTCTGTCACTTCTTCTGCTTCTCTTTTTAGTAGGGTCTCTACTGGGTCCTATGTCCACTACTTTCATTGCCACACTAATGCATTCCTGATGACTCCAATTCTTTGAAATATTCGAACACAGACTAGAAAAGACCACCACCCACTTTGTATTGAACAAAACTCATGTATTGTGGATTGCTATACTTCTTTCACCCAAGAAATCCATACTGAAAAAAAGATAAGTTAGCTTTGTAACAAATGCCATGTCTGGAATCAAAAATAAGCAATTCAGGATAAGATATTTAGACAGCAGGAAAGAAAACTTGAGAAAGGAAGAGAGAAAGCCATAAAAAGCAATACAGACAAATAGACTGCCATGGAGTGCAGGTCAGTGGTCACAGAGAGTAGATAAGAAATAAAGGTGATCAAAAGGTGTATCCAAACGAACATCCAAAACAGCTTTCCACTTATTAAAGCAAATAGCTGATACTTTTGAGGAAAAAAAAGGGATACTTTCTTGATTTGTGGTTATAAGAAAAGCAAATCAGGACAGACATTTAAAATGAGAATTACAGAGACGATTAGGCAATATTGTCAATACCGCTTACTATAATACAAAGTAATGCTATGTGACTGTTACCTAAATTACTTGCTTCTTGCACGGGTCGTCTTCGAGGATTGCTGGTATAGGGATAATACTGAGATCCTGGTTTGACTCCAGTTGGCGATACTGCTCCCGAATTGGCCATTCCCATTTCAGAGTTCAGAAAACTTCCCTGCCACAGATAATTAATGCATTTATGATTTGTCAGCTAGAGCACATCTAGAGCTGAATTCCAAACAACTTAAATTGATGCAAATGTTTATTGCATTTGTTTTCCAAATATTTCAAGAAGTTAACCATGGAACTGAACTTGGGGTGAAAAAAATCCACAATTCTATTGAGGCTACATGATAATTCCAGTCAATGAATAAACTGTAAAATAAAACATAATGAAACTTTCCAAATACATTTTAATAGTTCAACTGAATAAACCTTTTTGACGGGTCAAACTATATAGCTGTACAGCCAATAGACCACAAACTATACACTTTTTCTTCAAGCCACTGGAAGCAATGACAAATTAAACGCAGGGGGTAATCACTAATTTCTTTATTGACCTGATGAAACAAGAGTTAAGACTTGTGTCCATTCAGAATGTGAATGTTAAATATAAAATAGCTTAAGCACTTCTCAAAGTTCAATCTTCCAGTAACAGGTAAGTGATCTATGAATTCTGATAGAAGAGAAATGCTAGTGTAGTGTGTTGGGGATGGGCGTGGGGAAGAGATGAAATTCAGCAACAGTAATTGTATGAACAAGCAAGCACAACTTGTTCCTTTTACGATTAGACTTTTAAAAATGGTTGACTGTACCAATTATATTTTGATTTATAATTCTAAATCCCTTTGGTCTTTGAGAACATAGTTCAGAAGAGTAACTACTGGAGTTTCAGAAACTAAATTCAGAGCAATTATAAGAATTTCTTTCACAAAGCAACCCAAAGGATCTGCAGATGCTGGAAATCAGAAACAAAAACAAATACTGGGAAAAACTCAAGACTGGTAGTATCTGTGGAGACAAAGCAGAGTTAACTTTTCAGGTCCTGTGACACTTCTGCAGAACATATGGACTTTTTTGTTGGAGCATTGAGTAAATTGCTTCATCAATAATTTAGCCAGTAATAAAATGGAACAAGCAAATGGAAATGAAAAAAGTCCATCTCCGTTAAAAGACTGCATGAGAAAAGCAACTGGATTTTCTCTCTATTGTGTCAAGGTGAAATTAGCTGGATGTTCAAGCCATCCATTTGATGCATACAGATTAATTGTTTTTAAACCAGTAGGTTCATCTGCCTGTAGCACTAGTATGGACGGCAGACATGTTGATAAACTATTCTGATGAAAAGTCATTAACCTGAAACATCAACAGTCTTTAGATGCTGCTTGAACTGCTGAATATTACCAGTTTTTAAAAATCAAATTTTCAGCATGTCTGCTATTTCTCTCATGCCTTACTTACATCTTATGCACATGAAATTTCAAAGAAATAACCAAATTAGCTATCAGTACTTTACATATATTGAGACGGTCCCCAACGATTAACTATCGATTTAACAGTTATTTTCACAAACATGATTTGAACAAGAAATCCTTTGAAAATTCAATACCAAATCTGTATTTTCAAACTAAATATTTAAACCAGTTTGACTTTAGATAGCAAGATTTAAGAAAACTCCAGCAGTGTACAGCATGCAGTCTTAAAAATGAAAAAGACAGGTTGAAAATAATCTGCATTATCCTTCCACTGCTGTGATGCCTATGGGGATGAGTTGATGCTAAAACAAAAAAAACACTAATCTAACGTAAAAGATTACTATGAAAAGGTCAAACTTGTCACTAGTTTAATTGATAAGTCCAAAAATTTCTGCAAGTTTGTTCAGTAACTTAAATATACTAGTAAAAATTTTGAAAGAATTACTACGATTAAAATAAACTTCAAGTTTAGCTTTACCATTAACTTGAATATATTTAAATAAATTGCTTATTTTCAACCATGTCAAATCTGTGCCTAGACAAAACTAAATTTTGTAACAGTTACAGATGAAGTAGAACAACTTTGGCTAAAAGAAAATTAAGTTATACATGAATTCCACTTACCTGATTTAAACTTGACATGGCAGAATCTCTTCCAAAGGGTGGGAAAGGAACTCTCTCAGTATTTTTGACTATATTTTTTAAAAAAAGTGGCATCTTAGTATCAGTTTGATCATTAAGCACTACAGTAATATTTCCCAATTCCACATTTTTTTCCCCAAACATAAAATGAGCTTTTATCTGAAAATCATGCATTCAGTCCCACAATCGTAAGGTTGTGAAATTTCCCTGTTGCATACCAGGAATACAAAAGCAGAATGCCTCTCTTTGCATATAGAAGTTGGGCTAATTGGACATTCATGTAATGGCCTTTAAGCTAGATTGAAATACTGCATACAAAGCTCAGTTTCATATTAACAATTTCAGAATGTTCAACTATTTAGAACAGCCTGGGCTTTTTCTAGCAGACAGTCAAGTTCTATTTACATCTCTGCATTTTTAGAAACCATATCCAATTTTAATATTACGTTTCAGAGGAAATACTCATTGATGCGCAACAGTTTTTGCTATACTTGTCTGCAAAGAAATAACAGCAGCACAATTCCAGAACTCAGCTGGTTAAGACTTATTCAGGTAAACCAGCTCAACACACGTGGACTTCACAAACTAGGAATTCAACATCAAAACAGTGTGAAGTCTAGTTTAAAAGTGCTCAGGCAGCCTACTTTACTGTGGCATTTTATAATCCCAGATAGAATCTTAGGGTTTTTGGATGCTCCCAAATACATTTGAAGCATTAAAAACAACTGGAACATTTATGTTTGCATGTACACAGCTCAGTCCTGGCATTAAGGGTGCAATTCCCACCCAGGTAACAGGCTATTATATAATTTGTGCAGTGTTGAATGATAACCAGAATTTCCACATTGATTAAATGAACTTAAATGACAACTGCAAACAACTAAACTCCCATGCAAGAATACATTTCCATTCTAGTCAAATTACAAAAAGACATTTGTTGTCCTAGCGAGATAACAAGGTTAATTTATCCAAGTGCAAAAAAACTTAGCAAATCATTTCATAATAGTTGTCGTTAAGTCACAAGAGTAACAGTGTTAAGTATTACTGGAACTTTATGCGTACTGCTCATAAGCAGTAGTTTTTGTTTCATCTCCCACAAAACAGATCAAATTATTACAAATCATATCAATTGTATCAGACACTTAATGTTTATAGATATTTGTGTCATTCTCCTATAACAGCTTCTGAAATACAATTGGTGTCCAGCAGAAATCGGGAAACTAGCGACCAAGGGAAGCTAAAGAGCTAACTGCTCACAGTTCAAGATCAATAGCTCCTATAATTCTATTAAATTAAGTTTAGCCCAAACTTAAACCAGGCATTAAAGAGACTGCAGTGTGTCTTTACTGCCTTACCAACACTAATTGCCACTTTTGCTCTCACAGTTCATTTGATTGAGCCCCTGGTCAGAAAGTGGAAATCAAGTTCCATTCAGGACTTGAACCCTTAATGCTGCATTGGAGTATTGCTTAAGAGTTCTACACTATTAGAGGTTCCATTATTCAGATAAGATGTTGAACACCAACTACATTTGTCCATTTTAGCTATGTGAATACTGCAACAGGTCAAGAGATGTTCCTTTGGTACAATATTTTCTCTCTCATAACTAGCAAATAAAAGAGTTGCAAGTGCAGAGTGCATTTTTATCACCTCAGGATGTCCCAAAGCAGTTTATACTTAAGTACTTTAAAGCACAACCATTGCCATAATGAAGAAAATTAAGCAGCCAATTTATGCACAGCAAGGTTCTAAAAAACAGCAGCAAGCTAAGTACAGATAATCTATTTTTCCTCTTTAGTGACGTTAATTAACAATAGATACTAGTCAGGACACCCAAGAACATGCTATTCCTCAAAATAGTAAAATGGAATCTTTTAACTGCACCCTAAGGAGCAGCCAGGACCTTGGTTTACTATTTCATTCTAACAACGGTGTCCCTAACACTCAGTACTGATTCTATACACTAGTCTGTGAAGTGGGACAAATCCAACAACATTTCAGAAACAGACTGTTACCACTGAGCCACAGCTATATGCAGCATCTTTCAAAGGTAATGCACTGTGTGAAGTGAAGTATAGCATTTTAACACCTTAGGTGCTCAATCAATACAAAATACTCACAAAAAGGTATTTCAGCTGATGAATTCAATCAAATAGGAGATCCAAGCATTTCCAAGTTTAAGGTCTATACAACTAAATCATTTTAATGAAAATTTTGAATTGAATGTTCATTTGCCTTTGTAATGTGCAAAAAGCAGGTCACTTACTGTATTGTGTATCAGCAATCATTACAGTACATTTAACTGAGCATCTCTAACAATATATTAAAACAAAAAGAACAGCTTAAAATCACCATTTTTAGATTAAAAAAGTATTAAAACAACTAAACAAGTTTTACAAAAAGTTTGTGGGAACTATGTATACACCAATATTTTTCATTGGAAATTGATAATTTAGTAAATAATTTTGGCCATGAAGAAGCTGTGACAAGTTGTAAATGGAGGTTTATTAACAACAATCACGTTTGAGATGAAATTATAGCAAGTTGAAACACCAGTTAATGAGATAGAAAAGTCAAGAAATTCCTGACCATTTAATCTCAGAATGTTCAAGGCACAACAGTGAGCTACTGAGCCAGAATGCCTCTCTTTGTCAGATGTGGAGAACAGGAGGGGCCAACTACATGTGACAGCCAGCCCAGCAATAAGTGAAAGACCTCTAGCAGCCTGGTCATCTGGAATAGATGGGACTGGAACCTGGGTCCCCTGGCTTCGAAGTAAGCCACTACCACTATGCCACAAAACCCTAATGCGCATATAAGCGCCTTCCCAGACATGCAAGTACAGACAGATAGCAAATGAGGCAATTATTGGGGATCCCGGCACAGAAAGAAACAAAAAAAGATGGAAACAATCACTCAAAAAGGAAACAAAAACTTCAAAGGGTAAAAAAGGAGCGACACAATTAAATGGGAGCCAAATGGAAAGCAGGTTACGCGAAGCAATTTTGATGACATCAGTTCACCTGCCACAACTTTGTGAAAGCACAAAGCAAACTGAATGGCGTAATTATTACTTTACTTCGCAAATTAAGACAGACAAAACTGTTTAAATAGGAATTGTTAAGTGTATTGGCTCACTTAAATGAAAAACATACATCTTTCACTTATTCCAGTTTTCAAACTAATGAAAGTAGTTACAATCCCCCTCAAAAAGTAGGAATGCAATCACTACAAAGATTACCTAACTGCATGCAAAATTCAAAAGTTTCAGAATGCATGAAAATATGAGTTGTAGTCGCAATGAGGTGGCTACCATATTGGATTAAACAATGTTTACCTGTTACTTCAATACATGAGCTGAAAATGTGTTGCTGGAAAAGCGCAGCAGGTCAGGCAGCATCCAAGGAACAGGAGAATCAACGTTTCAGGCATAAGCCCTTCTTCAGGAATTCCTGTTCCTTGGATGCTGCCTGACCTGCTGCGCTTTTTCAGCGACACATTTTCAGCTCTGATCTCCAGCATCTGCAGTCCTCACTTTCTCCTTGAAGATTTTCACTTCAATACATGACAGCTCTGAGTGCTATACACAAAAGGAAATCGGAATCTTGCTTTGCTAATAGTGACCTGGTAGACAGGGGTTGCATGCAATCAACGCCCATAACTGTGACCAAAGATGCTGGTGCCTGATGCCCAAGATGAGAGCTACAGAAGTTGGCAGGTTACTGCTCAAACTTTCACATCGGAAGCTTCCACTATCTAATTGCTATCTGGTAGGAGGAAGAATGGTAAACTGCACATCAATAATGCAAGGTTACATAATAATGGAGGATGCTAACACATGCCAATTCTTGCTAATAGGTGTTTTGTCACTCACTAGCAAAGATTTTGACTACTCGCTCAACACTTTGTTGGAAAGCAGGACTTTGTAAACTTGATATCAAGAATTCCCTTCATTCACAAGATTCTCCTAACTTTGTTGCTAATGCCAATGTCATTGCGTTCCTGTGAAGATTCTGCCCATTTTTAGAAGGAAGTATTTTATGACAAAGATCTTAAAATTTTCAATATTGAAAGCTTTTTGAGAAAGAAAAGGAATGAATGACTCGAAACTTCTGCTTGTTTGGTTTTTAGAATATATAGTCAAAGATTCCTTCGCATATCAAATTAACACATTGGAATTAACAATTACTTAATTTAGTGGATAAATGCAGGACCAAAGTTTCAGACATTACTGACAAGGTTTGCATTTCTTGCACGCTCATTGTTGCTCAGTGTCTTCAGAATGCTGTTAAGATCAACTGCGTGGGACTGGAGGTCAGATAGGAAAAAGGTCAACACTCTGAAATATTAACTGTTGCTCTTCACAGCTGTTCCCTGACTAAGATTCCAAGTGGTTTTTCTTCTCATCCCGTACAGGTTAGACTGGGAAGAGGCTATACCTATCTTTCCCTAAAGAGGACATTAGGGCAGCAATGGGAATTTTACAACATTTCAATACGTTGAGGATCACTTTTAATACAACTAGCTTTTTCAAACTGCCACGAGATTCTAATTCTTTAACTAGATTAGCCTAGTTTAGAGGATTATTAATTTAGTAGTATTATTACAATGCTATCATTTTGTAATAATCCCATTTGTTAAATACTAAGACTGGTGCTTTCTTATTGAATTCTCTCTCATGAAACCAATTGCAGTCTAGATATCATGCCTCAACTATCAATCTTCAAAAGCATCAGCGAAGAGTAAAAAGTTTTTCTTTATGAAAAAATAGCTTCAAGCTAAGATTAAAGGTATAGAGCTCACTGGGGTTTGAAACAAAAAAAAAGTCTCATTTTCAAATGGTAGAGTTACAAAAAAAAGAGTTCGCTCTACCAATGAGCGAAACCAAGACACGAGGATTATTATATTTTCCACTGTAGTGAGTTTAAATCAACTTCAGTTAAGACTTCAATAACTAAAGGGCAAAATTAACTCAACCAAAATAAAAGAAATAGGTAATGCATCCCAAGATTATGATCGACAACTTGATAAAGCTTGGAGTTTCCTCCAAATTCTTCCTTGATATGTTTAGTTTCTCTTTCTATTCCCGGTCAACTCCAATGGGTGTGTCACCAAATAATGATAAGCGTCCCTTCTGCACTATATGATTAGGACAAAACTGATATGAGGAACAATTTTTGTTGGGTATTGTAAGAGGAACTATGACTTCATGATGTTGTGTAGAACATAGTGTGATATGTAAAACAGAAGAGACACCTTAGTTTTAATTTGAGGCAAATGCGCTCTTCAACAAATACTCAAGCCACAAAAAATACAGAATTTTCTTGGCCGATATAAACACAGATGCATGCAGATCTTTTGCCCTGCCCTTCCAAACTTTAAATTTCAGTTCATATTCATACAACACCACCAAATACAGATCAGTTTTGTCCTCATTAAAATATACACTAGTTTATATTTTCTACTATGCATAAACAGAGCGATGCAACATTGAGAACAGAATCAATTTCATCATAAATGATAGGTCAAAGTTTCAAAAAAGTTGCACTATCCTCATGTTTAATCCTTGAAATTTATTGAATTACTTAACTAGTCCTCATAAAACCAAAAAAAGATAGCCCCCTTTCAGTCAGATCTCCTTTTCTGAACAGTTTTAAGCAAACCACCGTAAATCATCAGCCCTTCATTAAACATATTTTAGGCAACCCATATAGAATTTAATGCCAGCCTTAAAATTCAAGCAAGGATAGAGAAAGTGGGAGGGAGGAAGGGATAGGGAAAGAAAAGAGGATTTGGAATGAGAGCGCCAAACACTTGGGTATACAAATTGAGATTCAGGCTTTAACAAGTACCTAATTAGATTACAATTGCACATGCCAATTGTGGGTACCAAATGTCATCACGTCTGAATTCTGATTGGTTCCAAAAAAAGAGAAAATGCAGGAAAATCTCAGCAAGTCTGGCAGCATCTGTAAGGAGAGAAAAGAGCTGACGTTGAGTCTAACTGACCCTTTGTCAAAGCCGGTTGGAGAGCAGAGCAGTACTTCTTCAGAGTAGGCATCTCAGTTCTAGGAGGACATCGGAAACATACTGGATGTCCCCAAAGCATCCCTGAAGCACTTAATTCGGATTGGTTCCTGGGTAGCTAAACAGCTCTGAGAATAATAGTGAAAAACCTGGAAGGGAGATGGTGCGTCACTATCACTCCCTCAGTAAAACAGAAGAGCCAGTTGTTTTCTCTTCTACTCCCTGGAATGAGGTAATCATGTTCATTTAATAAGACTGTCAGAAAGGCTTCCCTCTGCACTCCAGAACTTCTGCGATTCTGTGCTTCTGTTGCTTAAAAAAAAAGGGCAGGTAAGAATAACTGGATCTCAATTCTATTTCTCAATCTCTCTCTCTCTCTCTCTCACTCCACTCTTGCATTAAGCCAGGACCCAAATTTATTTTGTTCCAAATAAGTTCCAGGCTTTAAACATGAACATGTTATCACCCTAATTATGCTTTACATGACTGGTAAGGTCACAGCTGAACTGTTTGCCTACAGCCTGCTGGATACACTTTCCTCATTCCTGAAGAAGGGCTCATGCCCGAAACGTCGATTCTCCTGCTCCTTGGATGCTGCCTGACCTGCTGCACTTTTCCAGCAACACATTTTCAGCTCTGATCTCCAGCATCTGCAGTCCTCACTTTCTCCTGTTTGTCTATAACACAACCTTTTCACCTCAAGTAGTTCTTTGTAACAATGACAGTTCTGATAATAGGGATATTCAAATCTTTAGGAAATAAAGCTGTTCAAAATTAAATGCACAATTGAATATCCATTAAAATAGCATTGACTACACTTCTCCTCGATAGTGGCTCCTGAACTCCTGCACCTTTAGTCTAGAAACTGTACGTTGATTTGCAAGGCAATTTCATTATTTCAGTTGTCCTGTTCACAGCTAGGTGTCTTCTTTGTTGAAAAGTTTTTCCTTTGTGCAGTTCTCCATTTTCCATCTCTCACCCCTCCTCTCCAGACTTTGTAGTATTACCTTTCTCCATGACTGCACCCATCAGCAATGTGAGAGAATCAGCCTGTGATTGGAAAAGGTTCTTCATTGTTTTATTTCATTCTATTTAAAGAAGGTAACTTTTCTTTGATGGATTGCTCTCATGAGAAAGATTCCCCATGAAATCTGAAGACTTTTGAGGGCATATGGGTTTACCAGCTTTGTGTATTTTGTAATACCTGTTTGATACAGTGCTCAAGTCACACATTTAAAGAAGAATCTCAACAAAACAAACAGACTTGCACATGAGGATGAATCTGCACGTGAAGTGCAGCACTGCTATTCTGATCACTGTTTCCATATAGTGATGAAGGTAATCTCTTTAATTCTGGTATACTTCAATTTGACCTCTTTTTAAAAATTACATGAATCCTAATCTTAACCAATAAACTGCTGATGCAGAAATTTAGCAAAGATCTTCTGCAATCAAACATCTGTATTTTTTCCAATCGATGGCAGAATTAAAACATGACCAGACTAGCAATCTTTCTGCAACTTCTGCAACATAACAGTTTAATTTTTTAAATTCACTCGAGGGATGTGGGCATCACTGCCTGGCCAGCATTTATGACAGAAGCCCTAAAATGCAGAAAGAGGCTTCCGTCCATCAAATCTGCACTGACCCTCTAAAGGGCATCCTATCCTATCCCCATAACCCTGCATAGAGTTTTTAAATCCACGGCTAACCCATCTAAACTCCATATCCCTAGACACAGAGGCAACTTTCATTACGTTATTACTGTCCATCCTAGTTGCCTTTCAGAAGGTTGTGGTGAGCTGCCTTCTTGAACTGCTGCAGTTCACAAATCACACTATTCACATGATGTTTATGATTTATGAACAACTGAAAACAAGTTATATTAGTAGTCTACTTCTTTCATCATTATGGACCAAATCAAGCCAGAAAATTTCTACTCCACACTAAAAAGGATTACACAATTCTTCCATTCAGTACACGGGATACTATTTTGTATAATTAGTTCTACTTATTCAACAGCTCACATCAATACTTCATCTATTTTATTATGCTTTCCATTGCATTCCAGAATAACCAAGATAGAGTTTCAGTTTAGCATGCAAACATGGTTTTGGACACTAAGCTGCACGTTCTATTCGCTTTTTCCAGGATGAAGACTATACAATCTGATTTTCTCACCTCTTCCCAATTCAATTTCTATTATTTTTGTAGAAAAAGGTAACAGAGACGTTCTTTATAATAGTGAAAATTGATTAATCAGAGGTTAAACAGCACCACCAGCAATAAACAATTAAAACAAAGTTTATAAAGTCACAATTATCATTTTCTTGCCTGACTCAGAATTGCCAGTTTGACTGATACAACTTCCCAAGTCCGTAATCAACACTGAACTGAAAAATTTATTTGGCCTTTGGTCCTTTTTTTTGGTTGGGTGGGTTTTCAATGCTAGTTAAAACTTGAAGGTTAATACATAAAACACTTTCTGTACAACAAGAAATTTAAAATCTAAATATTGCACTAATTAAATGAACATCTTACCGACTGATGTTAATTTCAGAATGTAATTTCATATGGTAATCACTTGGTCATAATCATAATCTCAGAACAATTCAGGTTACTAGTATTTTCTACATGAAAACAGAAACCCATAACAGACAGAGGCATGGGAAGGAGACATTTATTTTTATCAATTTATCATTTACATCAGTTGTGGAACTGAAGGCAAAATAGAATCCAAAACAACTCTAATGACAGGAATCAGGTTTAAATAGAGTCAAAATTAGAGTGGTGCTGGAAAAGCACAGACCTGCTGTACTTTTCCAGCACTGATCTCCAGCATCTGCAGTCCTCACTTTCACCTACCAGGTTTAAATAGCCTACATTGATGGAAATATTTCTCATCTTCAAGAGCTGCCAAAGATTGAAGTTACATGAGTTTATGCAATAATACCAGCATAGGATTATCCATTATGTAGCATCCTTGGTCTGATACGCAAGTTGGCTGCTGTAGAAAATGGAAATTTGAAGTGCTGAGGCAGTTGGAATGTTGAGGGAAATGAAGCGTGAATCTAATCCAAGAATGGCCATTAGGCAAGCTACTCCATTTCTCAGTATACCTCCCACAAATAACCAAATTGGTGAACACTGCAAACAATATTATAAGTAAACAGCTGTACACTTGAGGAATGAGAAGGGTCATCTTAAAATAAGCAGCATTGAAATAGCAACAGAAGACAAGCTTTAATTGCATATAAACCACAATATCTGTACGTGAGTGTGGTAGTTGGGTGGCAGGATGGTCCAGTGGTTAGCACTGCTGCCTCACAGTACAAGGGCCCCAGGTTCAATTCCAGCCTCGGGTAACTGTCTGCGTGGGTTCTCTCTGGGTGCTCCGGTTTCCTCCCACAATCCAAAGATGTGCAGGTTTGGTGAACTGGCCATACTAAATTGCCCATGGTGTTAGGTGCACTGGTCAGAGGCGGGTGGGTTACTCTGAGGGTCGGTGGTGGACGTGTTGGCCCGAAGGGCCTGTTTCCACACTGTAGCGTTAGGATTAGATTAGATTCCCTATCAAAACTAGGTGTACTCAATTCATTAACTAAATATTAGAAGACAAATAATATTCAAAATTTATTCAATGAAGATCAGGAATCCAGGAAGGTTTGAGCAAGACAGACAAAGATTAGAGACTTTTATGAGAGGAAGTGATTGAAGTTCACTTCTCAAGATAGACAACACATTCTAAGATTAAACAGACAGATCACATCTGACAAACTAAATTAGTATAGAGTACATGTCCAAACAAGAGCTATGCTTTAAATTTGAATGGAATTTACTGAAGTCACTTTTTCTAAGTCATGAAGCCAAGTTTATTTTCCAAATGGTGCCAAAAAGAAGAAAGTGAACTAGTTTATCATAAAGCCTCTTTAAAAAAAATGGGTAAATTGCAAAAGCTAAGCCAATGAGAAAGAAATACAGGTGGAGGTGGGGGAAAGAAGAATGAGAGAGACAGAGACAGACACAACAGACAAAGATGGGGAGATGGAGTATGCAAAACCATGAGACAGGAGAGAATATGAAAGCATACCAAGTCAGAAAATGAGAACACATGTCTGAAATTTCAGAGTTATGAAACAAAACTACAATTCCAAAAAATACAATGGAAGATCCAGGTTTTTCATACTGCATTGTTTGTAATACCAGCTAAATTGTTCCTTGTTGCAAAATGACATTCCCACATAACATTGTCAGTGCCTTAAACAGTAATAAAAATCTCTAGCAACATCTGTGACAGAACTACACCAGCAAATATCAGGTCAGATGAACAAAAAGTGATCAAACAGGCAAGGCTTTATTCAGCATAAAATAAATTAAGAGTGGACATGTTTAGGGAGCTAATTCTAGTGTTTGCGTCTAGACAGATGAGGATATGGTTGACAACAGTGTAGTGACATAAAAATTAGGACATAAACACGAGACCAGAATTGGAGGACACAGATGAAGGAAGTCAAAACTATGGGAAGATGAAACCATGAAACAGTCCAAGTACGAAGAAATGTAAATGTAAATTATTGCTGGACAATGAGTTGGTGCAGCTGATAGGAAATGGGACATGGTGAGAGTTTTGTGATGAAAACAGAATTCCAGATCAATGCAAGTTTAAAGGTTGGATGTTGGGAAGCAGACAAGGAAAGCACTAGAGTTCAAATCTGATGGCAAAATGTTGGGTTTCAGAGAAAAAAAAACAAAGTTAGTTTAAAAAAAAAGGAAGAATGATATTTAAAATTCTTGTTTCAGTAGAAAATCAACTAAACAGAACAAATTTGATAAAAATTCTGCAATTTATTTGGATTGTCACTAAGTTCTGATTTTTTGCTGCACACAACAACATAGCTTTTCATCTATTTTCCAGGAAAGTTGTAGCATAACTGTAGATCCGTAAATTAAAAAGCTGAAGATTTCTGACTGCATTTAAAATCTTTTCGCTAAATTGGTATCATATTCATTAAAAAAGGAGCTGCTAGAAAATTAGAGATTACAAACTGAAATAAACAAAACCTGTTAATGAACAGTCAGTAAAGGTTTTCCTTTAACAATGCAAATATTAGACAATCAGGACTTTTAAAATAAAATTTTCCCCTTGGCATCAGAAAATAATCATGCAGACTGTTTCATGCAGAGAGTGGCATGCGTATGGAATGAGATGCTAGAGAAAGTGGAGGTGGTGGGTACAATTACAACATTCAAAAGGCTTCTGGATGGATATATTAATTAGAAGGGTTGAGGGGTATATGGGCTAAATGCTGGCAAATGGAACTAGGTCAGATTGGATGCCTAGTCAGCACGGACAAGTTGGATTCAAGGAGCTGTTTCCGTGCTATACGATTCTATAAATCACTCAAGGGTGCAGATGCAAAACAGCCACATGACACCACTGTTTTCCTCATCCACAGGGAATTCACACATGGGTGCCCATGAATTGATCTTGGCAAATCCTACAGGACAAACATAATTCACACATCTTACATTGTCACTGCAAGATCTTTGCTTCTCATTGTAAACTTGAGATAAAACCTCTCCAACTCTTCCACCATGAACAAAAAAAGTGTTTATTCTATTTTTGAAGTAGCTCAAACTCCCTAGCAACACTAAAAAGGCACCTTTAATACTTCATAAATAATAACTCACTGCTGGATTATTTCAACTAGCACAACTTCAAAATCCCATCCATGATTATAGATTACCATCAAATTATATATTTAACAATCCAGTTTGAGCAACATATTTTTCCCATTTAAACATTTTCCTGCAATTGTGAAAGACTTCGCTTCAGCTGAAAAAAGCTAAGTACATCTTTAGTCAATTAAATCTTCAGAATGCATACAATTGTACAATTGCAAAATTTAATGAGAAACTATGAAACAACTGTCCAGTTCCAGCAGTACCATGAAGCACTGCATGGTCAATTTGACAAATGGATGGTCCCATGATATAACTGCATCAAGCTTTCTTCAAAGTTGCTTTCAACTTAAAAAAGGCCTTTAATTAGGCTACAGAACTTACACATCTTTCCACTCAACTTCTAACAGACACTTGCATAGTTATCAAACGTGCAACTCTCCTAGTATACCTAATACAGAACACTGCACATTACAAATTACTGTTGAATAACTAAACTGTAGCCAGAGGGAAGAAAAAAAAAATCAGGTATCAGTCAGGCTTTTGCGACATTAAAAAGTAGTCAAAGTACAATTCTACATAGAGTAAATAACTGCCGCAAAAACATCTTCAGGCCAAATCCAGGAAACTGCAGAAATGATCCACAGAACTAAGTATGGTCAGTGGAGATTCTGAACTACTTAATGTTTTACTACCAGAATGATATAAATAGAAAAATAACTTCTAACAACATGCTTGATTAATGTGGTACATCTTTTTCACAACACATTCCTGAACAAATCTCAAATTGCTTCCACCATTACCAGTTCACACAGATCTCGCATAGCGTCTTACATGACGCCAGTCGGAAAAACTGAAATATATTGCATAGTGGTTGATCCAAAGTTAAAAATTAACATATTGTAATTCGTTTTCTCATATTAAAAACATCTCCACAATTGAAAGGCGACACACAACATATGACATCCATACCTTTAAACCAACATCAACTTAATAATACTATCTCTGATTGCACTGACAAGTGAGACTTTATGCACACACAAACACGACAAAACAAGCATACTGGTCCATTAGAGTACAACTGCACATCAATAATAAATAGACATGATCATGACAGGTCAGCAGCTTCAAAAGATTCTACCTACAACATGGCAGTCAAGTGCTTTTGACTGCACTCCCAGGAGTTCATTTTGTTTCAATTAAAAAAAAGCCCACGAACAAATAATGTATTAATTGGTCAATTTATTTAATGTAGTAAAATAGGGTAAATAGCCTTCTCAGCAAGCGCCTTAAGTGTTTAGATGGTTAAGCGAGGAACTGATCCCAAAGCACTGTAAACTCAGTTGGAAAGTGAGAGTCCCAGGCGACAGCAGTAGATTTCAAAGGAGTTGGAAAGCAGAACAGAAGCTCATTAGAGAAAGCTATAGCGTATTAAAAAGGCAGCAGACACAAGCCAGGGGTGAGTCGAGACCAAATGCACAGCAGAAATGAGATCACAGAAAAACATACTGTGAGGCATAAAGATAGTTTTATTAGAGTTAGTAGAAGTGCAGATGCCAACTCGAGGCAGACTGGAATTAAGATGGCAGGCAGGATAAAAAGAATAAATTGCACAATAATAAAAAAAAAGAGATGAAGCAAGGAGATTCATAAAATGTACCGGAGGAATAAAAATCAAAATACAAAACATGGGGGAATCTCTCAAGAGCACAGAGTCAAATAGCTATTACAAAAAGCAGCTTAGAGCTGTAAGCAGGGATGCTTTATTAGTTATGCTTCACATACAATGTTATCAGAGCCAATTCAAGTAGAAAATTGCAACAATATACCTTTGAGGAACTTTTCCAAGAGAAACTCAACTACTTTCCCATCCCCAAATTGGAATGTATTTTCATATCAACAGGATAAAGAGGAATGCCTGCCTTTAGCGTGTCCTATCATATCAAATCTACAATTGAAATCTGAACTCTTTCTTGTTTAGTGACTGCAATTACAAAAAGGATCCACCAAGATATGCACCCTCAAAATGCACTTTGATTTTCTTCAGCACTAAATCACTAGAAAATTTTCATACCCGTAAATATTTGGATTTGTCCATTTTGGAAATAAACAACTACTGAAAGTAGTCACCATAAAAACAGTAACCATTCCCAGATACAATTAATCAGGTAAGCTACCTAACAGAAAGAATAACAGATAATCAGAAGACAATTACTACTCAAATGAAAAAAAATCAATCTAATACAGACTTGAGCTCTTGGGTTACCCATGCAGCATTTCAGTATCAGTTTCCAATCCTATTAGTATGTATATAGGTATCACACAAATTACCACTTCACTCAGTTATAAACAACCTGCATTTACTAAACTCCGATACATCAACCCAAGGTAGCAGAATTTTAAAAAGGAGGACAAAAACAAAAACTCATTATAACTTGTACACCTACAAAGCAAGTGCATTGAGACTACATTTCTTCCCCAACCTCCAAATAAAATCTTTTTCAGAGGAACCTAGATTATCCAAATACCAATTATCTGAAAATCGGATTAACCAAAGGAGATCTCGAGGTCCCAATGGAAACACTACATCAAAGACGTGTTTCTAACAGTGATCACATCTTTTGTTTATAGTGATTAAACAGGCAGTCTCCAAATGTCCGACTGCCCACCCTCTCTCTCCCCACACTTTCCCTGGAGTTCTACATTGGGGTGTACCTAAAACCCCGTTTTCCACATAATGTCTCCAACATTGTTCTGTACAGGGCAAACGTGGAACCGGTCAAAAGGTTGCAGTAAAAGGTTGTGTGGGGTTGTGGCAAAGGCAACTGCAGCAGTCTTGTTGTTAGTGTCCAGTCCAGCTACCCCAGTGAGGGGGTGGGATGTGTATCGGATTTGGTGGGGGGCAGGGGTGGGCAGACAGAATGTTAGACGGTTTGGGGGCAGTGTTAGATGGGATTGGGGGCAGGGTTGAGGGAGAGGGTAGTGTTGCACAGGGTTGGGGCGAGGGAGCGGTGTTGGGGGTGGGGGCAGTGTTGTACGGGGTTGGGGCGGTGTCAGATGGCATCGGGCCGGGGTGGGGGTGGGGGCTGCAGCGGTGTTGGGGGCAGGGCCTTGTATGCAGTGTGCTGCTGCTGTCTCCTGAACCAAGGAGCAGACTTGGAAAAACTCCGAGCCCCAGGAGGAAAAGCATTTAAAAATCGATTAACCAAGTAATCGATTATCCGAATGAAATAGTGCTTGCCCATCACGTTCGGATAAAGGAGGTCCCCCTGAAGTTGGTTTATTCAGAAACCTTTCAACAATGCCCCCCTCAGTCACTGGGCTTTTGCCCGAAACGTCGATTTCGAAGCTACTTGGATGCTGCCTGAACTGCTGTGCTCTTCCAGCAGCACTAAGCCAGAAACTAAAAAAACTCAGTTGCAGGCAATCCTCAGGTTGAAAATGGGTTCCATTCTACAATCCATTCGTAAGTCAATTTGTATGCAAGTCGGAACACAATGCAGGACAATGTAAAACAGCTGCTCATAAGTACGAGACATTTGTATGTTGGGTCTTTAAAAATTACATACCCTGAATGGGATTAAGTCCAAGCATTTATAATTTGGACATTTGTTAATTGGGGTCCCCTTGTACTAGAATATTTCCTGGTTCTTACTGCCAATTGTACAGCTAATGATTCGGGGTAGCGCAATCAACAGCATTATGGCTATATTCAAGAGATTCAGAAAGTTCAGCAATTAAAAACAAATTCTACTCACCAACAAGACCAGGGTTTATGAAAGATGAAGATGATATGCCATCATGCGATGACAGCTCTCTATTGGATACATGATCACCATAGTGGGAACCTTCACCATAGCCCTGTAAATAAGACCAAAACCAGCTTACCTACATAACTGATTTAGATTGAGGGCATAAATCCAAGAGTTGAACATTAGTGGCCATGTCCTCTTTGTTAGGCTTTCTTATCCACATTTAGGCTTTAACCTTTTTGCTTAATACATTGCTGGGAGTGCAAGTTGACAGTAAGTGTAACAGGGCTTCTGGGACCCTAGTGAATAATGGCGCCGACAGTGAATCGCATTAAACAAAGATTTAACAATTCACAGGGCTTCTGTTCTTTCATCTGCGGTGCTTGGCATTTTGTGCATTGATAAAGTCAAATGCTGCTCGGTCACCATATTTTGTTGGCAAAATCTGGCTCAGAACTTCAAAAAAAAAAGCTTTGTCGGCTTTCCACAGTCTGCCTAGACGGGAAAAAAATTACCTTAATTTGTAAGTGGCAGCAAGAACAAATATCCCCAAGACTAGCAGAAAAGACCATATGTATAGAGCAGATTCCCAAATTATAGGTCGGGCTCCCACATTGGGGTCACAGAATGAGTATTATGACCCAAAATCCCAAAGGCAGCAATGGAGCCAAAACTGAGTTTTGACAGCACTGGTATGGATCATTCAAAATATTACTATAAAACTACTGATCAAAATTAGATTAGATTAGATTCCTTACAGTGTGGAAACAGACCCTTCGGCCTAACAAGTCCACATCGACCCTCCAAAAAGAGTAATCTGCCCACTAGATCCATTTCCCTCTGGCTAATGCACCTCATACTATGGGCAATTTAACATGGCCAATTCACCTGACCTGCACTTCTTTGGATTGTGGGAGGAAACCCACGCAGACAGGGGAAGAATGTGAAAACTCCACAGACTCACCTGAGGCTGGAATTGAACCTGGGACCCTGGTGCTGTGAGGCAGCAGTGCTAACCACTGAGCCACTGTGCCACCCTTAGGAAGGGTTATTGGCGTCGACTTCCAAATTCCGATATATTTTAAGCAATGCACAAGATGCAAACAAAACATGTACAAATTGAGCTACCTCAGATTTGATAAACATGCCTACAGGGTGTTCTGGTATAACGTGGCAGCTGCGTTCCTCCACAACTTGCGCTATAGAAAATCTATCCATAGAAAGATCGCATTATCCAAATGCTGTCCCTAATTCACCAAATTGTGTTATAGTCAATTCGCATTGACAAAATGTGCATTATACCAGAATGACCTGTAGTTGATGAACCCTGCTTTTACTTCACGTTGCAGGAGAACAGGAAGTGTTAACTTTTCCCCACTAATATTGATCATCCTATGCGTTTCAGTGAAGTGACATTTAATACAGGAGCTTGGAGAGTGAGTGCCAGCAAACCATGCAACCATTGGCTGGCAGAGGTACTGGAGAAAGTGAGGACTACAGATGCTGGAGATCAGAGTGGAAAAGTGTGGTGCTGGAAAAGCACAGCAGGCCAGGCCGCATCCAAAGAGCAGGTGAAGTGTCCGTGCGTCTGTGCATGCGCAGGTCTCTGTCTGCGTCTACGCCCATGTGTGTGCGCGTCTGTCTATGCGTCGGGCTGGGAAGGTGATAGGTAGATGCAGATGGGGGTGATGGTAATAGGTCAGAGAGGAGGGTGGAGTGGATAGGTAGGAAGTTTCATTGACACATTAACAAATAAAAACCATTGTCAAACACCAAAATGACTCTGGTGCTGAAGGGGTCAACCAAATCAGGTGAACAACGGCTAAATTCTTGATTTGGTGAATAAGTCGAGCATTTGATCAAATAGTTTTCTTAAACTTAGTTGAGCTGGGATAGACTTAATTTGGGACAGGTTCCATGCTTTTTTAATATCTGTTGGAGACAGAGTTTGTTTGTGGATATTGTGCGAGGCCAGAAAAGCCTTGGTTATAAGGCTGTAAAACAAAACAAAATGCTGCTACACCGACAAAGAAGTCAGAATTGATTTCCCAATGAAGGGAACTGGGGGTGGGGGCGGAAACAAAATGTTAGAAACAACCACATTTCTTGCTAATTTGAGCCAGTCAGGAATCAATGTGCATAAAATAGGCTGATACACTACAATCACCAAGTAAGAATAAATAACCAGCATAACACAAAGTTAATATTACCAGAGCTGACACCAGAAAAATTACACCAACAGTCTGCACTAAATGGATTGTTATTCTGTAGTCAAAGCTCAATATGGCTCAAAGATGTCATCTGTTTCGCATTTGGAAAAGACAACAGAAATGGAAAATGAAATGGGGAATCAGATATTGAATCAGAACTAACAAAAGCTGAAGAAAGGAAAATAATTAATTCTTACCCTGGGCTGTTCATATGTTGATGGACTACTACTCTGTGTGCTTGTTGCCCATGGACCAGGACCTGTTCTCTCATCCAAACCTAAGAGTTGAAACAAAAATCAGTTAAGCATGACTCTTAAATGAAACTAAAATATTGAAGGAAAGCCATGTACAGAAGCTCTGGTTTTAAAAATCTCTTTCATGGAATGTTGGCACCACTGATTGGGCCAACATCTTTTTGCCTGTTCCTAGATATACTTAAGAGAAAGTGGTGGCACCTTTTGCTGCAGTCCATTTGAGTTAGGTAGACCATTGCAGACTTCAGGACTTCAAACCAGTGAGAGTAAAGAAGTGACATATTCCCAAGTTTGATGGAGTGTGACTTGGAGGGGAACTTGCGAGTATTGGTGTACCCATATGTCAGCTTTGTCCTTGTAGATGGTAATAGATTTGGAAGATGCTGGCTAAGGAGCATTGGTGAATTTCTGCAGTGCATCTTCTAGGAATCACGCCTTGCTTCTTTTGAACACTGGTGGATGAAATGAGTGGCACAACATTACAATCAAAGATTGCTTTGAGGTGTCAAGCTTTTTTTTTTTAAGTGTTTTCGGAGCTGCACTCAGCCAGGCAAGTACAGTGTATTCCATCACACTCCTAACTTATGCTAGTTGATGGGAACAAGCTTTGAGGAATAAAGTGGTGAATTGATTGCTGCAGGACGCCAACTGTCTGGCCTATACTCACAGTATTTATATTGCTAGTTTAGTTTCTGGTCAATGGTAACACCCCTCCCCCAACCACCCACCCCCATCCCAACCATGCTAACAGTGGGGGATTCAGTGATGATAACACCATCGAATGTCAACAAACAAAGGTTAGACTCTTGCTGAAGGTGGTCAGTGCCTGGCACTTGTGGCATGACTGTTACTGGTCATCTGTCAGCTCAAGCTTGGATATTGTTGAGGTATTTCTACATTGGGACATGAACTGCTTCGATATGCAAGGTGTCACAAATGATGCTAAACAGAGTACAGACTGCAATTATTAGCGCACCCACACTTCTGATTTGATGAAGCAGCTGAAGATGGTTGGGTCTAGGGCACTACCCTAAGAAACTCCTTCAGAAAAAGGCCCTCCAGCTGAAATACCTGATCTCCATCCTACATTTGCCAGGTATGACGCCTGAATTTTCCCTCGGATTCTACTGACTCAAGTTCAGCAAAGGATCCTTGCAAATCTGGCCTTGTTGTCAAGGGCAATCACTTATTTCACCCCTGGAATTCAGTTCTTTTGCCCATGTTTGAACCAAGGCTCCATGGAGATCAGAAGCTGGGTGGCTCTAGCAGAACCTAAAACTGAGCATCAGTGAGCAGGTTATTGCTAAGCAAGTGTGGCTCCATCGCACCATTGGGAACATCTTCCATCACTTTACTGATGGGGATGGAGCTCTTGGGACAGTGATACTATCTGAGCTAGGAGACCTAGGCTTGAGTCCCACTTGTCCAGATGCAAGTACTGACTTCTCAGAACAGATTGATTAGAAGGTAGTCAGACAGATAGAGCAACAATTGGCAAGGGTTTATTTGTCCTATTTATGGACAGGGCATACCTGGGCAATTTTTTTACATTGTCAGGTTGATGGCAGCCTTGTAGCTGTACCAGAATAGTGGCAAGTCCTGGGGCACAAGTACTGCAAGAATGTTGCAGTAATCCAATGCCTTCAACAATTTCTTCATATCATAAATGGGTCAGACATCAGTTAATAATTTTTTTAAAACTCAGAAGTTAGTCCAAGCGGACTCCTTTTGCACATAATACCATATTTCCCCACACAGACCGAATAAAAAAAAACTATCCTAAACTCAATACTAATTATATAGATCTAATACTGCAGAACATGACAGTTCCCAAATTTGCTTAGATATTGTAAAATCCTGCTAAAGAAAGGCAAATGGAACATGTACTATCCAAGTCAGGAGACAGAATGGTCTGTGAAGTGTGAACTACACACTGAAAATAATTCTTACACCAAAAGAATAAGAAAAATAAATTTGAAAATCACGTGTGACACTCACAAACAAAGTTAGAATTTATTTAAGTCAAGCTGCCAACAGGTTAAATGGAGATCAAACACATGCTTGTAAAGGGGTATGGGGTATGCAAGGAAAAAGGAGAAAGATGGAGGCCATCATAACAACCATATGCACAATGAGTAACCAAACAGTAAAAATAACAGCCTGAGTGGATAGTTTTTCCCAGCGGTCAGTAACTTCAAAATTCTGATTCGTTTAAGGTAGGAGTTTGATGGTTTATAAAAAGCAAATGATAAATTACTTCGGAAGATTCAAAGCAATTTAAAATTTAACCATTATAGGGAATGTCCATCAGTACATAACACACATTTTACTTTCAATCTTACAATAAACATGAAATCATTCAAATATTTGAATGGCCTCTTATTAAGCAAGTATTTTCTACCATCCTTCCAGAGATTTAGAATTCCACAGAGTTCAGCAATCCTTAGTACCCCAGCAATGAGAGCTACCTGAGTGATCAGAAAACGCAATAACCCACTGCCATCTTCAAGGGCTTTATTTGAGTTTCTAAAGAATATTCTTCACCAACCCCCACCATGCAGTACTCAAATAGTTCTTATTAGATAAAGGATGTCTAATGTGACTAAAATAAAAAAGGTAAACATTTGTCTATCTCCTGCTTTACCATTCCATGGTCTTTGATGTGGCTCACCACATCATTCTTCTCCAACACATCTCCAGAATCAACCAGCTAGTTAGAACCTGCTCTCAATTCTATTTTCATCTACTTAGTTGTAAGTATACAATCACTTGTAATGGATTCTCTTCCTGATCCTACACCAATACTTTTGGTGCTCTTTAAGGATTTACTCTTGCCTCCCTATTTAAAAGATTCACATACCGTCCTTTGGTGACAGTGTGAATATTCACCTACATGCTAATGACAGAAAGCCCAGCTTACTGCCAGCTCAATTCCAACTCCTATTGCTAACTTACAACGCTACTATCTTGACATCCAGAATTATAGGCAGAATTGTCTTCAATTAAATATTGGAAGGATAATGGTACCTCATGAAGTAACAAAGTCTTACAATCTCTTCCAATATGTGCACTCCTGTAATGCATCGCTGAATTTAATTACTCCACTACTGCTCAAATTGCCTATGCCCCAAGCTAGAGATTCCATACATTCCTCTGTCTCTACATACTCTAAAAAGGAGAAAGCGATGATTGACTCTGATCTCCAGCATCTGCAAAGAGCGTGGCGCTGGAAAAACGCAGCCAGTCAGGCAGCATCTGAGCAGGAGAATCGACATTTTGAGCATAAGCTCTTCATCAGGAAGAGTTTGTGCTCGAAATGTCTACTCTCCTGCTCCTCCGATTCTGTCTGACCGGCCATGCTTTTCCAAGGCCACAGTCTTCCTTCATCCTCTTTAAAAGGTCTGTTTAAAATCTCTTTGACGAAGATCTTCTGATCTAATGTCGTGTCATTTTTCAGTTTAGTGTTCCTGAAATATGAGAATTTCATGATGTTAAAAAGTTGTTGTTGCTATAGCTAGAGCAAGAGCAGGTAGAAAAGATGCCTTCCTAGTAGTCACTCTTATGAATATTGGTCATTTATCTAGAGAGTCACCAGACAAAGGTCAATGTGGCATCAGTGATACCAGAAGAAACATTAACTCGCTCATGTTGTACTGTATGTAGCATCAACATTCAATTTCCTGGCTGCCTAGTTAGTAATTAAACACTACCACCATGGTCACAAAGTAGACACGAAATTTCTTGTTTAAGCACAAAGTATGTTGAGCTTTTTGCCCATTTTGAAATAGGCAGCAATACCATTTTACCATTCCTGATCTATTCAACATTGCAACATCATGCAGTGGAGAAGCAGTCAAAGGTTAAATATTTCTAGGGTTCATCTCATAGGAACTGCAGGTGGCAGACAGAGGCTGGAAGGATGGTTTAGCTTGCGCTCGAGTGAGGAGTCTCCAGGAAAACCCATCTGCAAAAAACAGTTTGAGTTAAAAATTTCAGGGCTCAATAAGTAAAGTTACCCCTCCACAACCAAGAATTATTTTGGTCTGAATCAGGAAGACCTGAAAATCAATTTAAAAGGACACATTAAAATGTACCTTGTAGCTGTTCATTTAAAACACAGGTTGCCTAAAATGACAATGTTTAGTCAATACCACTTAGTCCTTTACTATAAGGAAAGTCTAGGATATGAAATCGTGCACCATCATTTCAGCTTTTAAAAGAAAATTTGAACTTGAGTTAAAAATGTTATTGCAGAAAATAATCAAGAACGCTAACGAAATGCTGGCCTTTCTATCTAGAGGACTGGAGTTCAGTCAGTCTGCAGGCATTATGCTGCAGTTAAACAAAACCCTGGTTAGAACCCACGTGGAGTACTGGGTAGATCTGTACACCACACTTTAGAAAGAATATACTGGTCTTAGAAAAAGCAGAACCTATGTTTACAAGAATGATAAATGGACTTCAGGTCTACAGGAGAGATTATGCAAATTAGGATAAAACAAAAAAACTTGTTGCTGCAGGTCTAGAACAAACAGAATTTGCTGGCAAAACTCAGGTCTGGCAGCAACTGTGGAGTTAAAAGTTTCAAGTTCTGATGAAGAATCACTGGACTTGAAACATTAAAGTTTGCTTTCTTCTCACAGATACTGCTGGACCTGCAGTTTTATTAGCAATTTGTTTTTGTTCTACAAATTAGGCCCATTTTCTCCAGAATTTAGAAGGTTTAAGGGTGATCTGACCAGAATCTTCAGGAAAAGACAGGGTAGATAAAGACAAACTGGTGGGTAATTCTAGAACGAGGGGGCATGGTCTGAGAATTAGGGCCAGACCATTCAAGAGAGAGATGTTAGGAAGAGATGACGATGTTTGGAACTCTTTCACAAATGGCAGTGAATGCTGGAACAGTTATTAATTTTAAATCTGTGATAGATACATATTTGTTAAGCAAAAAGGTATTGAGGGACCTCGGCTAAAGGCAGATATATTGGGTTAGGCCACAGACGAACCATGCTCTCATTGAATGGTGGAATAAGCTCAAGGCATTGTTTGGTCACCTTCTGTTCCTATCTGTACAGAGAACATAACACAGCATCAAGTGCATGACTGACTGCTACACACTTGGAATAAATTTGTATGTACAAGCCTTGCAATATTGAGCTGCACATGTCCCATACAGCAAAATGGACAACTATGCATTCAGATGATATTCAAAAACTCCTATAGCTTTCAAATGGACAGACCTGTAATATGAATGGGTTAAAGCAAGTGATACCAGGATCTTCAAAACAAGATATTCTACAAGTAAGAACATTTCAGAAGGAGCCATAAGTTAGTTAACTGGAGTATGCATGCAATGGGAAGTACACACCAAGATAATAAATATTAAAATTAAATTAGAAAACCTTGAAATGGTTTCCAGATCTGTGCCATTTAAAATTTTAATTCAATAAACATGCCTGCAAACACCACCAAGTTCCTGTACAGACCCATGCTCCAAACAGTGATGCACTGTCTGCATTGTCTCAGTATAAGCTTCATCAAACAGCACACAGATTAAAGGGGAAGAATAATTTCTACACAAGAGCTGTGACACAATCAGCAAGATCCACCATATTATGGTTATATTGAATTTGCGGCATCAACTGAGGCTCAAGTCAGTCAATATTTTAAAGCTATAATGAAATCATAAATGAGGCAAAGACAGACAACCTAAACCTACGATGGCAAAGTGGTCAGTCATAGTCAATAGGAAATCCAATAAATGGCTGTCAATAATAAATTGATGTTTCATATTGCTAACAGCTATAGACAGAAAGGCAGATAGTGAGAATCATAGAATCACAGAATCCCTACAGTGCAGAAACAGGTCATTAGGCCCAAGTCCACACTGACCCTCCGAAGAGTAATCCACCCAGACCCATTTCCCTACTCTATATTTACCCTTAACTAATGCACCTAACACACACATCCCTCAACACGATGAGCACTTTAGCATGGTCAATTCACCTGACCTGCACACCTTTGGACTGTGGGAGGATATACAAAATCCAGACAGTTGCCAGAGGCTGGAATCAAACTCCGGTTCCTGCCGCTGCAAGGCAGCAATGGTAACCACTGAGCGACCATGCCGCCCACAAGGACACTAACAGTTTAAACAGATATTGATAGGGAAGTGGTCATAGAGTTGACAAATGGAGAATAATTTGGGAAAAAGTAGTTTTTTAAAAAAAAAAAGGTTTTCCATTTTGCACTTTGACACATTACTGGACCAACAAATTGGTAACAAGGATGACCCAGTTCCACACAAGTCCTAGAATTGGTTGCTAGTTTCACTTCAACAGTAGAATTCTTCGCTGCTAACTTATCTTTTAAGAATGTTCGACTGTGAATCTCTTAATAACACAACACCAGGGACTTTAAAGTTTGCAAAAATAACTTTACCTAAAACAACACTACAACTAGGCAGAGCGTGCACACATCAAAATGGAGCCAAGTCTAGAATGTGAGACATGAGTGGTGCCCCTGGCTGATGACATTTGCACAAATTACCCAAATGCCAGAACTACACTGGCACATGTATGAACATTCAGATACACTTGGCTCCACATCAATAGGGGATAGTGGTGCAGTCTACAGATTAAAGATTTAATTTAAAAAGCACTCGTTCAAAATCTTGACAGTAACATTAGATCTACAGTATTGTATTTTCATGGATGCTCATCTTGAGCACTTACAAGTTCTATAGTCAAATTTGCCAATTCATTCTCAGCTGATATGTAAAAGTACACATTTAAATTCTAAAGGCAAAGCAACAATGGTCAGCAGTGACTTAAAAAAACAAAATGCAGGCATCACTGGCAAGGCCAGAATCTACTGCCCACTCAAGGGAGGTAGCAGTAAGCTGCATCTTGGACACTGCAGTCTTACAGGTACAGACATACATTAGAAAGGGAGTTCCAAAATTTTAAACCAAAGAAGGAAGAGTGGTATACAGAGGAACCTTGATTATCCGAAGATGATCTCAAGGTCCCGATAGAAACATTACATCAAAGACACACTTCCAACAATGGTGTGCAGCTGCCTTATCAGCTGAACAGGGAGCGGACTCAACAGAAAACTCCAAGCCCCAAAGGGAAGGCATTGAATCAATTAACCGAATAATCAATTATCAGAATTAAATAGTGCCTGCCCATCTCATTCAGATAGTAGAGGTTCCTCTGTAGTTCCAAGCCAGGATTGGTGTGTGGCTTGGAGGGGAAGTTCAATGCTCCCATTGTCCTTCTAGGGAAGTCACAGATTTGGAAGGTGCTGTCAAAGCTGCCTTGCTGAGCTACTGCACTGCATCTACTACATAGCGTATACAGCTTCTACTATGCATCAATTGAGTGCAGAATGAATGTTGAAGGTGGAGGACGCAGTGCTAATCAGGCTGGTTGCTTTACCTTAGATAGCGTCAAGCTTTGAATATTGATGGAATTGTACTCCTTCAGTGGACAGTATTCAATCACGCTCCTGATTTGTGCATTGAAAAGTTTTCCATTTCCAATTTCAGTTTTGAAAGGGCTCCTTAATGCTATGTTTGGGTGAATGATGCGGTGATGGCAAAAGCTGTCAGTCACTCCCTTCAGGAATTCACCTCTCTTGCTCATCAGCAAGTTTTGAGGAGGTTTATACCTCAGGTTGAGGCACTAGATGCAAGTTAGCTTGCTGAGCTGGATGGTTTATTGTCAGACGTTTCATCACCATACTAGGTAACATCTTCAGGTGAGCCTCCAGTGAAGCACTGATGTTAGTGACCTACTTCGTATTTGTGTATAGGTTGCCTTGGGTTAGTGATGTCATTTCCTGTGCTGATGTCAGTTTATGCTTCCGCCGCCCCCCCCCCACCCAAGAGGGTGGTAAATGGAGGTCCAAGTCAATGTGTTTGTTGATAGACTTCTGGTTAGAATGCCATGCTTCTAGGCATTCTCATGCGTCTCTCTGTTTGGCTTGTCCTTGGATGGATGTGTTGTCCCAGTCGAAGTGGTGTCCTTCCTCATCTGTATGTAAGCAAACTAGAGTGTGTGTGGATCATGTGTCTTTTGTAGCTAGTTGATGTTCACGTATCTTGGTGGCTACTTTTCTGCCTGTTTGTCCAATGTTGTGTTTGTTACAGTTTTTGCAAGGTATTTTGTAAATGACTTAGTTTTGCTTGTTGTCTGCATAGGGTCTTTCAAGTTCATTAGCTGCTGTTTTAGTGTGTTGGTGGGTTTGTGGGCTACCATGATGTCAAGGGGTCTGAGTAGTCTGCAGTCGTTTCAGAGATGTCTTTATTGTAGGGGAGTGTGGCTAGGGTTTCTGGACACATTTTGTCTGCTCTTTTGGGTTTATTGCTGAGAAATTGACGGATTGTGCTCACTGGGTATCTATTCTTTTGAATGCGCTGTAGGGGTGATTTTCTTCTGCTCTTCTTGGTTCCTGTGCTGCAGTGAGTGGTGGCTCGTTGAAATAAATAAGCTAATGCAGCTTCGTTTGTGGATGTTGGGATGATTGCTTCTGTAATTCAGTGTTTGGTCCATATGTGTGGTTTTCCTGTAGACGCTGGTTTGAAGTTCCCCATTGGCTGTTTGCTCTACTGTGACATCTAGGAATGTCACAGACTGGGACAACACATCCATCCTAGGACAAGCCAAACAGAGTCATGCATAAGAATTCCTAGAAGCTTGGCATTCCAACCAGAGGTCTATCAACAAACACACGACGTGGACCCCATTTGCCATGCTGAGAAAAAGAACAGGAAATGACACCAACCCAAGGAAACCCAAACACAAATACAAAGCGGGTCACTAACACCAATACCTCACCAAAGGCTTGCTGATGTTACCTAGTATAGTGACAAAACATCTGAAACAAACCTTCCAGTGCAGCGAGCAAACTTACACCTCTTGTTCATGTTTAGAAAAAGGCTGCAATGAGGTCAAGAGCACAGTTTTGGTTCACTCAGTGTCAGGAGGTCATTCCTTGGCAAGTGTAATTTTATAGTGTGGTCAACAACCACTCAGCACTATGCAGATGTAGAATAAACTGAGGGGGTGATAATTGGCCAGGTTGGATTTGTCCTTCTTTGTGGGTAATTTTACACTTGACTAGATAGATGTCAAGTGATGTAACTAATGGAACAGCTTGGCTGGGGTGGGGCTAGTACTGCAGCACAAGTCTTCAAGTCTATTGTGGGAATAATTTCAAGGCCCACAGCCTTTGCAGTATCCAATATCTCAGGAGGTGGCGAAGAGACCATAAAAAGGGTACAGGAACAGAAATTAGGCCAAATTAGCCT
Organism: Chiloscyllium punctatum; assembly: GCF_047496795.1. Classification (NCBI taxonomy): domain Eukaryota; kingdom Metazoa; phylum Chordata; class Chondrichthyes; order Orectolobiformes; family Hemiscylliidae; genus Chiloscyllium; species Chiloscyllium punctatum. The sequence continues at coordinate 66,703,060 of NC_092762.1, forward strand.
ATCAAGTCTGCTCTGCCACTCAATCATGGCTGATAAGTTTCTCAATCCCATTCTCCCACTTTCACCCCATAACCTTTGATACTCTACTACCTATCTCAGTCTTAAACATACTCAATGACCTGGCCTCCACAGCCTTCTTGCCAATAAATTCCATAGATTCTCCACTGTCTACCTGAAGTTGCTCCTTATCTCTATTCTAATAGGTCTTCCCTTGACGCTAAGGCTATGCCCTCAGGTCCAAGCCTCTCCCACCAACGGAAACATCTTCCCAAAATCTACTGGGTCCAGGCCATTCAATATTCTGTAAATTTGAGTTAGATCCCCCTATCATCCTTCTAAACTCAATCAAGTTTAAACTCAGTCCTCAAACATTCCTCATATGTTAAGCTTTTCACTCCTGAGACCATTCTCGTGAACCTTCTCTGGATACATTTCAAGGCCAGTACATCCTTCCTGAGATACAGGGCCCAAAACTGCGCACAATACTCAAAACGTGGTCTAACCAGAGCCTTATACAGCCTCAGAAGTACATCCCTGCTTTTATATTCAAGTGCTCTCAAAATAAATGCCATCATTGCATTGCCTTCCTAACAACTGACTCAACTTGCAAGTTTACCTTGAGAGAATCCTGGACTAGAACTCCCAAGTTTCCTTGCACTTCAGACTATTGAATTATTTTCCCCCCCATTTAGAAAATAGTGCATGCCTCTATTCTTCCTAGAAAATTAGGACCTCAGGCTTCTCCATGTTGTACTATCTGCCACTTCGCCCACTCTCCTTACCTATCCAAATCCATCTGCAGCCTCCACACCTCCTCAATGCTACCTGTCCCTCTACCCATCTTTGTATTGTCTGCAAACAAAAAGCCAGAACGCTCTCAGTTCTTTTATCTAGATCATTAGTGTAAAAAGTGAAACGTTGAGGTTCCAACACTCAGCCTTGTGGAACACTACTTGTTACTGGCTGCCATCCTGAGAAGGACCCTTTCATCCCCACACTCTACGTTCTGCCAGACAGCCAGGCTTCTATCCACGCGAGAAACTTGCCTCAGACACCACGGGCCCTTATCTTGCTCAGGAGCCTCCTGTGCTGCACCTTGTCAAATGCCTCCTTAAAGTCCAAATAGATCCACTTCACACTTCTGACTTGAGAGATATAAAAATTTCAGCCTTGCTGGTCTTATGTATTGATGTCCTGGGATTCCCCATCAGCAAGGAATAATGGGGATCCTCAGTTTCCTGAGAGTTGTTTAATTATCCAGTCATTCACAGGTGGCAGAATTATACAGTTTACATCTGATGCACTGGTTGTGGGATTTTGTAGCAATGCCCAATGCATGTTACTCCTACTCGTATTGTAGCTTCAACAGGTTGACCTTTTTTTAAAAAGGTATCACAAGTATTGGCTTAGGTCAAAAGGTAGGTGCACTAACATGATTGCACTGTGGCAACAGAACTTTACATTAGTTATATTGTACTGAATTTCCAAATCTAGGTGTTCAATGAGAACATTTTAATTGAACCAGGAGGAATAAAAACAGTTCAAGCAAAGATAATGAAATGAGCTCATCAACTACTGCATCATGATCAATTGACACCAAATGAAGCATGACTGCTGGATTGGATTAAGTTCCATCAACTACATACAGCTTTACAAGATTTCCATCTTGTAAGGGTGTAGGAGAATCATAAGGAAACAAACAGCTTAAGATGACTGACCAGTTAGCAAATAAAGTCAGAGCTAAGTGCTACATGTGATTTTTACAGTTGCCTTACTAGTTTCACTGCACAACCACATTCATTTTTTTTCTAGTCCAAATGTGTAAGAATAGTACAGCCCTTTCAATTAAAAAACCTGTTCAACAACATTTCACTAGATCAGGTACATTTATCCATTACGATAAAAGAGGACATTCCAGATATGGTTACACAAAAGTTTTAGTACATTTTAGATGAAAATTGTAAAGAGATACTGGAAGGGTCAAAGTCTTTTAAAAGAAGGTACCACTTCCATTTTTAGGTTTTGCACAAGAGCTAAATAGACTGCATCATTCCTTTTAATCCAAATCTATAGCTGCTCCAGTAAGTAACCAGTGGCTAAAATTATGTTGCAATTGAAGACACCAACTTCCCATTGTTCTGTTCTACTGTGATATATCAGTACAAAACCAGCAGATAAATCAGGGCTTCAAATCAGCATAGTTACGTAGAAACAATGGATTGTTTAGAAAGAACTAAAGCCTGGGAAACACTTCACAACTTAAAGGTTGTTTTCCGCTGAGGAAATTCAATTGCACATTTACTGCCTTTCCAAAGCTTAGAAATACAACCTCAAGGAGGAAAGTTCAGTTCCACAATCATATCCATATAATGACACTTACTTTT